>NW_024582375.1:4355627-4390830 GCF_018398535.1 Haplochromis burtoni
TATATATATATATAAGCTGAGAATAAAAGCATGGTTCCATCATAGTGCAACCAAACACTAAATGCTTCTAAAATTTAGATGTGTGGCACCAACATTCAGCACAGACCTGCCCATAATCTGCCTCTGATTGGTTCTGACCCTAGTATTCTTCTTCACTGAATGCAGCTGACGGATAAAAATGGGCATTTGTACATGTGGGCGATCGTGGCTCAAGAGTTGGCAGTTTGTCTTGTAATCAGAAGGTTGCCGGTTTGCGCTCCGGCTCCGACAGTCTCGGTCATTGTGTCCTTGGGCAAGACACTTCACCCGTTGTCAGAGGGCCCAGTGGCGTCAGTGTCCGGCAGCCTCACCTCTGTCAGTGCGCCCCAGGGCAGCTGTGGCTACAATGTAGCTGCCATCACCAGTGTGTGAATGTGTGTGTGAGAATGGGTGGATGACTGAATGTAGTGTAAAGCGCTTTGGGGTCCATAGGGACTAAGTAAAGCGCTATCCAAATACAGGCCATTTACCATGTGAAACCGCACCCTGGGTTTCTCCTTAAGAGACATTGCAACCTTAAAAACATACTGGTTATTCAAAATAAAGAGAACTATTTGCTTTTTTTATCAAGAAAATGCTGTCACTGGCCCTGAAAGGCCTGGTCCGGACATCGTCTGCGGAAGTAACTATTCCGCCACCCGTCTCCCCTTGCCCTGACGAGATACCAAATCGTGACCCAGAATCCTCCATGGTGACAGCCTTATCTGACTCGGGGCCACAGCAAGATCCTTCCACATGCAAAAAGGCAGACACATAGGTGTTGTGCAAAGAATGCTTTGTCTAGCTTCCATGGCTGAGACATGATAAAAATCCAGAACAATGTGCTACACCACACTGCAAAAAACATTCCAGGAGTAACTTGAGGAATCGGACAAGGAGTCCAAGACACTGACCAAGCCAATCACATCATGGTCCCATCCTCCAGTGGAGAGGACCCAAGGGATCTGCTGTCAGTGACATGCATGCCCCAAAGGGTCAGAACTATTTTCAAGTAAAGTTTGAGCTTCTGTTGACACAAGGTTGGTCTCTTTATAGACAAACAATAAATCCAGGTCTAATTGTACAATTCTTTTCCAGGTAAGGCAAAAATGCTCTTTTCTAAATCTTTAGATTAAAAGTATGCAATAATCTCCTACAGAAGGCCGCATACTGCTGTCATAGGAAACCAGTATTGAGCTTTATTTGAGCAGTTCATGCATGCAGAGTAAAAGGTCTGTCTGAAGAAATTGTGAGTGACAGATATTGAGGAAAGAAGACAGTGTATTGATCTCTACTACAGTGGCTGAGGCTGAAGAGGAAAGGGAAAGAAAAAGGAACATGGCTGAATGAATAACCTGTGATAAAAACAATTCACAGCATATACCCTTTAATCTGAAGACTGCTCTATTTTCAAGAGTCCATTACATACAAGTTACAGTGGAAAATCTTTTTGAGTATGTCAGAGTAATTCACCATCACGGCATCCATCGGTGGGCTTAACTCATTTTTAAATAAAAATTTTATGAAATTCTATTGTATGACACAAAACTCATTAAATACAGCCCAAATAATACCACAAATATCTGCATGAATCGTGAGGGCTAAACAAACTGTTAATAACACTGTAATATTGTCTATGGCATCGAAGTTGCACTCTGAATGTAGTTAAACCACCCAAAGGTTAGAGCAGTTAGAAGAAAATGTGCAAAAAAATGCCAATTCACGTGCATAAAAAAAATATTGCAAGGAATCAGTCATAATTAGTAATAACACATCTGGACGTTTATACATGCTGTGCATACACTAAAGATAAATGCTATGAGATGAAAAGGGGTTAACAGAGCAGAGGGAAGGAAACAAGTGAGGTGGGGGTGGAGAGGGGGAGACTGTTTGCCATCTGACTTCGGACTAGATACAACTAGTGGAATGATAAATGTGTGTGTTTATGCGTGTTTGCATTTTGTGCACATGTGTAGGAGATGGGAGAGGGCAGGGTGAGGATACTGTTATTTTTCAGAGGACATGATGTCTCATTGCACATCACACACACACACGTGCACGCATACAGTCAGGCCAACACACACGCCGTGTGTCACTGCGCATTACTGTTGCTTTCTGTGGGCGCCGCGTCCAGACAATGACAGGCAAGCAGGAGCCACAGCATAATGAGAGAGAGCAGGGGCCTTCACTTATACACACACACACTTCCACGTGCACACACACACATGCAGAGGGCAGTCGGCTTCACTCCGTCCCCTAGCCTCTCAATTACCCAGCAGGCTTTTAGTGCCACTCTGCTCCACTACAGCAAATTACCCAGGGCCCTGTCTCACTTAGAGACCTGTGACTGTGTGTGAATGTGTGTGTGTGTGTATGTTGGAGGGTGTGGGTGCTTGACAGAGGTAGCGAAAAAGTGTGTGTGTGCGCGTGTGTGTACACCGTGTTAAAGCGAGTGGCTCTGAAACAGTGGCTGGAGCCCAGCAGAGGCATGTGAAAAGCTAATAAAAGTGTTTGAATGCAACTGCCATTAGGCTAATACCTCTCCACAAGTACGACACACATGCACACACATAAACGAGCACACACACACACACAGTAGGAGAGGGGAGAGGAGAGGCGACAGGGTCAGCTACCGTGCCCTCTCTTAGATCAAATGTAGCTCTCTGGCTGGCTGAGAGAGCTGGCTTTTATTGAATGAGATATTAAAGAGTTGTTAGCTGAAGAATACTGATACAAATGGCTACTGATGGCTGTTTAATTGCATCACAATTTGGTGTAACTTTTAGAAAATCTGCCCTCCCACCCACTCCAACTCTTGCTCACCACTCTGTGTTTGTGTAATTTATAACAGCGTCAAAATCTGCTACAATCTCTATCCACATGGAGCTACTGTTTCTACTGTAATTGATGCTTGACACTGTATTAAATCTTTACTTTCAAGCATCTCATTGTTCTTGACCAAAACTCCCTTTTATATGTGAACAGAACAAGCCAGAAATGTGAAGTCACAGAGATGAGAACATCGACCACTCATCGATCCGTCGACCCGCTGACATTTTGCTCACTGGGTAGTTTAAGGATAGAGACAGCGTCTGTACAACTCTGGACTCTTCACTCTGACCCAGTTACCTTACTTGAAGACATGTGGCCCATGAGTTCAGTTAGATGACTGACATATAAAAACAACATTGATGGAGAAAGGGCTCAAACATTAACTGTTGATCTGGTTTGTTGAACTTATGTGGGCAGATCAAGAGAAATGGACAGCAACTAACTGCTGTCAGCAGCAAAAGCGCAGCAGCGGGGTTTAGTGAAGTGAAGATTTCAGTGTGTATTGATTAATTTAACATGTTCTTTCATGTACTATTGTAAGATGACAGAAAAGAGAGTTAATACATTAATGTAAGTGATAAGAGTGGTGTTAAGCATGACTTTGGTTCCTTGAGCATTATGTGAGGATGTCAAATAAACTGAAGCTGACGCAAAGTGTGATAACTGCAGAGACTGAGAGAATAATCCTTGGACTATTCTGCTTCAGGAAGCATTGTGTTGTCTGAACTGTTAATTTCATCCAAGCCAGAGGTCTGAATCATCATGAGTTTTCTTCTTACCTTTCATCTTCTTCTTTTGCTGACAAAAGACAGTGTCCGTGACCTGCCAGGGTAAGGTTGTCAAGTCAAGTAGTCATGCCCACGTGTTTCTTTGATTTACAACAGTCAATCATTTCTTTGTAAAGACAGCAGGCTGGCTAAAGGTTGAAAACTGTTATAATGGTAAAATCGTACATAATTTTCTTAAGACACCTCAGTCTATTCATTGTCTGTTTTTTGAATGAATGGTGCATTAAATGCGAGCACTTTCAGAACATACTTGAACTTCTTTACACTACAAAAAAGTTTTGTTTGTTTAAAATTAAAAAGTTTTCATGCATTGGTCCAGTTCAGTTCTGATGAACTTGGTTATATGTATGTAGCTCTTGAAAT
This sequence comes from Haplochromis burtoni, assembly GCF_018398535.1. NCBI lineage: Eukaryota > Metazoa > Chordata > Actinopteri > Cichliformes > Cichlidae > Haplochromis > Haplochromis burtoni. The sequence continues at coordinate 4,359,629 of NW_024582375.1, forward strand.
AAAATGCCTAAAGTCCTTTATTTGATAGGCTATCCGGTTGTTCAGTCTGACGTCACTAGCCGTGTCTGGGTCTAAACTCCGCTGCAGGTCCATATATCAAACGATCACTATGGCATTACTGAGAGTTGAAAAACTGTCTAAAGTCTTTCATCTTTAATAAAATGATCAGCGTTCTGCTCTACCAGGTGTAACAATTGAGTTTAACATCCAGGCATCCATGAAAACGGAATTTATGACATTTAACGGAGTTAGAAGTTAGCAGGGAGTTAGCTCGCTAGCTTCTATCTAAATACAATATAGCATGTCCTGACTGCGGGGTTTTGGAAACAAATTAAAACGTACAGCTCTGTTATCACTTCCAACATAAATGAAGACAGAAAACTAAACAGCAGTGACGTTTGTAGGGTTACTGAAGTTGGGCTAGCTGGTATATAATGATGTGCTACGTGACCGCTAGCGACACAGCTATGTTAGCATAATATAAACAAGCTAACTTTTTTTCCACTCGATAAAAGTTAACGTGAGTGTTCTCGGTGGTCAGGAACAAATGTAATCGCATGGCAGGATGCTGTAAAAGGACCAAACTTCAGCCAGGAGAACAACTGAGATAATCCATCCACAATACGAGGTTAGTCATTCATATACTGCTGCATGGGCTGGGCTGTAGTTACATCCTAAGGTTTTAAAAACTGAGCTTAAATAAATGATTAGCGGTAATAAAAGCCGAGGGAGGTCAACAGTGATCACTGACTGTTTTAGGAGCTTTTTGAGATCAAATAGAAGAAAATACATAACATTAAACATGTTAACAACACAAAAGCCATATTAAACGCAGACTACTTTAGACCCGGAAGTAGGATTCGTCGCATCATCACTGAACAACCGGATAGGCTAATTGATAACTGCAACAACAATACGTCATTCAAGTGGAACAGCGAAGCGCAAGTACGAAAGACAAGGGGGTTGTCACATGATTCGGAAGGCATTGTGGGCATTGTAGGAATTCTGGGCTCAGCCAATCAGAGCCAGCGGATTTCGTTACACGGGCATTTTGCCGTAACACGGGCAGAAATATTGCCGTTAAGTGCCCCATTTAACGAAACTTGAATTTTTCGTTAAATGGGGTATTCGTAAGTCGGGGTTCCACTGTATTACGATTACCTAGAAATGTGTGGTAGTCTCAGTGTGATAACCTGGAATCTAGGACGGTGCAAAATGCAATATTGAATGTTTCGATTGATGATGATTACCTGAAATCCTAGGAAACGGAAAAAAAAAGTCAGTGTTTGCTAAATATAAATGTTAGAATTACGACTCTAACATGCTGTACAAGCAAAATGATGGTCTAAATCTTAAAATCTCTTAAAAACAATGTTAAAATAATGTTTCTGGTTATTGCAAAGAACCCACCACACAGGTTTTGGTTATTAGCATGGAATTAAATATCATCTGTTATCTTTTACTAGGATGTTACTACTACAATACTATTCTATTGCTAGCAGGTTGTATTATTATCTATATATTACTATACTATTATTGTTTAGTCTTGCCTCATAAGTATACATTTGTATCAATACTTATTTTCTGCCGTTATTACCCAATTAATAAATATAGAAGATCTTGATATTGCTTTGGTAACTGATAATCTTCCAGTCTTATATTATCAGTGTTTCTTTCTTATTACCCCACTATTACCATATTATTACCGAGCTGTAACAGAAATTGCTGCCAAAATTATCTCACAAAGTCAAAAATATTGCTCTCGCACACGTTCTTGAACAGAACAGACATTTTAACAGAATGAAACTAAATTTCACTTAACCTGACAACGGCATGACATGAAATCAAATAAAATCCACCTGCAGCACACATCTAATTGAGCAGATTGGTATCACATTGACTAAATTGCCAAGGAGATGATTTGTGCCAGAATAAGATAAAGATAAGTGAAATTGGTTAGAGTGAGTCACAGAAGGGGAACGATGTGTGTTTGTGTCTGTGAGACACTGTGTGTACACACGGTCTTTTTTTTCGTCTCTGCTCGCTTGTTAGCTGCGTTACCGTGTGTCTGGGTCCACATTAATGTTCACTCTACCAAAAACGTTCTCGCTTGTGTTTACTTGTGTTTGGACGTGCATGGATCTGTGCCTGTACTGTACATCCCTTAACTGGATCTGTTAATTAACCTAGAGCCCTGCCCTGGTGATATGGTGAGAGACAGCAACAGAGAGGCAGACTGGGAAAAAGAGAGAGGATCAAAGCGGGGGTCTGTGGCCAGGGGGCCCCCTCAGCGCTTAGATGAAATGCTGTGGCTACAAACTTTAAAGACTTCCTGCCATTAGCCTGGACCTTGTCCCCTCGCAGGCCTGGACCTCCTCTTGCTTCCCTACTCCCCCAAACAATGGCACAGAAAGAACAAGGGGGAAAGACAAAGCACAATGCTTATAATGACAGTTATAGAAGTGTAAAATATCTACAGTGAAAGATGAATAGGATTTTCACACACAGAGTACAATATAACTAGACAGAAAGGACAACTGATTCCTACATGTCCACACTATGACCTAAAAATAAAGCGCTCTCAAATCATTCAGAAGAAAATGATGTGTACATCTGAAAATACAGTTCATTATAGTTTTTCGATTACTTGATGATGAAGTTACAGCCATGGATGAAACAAATCTTTGTCTCCATGAGTGGGTTTTTAACTTAACTGCCTCTTTTTCATAACTACAGTAATACAACAGGACAAAATCACATTCAAAAGGCATTTCAGATCAAGACAAAGCACAAAGGTGGATTAACATAGGATTAATATTGATAATAGATAATATTGTGTTTAATTAGCATATTCATTCATTTTCTCTCACCCAAACTAAAACAATAATTTGACCATGTTTTCATACGAAATTGAGCTACTTTCCCTACAGTCCCAATAACACTGCGCAGCAAATGCCAAGTCTTGCTTTACCACCACACACAGGCGCAGCCCTTGTGTCAATGAGTGGCTGCAGCATATTCTCTCAATCGCATGGTAGCTTACATAGACATGAACGAGCTGTTCATGTGAACTAACTTTCAGAGTTTTCATTTTACATCTAAATATAGATGAAAAAAATCTTATGTGTGTAGTGATTTTGTCAGATCACAGCTTGGTTATGAAATAAGGATATTAACAGCACTTACCAGCACAGGATAATAATGTAGTTTTAATAGAAATGATAATAGAAGAATATGTAAATAAGAAGAGCTTTATTAGGAGTCTAGTTGTATTAAAGTATGCAGGAAAGCAGAGAACAGCAAAAAAGCAAAAAGATGGAAAGAGTTGAGGAGTACTCATACTATACTAGAGGATACGAAACGATACCACTACTATGGTAATTAGTTCAGAGCACCATTTCTAAGAGGCTTTTCCAATGAACGACGGTAGCACTGCAGGAACACGGATGGAGAAGGCTCACTCTTTAAGGATCAGACACGTTGTAGCCAACTTTGTGGAAAATACCAAAATATATATGATTCTGTCCCCATGACCCTTCTTGATAAGAGAGCAGCCAAAAGTAGCAATCACCCAGCACTAACAATGAGTGTGCACGTTCACATACTTTAGCCATATGTGACTTTGCACTTTTATTCTTGCGAAATCTAAGACCTCTCTCAGTCTTGTATGCGTGCTTTAATTCTTGGCTGTCTGAGAGCAAGCGCCTCCACCTGGGCTATATTAGAGAGAGGAAGTGTCTTTACTGTCCTTTTTCTAGGGCACACTCACAAAGACACACACACACACCATGGAGAGCCAGGGGCATGATCTGACCATCTCTCTGGGCGGCGGTGAGCATAGGAAGCTCACCAAGGGCTAACGAGGGAGGATCAAAGAGCGCATTACCATGCCTCCCCTCTTCCTCTCGCTCCGTCTCTCTCTGCCTCTTTTCCTCTCTCTGCCGTTCACAAGCAATAAGAGGCCCGCTGGCCGCCTGTCCTTGTGCTTGTTAGTCGGTGACAATAGGACGTGCCCTGAGCCAAAGGAAATGAATTATTTACCCCGCTCCCTCTTGTACTCTTGAAGAAAGAAAGGGGGGGGGGGAACCTTTTCTTGTTTTACCATTGAACTCACAGCCCTCATATTACACACACGCCTTGTTCTGCGGCCTCAGATGTTAAACGCTCAGAATAATCCTGTTTCCTGCTGTTGATGAAGATGTCTGTCCCCAGCTTTCCAACGCAGCATACACAACTGATTAAAAAAAAAGACACATACTCCAAGAGATATGCAGAGACCGGGTGTGTAGACAAGGTTATTTCAATACCAACACAAACACTCAATCACATCTTGACGCACATTTCTTTTACACTTGTTGAGCACAGGGCAGCTGAGGGTACTGAGAAACAACAAGGAAGATATGGTGAAGGTTGGAGGGGAGGGTGTTGTGGTTGGTGTGTGTGTGTCTTTGACTACACGGGTATGAGACTGTCACTGACAAGCATACGTCTGCTAATTAATCTGATTATGAAGAGACAATTAAATCCACGATGAGACTTCATATCCCATGACCCCCGGCAGTGCAGCGAGACCCTTACAAGCTAACACTGGCCTAACCAAAGAGCTGACAAGAGCTGACAATGGCTGACATGAGTGAATCTTTACAGCGTGTGTGTGTGTGTACTTGAAGCTACTTTCTGCACAGTACAATATGCCCTTGGTGAAGTGCTTTCATAATTATTTCATTTATTCCCACACGTACTCTCTCCCCACCTCTCTCACTTCTCCAATCACACTTTTTTCCTCATCATAATTCTTCATCACACCCCTTCCTCCTCCTCGTCTTCCTCTCCTCTCTTTTCTCATCTGTCCGCCCCTCCTTATTTTCTGTCTGTGCTTATCTTTCTTCCTGGCCCTGGCTCTGTTCTTACAAGCCATAATGACTGTCTTTGAAACAAGGGGGAGTAATGGTCACCTTGATAATGATGATGGTCGTGTTGGTGAAGCGGCAAGAGTGGCGGAGGCGGAGCTTAGCCTGTCAACACAGACTCACCTCACTTGCTCTCCTGTCCCAGCAACAGCGTACGAGCAGAAAACTAGTGAACAGTTAAACTGGAGATTGTTCTTTTCTTTTCTCTTATTTCCTTTTCTTCTTTCATTCCCCACTCCACCGTTAGATCAATACTGAGCAACTGGGGGCCCTTACAATGTGCTGCAGGCTACACTGGGGCTTATGTGGGCCCTAGACAATCCATCTCTATACACTTCTACTGGTGGGGGACATGAAAGCAGCTTCATTAGCTGCGCCAAAAGACTCATATATTTCTCACAGGGCATAAAAGGCCATTGTAAAAACGCCCTCTGTTCCCTTTCAAACATAAAACGTGTCAGACGGCACAAAAGGATTCCAGCCATCACAGAGAGCGAGGATCATTACCGAACAAGTCCGCAAAGGAAAAAGAAGCAGGCCGTGCAAAGTGAGCAGAGCGACGAGAGGAAATCATGATTAGAGAAAAAAAATGGATGGATGAAGAAAAACGGCCATGAAGAGAAGAATGTGATATGCCCACATAGCAGAATATTTCCAGATAGACCTTTATGCTTCAGGCAGCTCTGTGTCTTTTTTCTTTCTGACTTCCTGTGTGTACAAACCTTGAGTTAGGGAAGCATCTGCTCTAAAAGCTTCGTTCTAGAGTCCTTGGACAGATAATGACTGTATTGCTAGTCTATTATAAACCCCACAGGCCTTGCACACCGTTGTCACAGTCTCTCCCAAACAGCCTCCACAATGGAGGCGGCTTTCTGGATTTCAATAGTCCTGTTTCCCCCTTCACCATCCGGCACACATCTGCAGTTAAACTGACCTCACACATGACTGGCAAAGGAACTCAATTACTGGTAGGGTACTACGGTGAAAGCCATCTCAGTTTCACAATGGCCAAACTGGCATTGTTCAGGTAGCAGATCACTGCGCTTGTGGGGAGGTTGTCCATTATGAAATATAAATGGAATTCAGATGTTATGAGTTCTATGGGCAAGAAGAAAAAAGAAAATCGATGCTTTGGATGTCAGTGCTGAGACCCCTGACAAAGGAGACTGATTGAGATTGACCTCTGCCATAAGCGGTACAACAGACAATACTTTATCTCTTACACAAGCTCTTTATGCGATGAAACGCAGCCAGCAATGACCCCCTGATCTGCAGCATTGTCGCCCGGAATTCTTTTCAGCCTTTAAAGCACAAGCAAATGAGTGTGCAGCCATGACCAAAACTAATGCAGTGGCAGATATTTAGGTAGGAAAAAGAAGAAAGAAAGCAGATAAAGCAAGGTGGAATGAAAAGGTTCGGAAAATATGAAGAACAGTGTATAAATCTGCATTAAATTACTAGTGTTGGGTCATATGTGGCAGTAATCCAGGTGAGCACTTGGTTTTGTTCTTGCAAATCCACTGCTTTCACGAGGGCTTTGTGATTTTGAGTAGATGTAAAGAAGAGCATTAAACACACTGAAATGAATACACACATCTATCAAATTATTTCAAGGCAGTCTTCCGAGTTGAAAATGACAGATTTAGTGATATTTTTTCTTTAGCATCAAAACGAATGCGACTTCAAAATACAAAGTTCTTATTTAACGGTCTTTTAGAAAAAAAATGTGAGAAAAACGCCTGACTGGTGTGATAAAAGAAGCATTTGAGACAGTAAAATTTGCATGCCTACTCTGTCGCTTTGTGCTTCAATTCAGACAGATGTAACTGCAAAACCTCATCTCTGACTGACCTATTTAGAAATTACTGCCCTGATAACACAACAAAAACAACACTTTGAAATGGGGTGAATGTGTGTAATGAAATAAGTTCCCATATTTGTACCGGAGCAGATCAACTTGTCTGCGTGGCTTAAAAGTCTCCTTACATTATTAAGCTACACTGCAGTGATTTGTTTTCAAGTACAACAAGGCTTGCTGTGCCTTAACCACCCGTGTTGAGCTAAGGATGTGTGCGAATATATGTGTGTGTGTGCACGCACGTGTGCGCAGGATGGGAAGAGGAGGGGGGGATTGGAAGGGACACCAGCGATCACAGCAGACGTGTTCAAGATGGAAAAGCCACTGGTGACCTGCGTAGGAAAGACTACAGTATTAGTCCAACAGCAGAGATTACATGGTACTTACAGGAGGTCAGGCTCCAGAGAGCGCACCGGGGGAGGGAAACAGGAGGGGTGAGGAAGGAGGGGGGGGGTGACAAGAGAAGATAGCGGAACTGCTTCAGTACGTCTTCACAGCTTTTCTATTAGTAGGACTCTACGTGCGTTTGCTAAAGCGAGCGCACACTAGTTCTGCTTGTTATCATGACCCATCAGATTTGCCTAGAAACGGAGCTACAGTCAGTGTTACTTCCCAAAATCAAAAGCCTCTTTATTTAAAGTTATTCACTCTGACCTGAGCACCAGAAAAAACAACTTTTTTTTCCATGTGCAGCTTTGTAAGATTTTATTCGACATATACCACTAATTTTTAAGAAGAAAGTTACTCAGTGCATGCAAATTCTAGTTTGTAGTTACAAGTATTCAGTGAAATTACACTGTGTTAAAGAGTAAAACTTGTATAAATGTGTATAGATCTTTCCCTGTTAATTCATTTTCTCCACACCGTTTCTTCACATATGATCATTTTGGTCATAAATAAGAATTCAGACCTAATGTGAGGTTCTTCTTACTGTAATTTATCACGTTCGTGTTTTACATTACTTGACTTTTTTTCAAATTTATTTCAACTATGATACAAGCAGCGTGAAGAAATTTGTTGTGACCGAAATGTTATTAGAGAATAAGTGATTCTCTCTACAAATAATTTTTAAGTGTTGCATCTATGTGAGTGTTTTACTATCTGCTTCATGCTTTAGGGAAAAGAAATGCAGAAAGGATTACGATTAAATTAGAATCTGTGTGAATCTAATAATACATCTTACTACTGACACTATAATGGAACTATTTCTCAGGCTATTTATAATGGAAATGGGCCCGATTGAAATGACATTTATCTCCGAAATCATCATTGACTTTAATGTTTTGATTTTGATTGTGATAAATGCTGTCAGTTAGACTGTTAACCGAGAAGAAGTCACCAAGAGTGCAGGGGTATTTTGGGGTTAATAAACAGGTGATGCTCATGAATCGTCTCCTGATTTCACCCCTTTTTTAAAATCTTTTTTCCTCTTAGGTTTTATTAATATGCTCAGGTGTCTCAAGTTTGCTGTTTTGCTTTGTTTGTACTATCGTTTGACCTTGGCAAGCTCGTGTAGCCATGGGCACCTTGCCAGAGACCCTACTAATAAGGTGGTTATTGCGAGGCTGCTCTTTTCCTCTGCACAGGTAAAGTGACTGAAGTGGGCGCACAAGTGAAACTTGTGGAAATACAGTGATCCGGTTTGGATCAGCAGTGGATCAGTTTGCTGTATTTATTAAAAATACAGCAAACTAAAAAAAAGCCTTTTAGTTTAATGAGTTCCGTATCCAGTCGCTGGGGTGAAAAAGAAATGTTGGGGGCAGATCTCATACTTCCTGATGGCACATCAGTTCACTCTGCTGCACCGCTTGCACTGTTTTCTGAAGTGTCACTGCTAGTTATTTGTTTGGTGTGTGCATGTTTTTTCATTAATGGGGATTGTGTGTAGCAGAGTTACAAGGCCATGTGATGGAGGAGAGAAGAAGAAAACTAAATAAAACAACATGCTGTAAAACATGTCCAGCAGCAGCCTTGACGATGAGAAATTGCATTCCAACCATCTAAAAATGCCCCTCAGTTTTTCTGATTTTGTCACACTAATGTGTGGTCATGTGCCTGTTTCCAATACACTTCAACACACAAATTGTAAAGACTTCAGAGCATGTCATTCATATGATAATCTGTTGTAAGAGGCAACGTTAGTACATTACATTTGTACCAGTTAATCTGACAAGGCCATAACAAGAATTATATAAAGTTCAGTTCGATCTTAAATCCACTGTTGGGGTACTTAAGCACATTAAGAGTAGTCTGACCAGTATGAATGCAGACTGCAGTCTATGTAAAGTGAGTCCAAGTGTATCTGAATAATATGTTCAAAGTGCAGGGAGGCACAGTTGATGGAGATAACTTATCTCTCCCAGTCGGCAAGGGAAAACTTCTGTCACTTGGCTGGAGCATATGATTGCAGGTATATGCAGATTCTATCGGTGAGTCATGAGTATGGAAGCTTATCTGGAGTTTGCAGGAGGCAGCTCTCCTACAGTGGGATCCACAAACACCTGTTGAAAAGGCGAACAGGAGCTGCTGAACTCCGCACGATAAGAGGCAGTGGTTAACGCACCAGTCGGACTGAAAAGTCCAATGTTGACGGTAAAAACAAATGGGAGGAGAAAAAAAACAAAAACAGAAGTTGTCATCTAAAATGTGTTTCTTTGCTCTGAGAAAACACACAGAGCCCGGGCACAAGCAGAAATTTGATACACTCACGCGGTGCCGTTCTTCTTCTTTTTTTTGTCTGTTTTAACAGGGGTGAAATGTTGAAATCCAGACTGGCTACGTTGAATCTTTGTGAAGATTAGCAAGCGGAAAGCACATGTGCTCTGAGGGAGGTTCACCGCAATAATTACCGAGCGCTCCCGGTTGCATCTGCCTCATGCTAACTGGTGGCAGGCCAACCAACAACATGCACTGAAAACAACAGTCCCTCTCTGCTGGCACTGCTGCCGCTCGCTAACTGCTTTCCCCCCCCTTTTTTTTTAATCTCTCTGTGTCCCTCAGCCTTTTTCTCTCCCCCTCTCTGGCCCCATCTGTCTCTCTTCCTCTTTCATCTCTTCATCTTCTGCAACTTTATCACATTTCCCTTTTTTTCTTTCTTTTTGCTCCTGAGCGTTCCTTTTCTCCCCTCCTACTCTTGTTCCCACTCCTCCTCTTCCATTCTCTCATTCCTCTCTGCACCCAAGGCCATGTGGTCCAGGCGAGGTAGCAGGGTGACAGAAGCCGGACCCTTTGGTGTTGCAAGTTTCTTATCTCACTTACGAGGTGACGCTGTGCATGTGTTTGAGTGTTTGTGTGTCTCTGTGCCGTGTGTGGTTTGTGAGAGCAGGGCACTGTTCTCGAGGGCAAAGCGAGGTGTGAGAGGATGATGCACTTGATACACTGTGAGGAAGAAGCGAGGGAAGTGGAGAGAGAGACTTCCAGAGGGTGGGTGGGAGGTAGGAAGGTGGAGGCCAGGACTGAGATGCTTGCTCCGAGTACGCCTCCTACTGGACCTCGATTTAGTCATCAAAGAGCCATGAGATGACTTAGTGTTTAACCAGGAGAATCTCCTTACACATAAAACAAGACTGGAATTCTTGAAATCATTTTCCAGACTTTATACAACCTCGTTATATTGTGCAACGAATTCATGTTGCCAGTGTTTATTACCTGTCAATAATGACATTTAAATAAAACTGAGATGGGTAAAAGAAAAAAAAACGAAAAAAAAGAAAAAAGGGCCATTATTTAGCTATTAGCTATTTTGACATAATGAAAGCTAGATGAATGTCCTGTTAAACTTGGGAGCTACACTTTCAATAGGTTTAAAAAATAAAATCAGTGTACCCTCTCTTAAAACTATTGAGTTTTATGAATACCAAAAAGATGTCTGTGAAGGTTCTCAGTCATCCAGGTCATTGTAGTCAAAGGGGCTTGCAAAGAAAAGCGTCTGGACCTGAAGGAGCCTGAAGTTAAAAAGAAGGAAGACACACATGTAAAGGAAGCACTCAAAACATGCGGTTATCCTAATTGGGCGTTCATAAAGTCAGCAAAGAGGCACAGAAAAGAAGATCAGACACCAGCGAGGGAGGATAAGAAGGACAGACGCAACAACATTGTCATCCCCTATGTAGCCGGTGTATCAGAAAACCTCAGGAGAGTTTTCTCCAAGCATGACATCCCGGTGCATTTCAGACCCAGCAACACGCTCAGACAAAAACTGGTTCACCCGAAAGACAAAACTCCAAAACACAAACTTGACAATGTGGTGTATGCTGTACAGTGCAGCGAGGAATGCCCAGACCTCTACATTGGAGAGACCAAACAGCCACTTTACAAGCGCATGGCACAACATAGAAGAGCCACCTCCACAGGACAAGACTCAGCAGTCCATCTGCATCTTAAGGATAAAGGACACTCTTTTGAGGATGCCAATGTTCACATTTTGGACAGAGAGGACAGATGGTTTGAAAGAGGATTGAAAGAAGCCATCTATGTCCACTGTGAGCGACCATCTTTGAACAGAGGCGGTGGTTTACGACACCAACTCTCTGCCATCTATAATCCAGTTTTGAGTTCCCTCCTCAGACGCCTTAACGCCCACTCACATCCTGGGCCATCTGACCTCAGGAAATCACACGATAAGGTGGGGCCAGGTTTCACAATGAGCTCACCCAAAACCCTGGCTGATTGGGACCCACACCCAGTTTCACACCTTGGCTCAGGTGATTAGAGGATCATCAGGGGGTCCTTGTGTCCCTCTGTGGGGGGATACTTCCACTGGGTTTAAATCTGGGACTCTCCACCATTTGACCTTAGAACTGAAGAAGCTTCTCAGATGAGAGATGAAACGTCTTCAAGCAATACGAAAAAGACTACAGTAAAATTGTATACTGTTGACTTGTTGTTGACATTTGTAGAGGAATTTAACGTTGCAACTTGGAATGGTGGTTGTAAGCATTTGATAGGATATATATTAAGTTTACATTAAGCCATTTATTAGAACCAGACCACTATAATACGGGTGGGTTTCAATTATTGATTTTCTGATTGAAATCGATTTTAGCTTGAATAACGCGATATGGATTCATTAAATCCTGAACTGATTTTTAAATATAAATGTTTTTTGTCAGAAACGCCAGAATGTCAGGTTAAAGCTTTCATTTCAACAACCACCAAACAGCTAAACCAGCCAATGAGAGCAGATAAGCGAATTCCACACAAAGACATAAACACAAAGCGCGGAACAGACGCATCAGAATCTGTGGGGTGTTGGCTTTCTCACCCGATAGCATGTACACGTACACGCTTTCGGGGCTGAACGCCGACATCTCACAGATTCTGATGCTGCGGGTTTTGTCGCTCTCCAACCAAAATTCACTAAACTAGCAGCAAAAGAAGATCAAAACTACACGTCACATGTGATAAATATTGTTATTAATTCCCATTTGCTGTTTTGATTCCACCACAATAAAAATCACACTTCTTGCATCTGTCCCTCTCTCTAAGGGTACTTCAAGAACAGTTTCCCCAATCTCAAATCTGTTTTCTGCATTATTCGCTTGCTTATCTTGCACCAGTCTACCGTTGTGCAGAACGTTGTCGGGTAGGGCTGCCACAAACAATTATTTTGATAGTCGACTAGTCACCGATTACTTTTTGCGATTAGTCGACTAATCAGATCATGCATCCATTAGACGTAAAACGTACAGCTTATTGCACCAGCAGCATCTGCTCTTATTTAACTATCATTAGCTTACAGCTTGAAGTGTTTAAGGTATGTGCTAACTAAAAATAAAGACAAGATGATAGTTTATTAAATTTTAATGAAATTTGCAGATTGTTTCGGTGAAGTTTAATAAACTCCTTGCTATCTAAAATACCGGTACACCGGAGTAAATTCTCCAGCATCTCACACTTCTGATAATCAGCTGTCTGCTTGACGTTTATTCAGCTGTGTAAAAACTATAACTTTAATCTCAGCCAAACAGATTTACTCAGGAACAAATAAAATACTAAAAAAAAGCCAAACAATAAAATTTTTAAGTTATCTAAGTGACTTATGTATGTTTAACCTGAGTAGCGAAAGACGGCGGTGGGTTTGAAAACGATTTGCCGGGAGTCCGGTGTTCTCACGGCTCTAGTTAGCCTAGCCCCCGGCTAGCTATCGAGCTAGTGGGTAACAGACGTTTCCAAAAACGTCGGAGCACTTTTGAAAATATGTGGTGTCTTGATAAACTGAACAGATGTTTGAGGTTTACACAGCTACATGCTCGCCTGAACATATGTTAAACGTTTATTTTGTGACCCAGAAAGAATAATAAGAGTAATATTAAAACTAACTAGCTGCCGCCATTGTTGACAACTGAGCTGGGCTGCGCTATCAATCCTGGGACACAGCTTCTTCTTCTTCGGGGTTTAACGGCAGCTGGCATCCTTGTACATGCAGTGCTGCCATCTTCTGTTTCAGTTCGTTATTACACTCTTAAATCCTACTACTCATTGATGCGTCTTTTGTGATCTTACAAAGCTTCAAACGACGCGTCGACTATTAAATCAGTCGTCGACGATTTTGATAGTCGACGTAATCGTGACTAGTCGACTAATCGTGGCAGCCCTACTGTCGGCATTTGGTTTTTTTGGGTTTTTTTCCAAAATGACTTCCGACAAGAAAGCCTCATTTCTGCCGTTCAATACCAAAGACATTTAAACTTTTTAAAATTATGCCAAAATAGCTGTGTCTCTAATAAAACCTCTGCAACTTTGCTCTCCTGTCACTTCTTTGCATTTTTAATTTTCTTTTGTCAGTCATTATAAATGCAGATGTAAGTTACTTATTTCTTGATATTTCCATTTTATATTTAGAGTACAACAACGAAGTTGTACAACAACTTTGTAAAACTAATTACCTATCAATCAGACCCACCTTTATGGAATGTTTTCAAATGATTGCCACATGTCCTTCTTTTCTGCAAAACAAAGCTTTTTATGTTCGGGTCTACTGGTTTAGAACATCTATAAACACTTACCTTCACATGTAGTTGGACAGTCAGTTTGTTTTGAGCGTAATGACACCTTAAAGCACTTAAATGTTTTTCTCCAATCTGAACTACCATTTAACTGGCCATTTTTGTTGATGATATTTTCTTCAAAACACTCAACACAAAGTAGATGTATGTGAAAACACTGGTCTTACATTGTGAACAAGGACAAGCTGCTGTAACGTACCAGTGCTAAATTTTGTCACTGGGTTTATAGGTGAAACTACCACAAACGCAGTTTCGAGTAGTTTGGCTGGTGTTTGTCTGCCTGGATCTTTCTGAGCCACATCCATGGTCTCAAGGATCGACAATGGTCACAGTGACTATCAAAGATTTGCTAATCAAGACTATATGTAGCTTGTTTTATTTTAAGTCAATTTTAATATAAAATCTAATATAATCTAATAAATGCCACACTGTAACATCACACACATAATTACTGCTCTGTTTTCTTTGAAAGAAAACAAGGGAAGGGATGAAAGGTGTTTCTGGTTATATTTTTAAATTAAAGCTTAGTGTAACTATGCATTTGTAGAGATGCACAAACTTTGCTGTTGGGTGAAATACTGAGTGGGAAGAGTACGGTGCAGACTGGAGGAGAAATAGGTGAGAGACGATGTATCACATAATGAAAATTTTTACACAGTGAGTACAAGGAGAAGCATGGCTTATGGATAAACTTTGTCAAAACATTAGTGCTGCAAGCGTAAAAGACATGCTAGCAAAACTTTATAGATGTGTACAACTGACTTCTTATGTTCACAGCTCTCATTTTTCGTAATGTTTTATCTATTTGAAACCCACTTTGACCAGGAAAGTTGTTAGCAACGGCAAGTTGTTACACTTTATTTACTCTTGCACTTGATTCATGTTGCACAATGTACCCACAGACGGGGCCCATATATGCAAATCGGTATGCAGGAGGAAAAAAGGACAGAAAAAAAAGGCACAAATGAGAGTTTATTTCACCAAAATTATTATAACACTGGTTAAACCGTGAATCACAGTTCATTTTGTTTGTAGACAGCAAGAACTGGTTTAACCTACCATTATCAGTGAACGTAAAAAGAAGGAAATCAGCTAAAGAGGTAGAACAGTCTGGTTCTTAAATTCTTTTGTCTAATTAGTTTGTATAAATACGTGTTATACACTATAGAGGTCCCACCGTTTAATCTCTGAATTCAGGTATTTTCAGTCCCATTGTCACAGGTGTATAAAATCAAGCATGCAGTCTGCCAAGACAAACATTTGTGACAGAATGAGTCGTTCTAAAGAGTTCTGTGAATTCAAGCATGCCACTGTAACAGGATGCCATCATTCCAACAAGTGAGCTGTTAAACTTTCTTCCCTCCTAGATATTCCCTGACCAACTCTGAGTGTCAATTTTACAGAGTGGAAGTCTTTAGGAACCACAGAAACTCAACCATGAGCAGTGTCAGTCAGTGTTAAGGTGTGTTGGGATTAGATCATTTGCAGTGCCTCAATAATGCTATGCTTTTTATTAATAAGTGTTATAAAGTTATATAGTGTAGTATTAAGTGGACACAGCCCTAAAAAAATAAAGGCATTAGACCATGTGTCCTTGGGGAGTAGAAAGCTGCAGTCTCTCGCTCATGCTTGCTGGGAAAATGTAGATAAGAGGGGACCATCTCTAGTGGAAAGTTACTGAGACCCTGTTGTTTAGACTAGAATGAGAGAGCTTCCGTAATAAAACTGTTAGGGGCGCATCACCATTTTCAGATCCGCGGCAACGTGTCAAGCAGGACGCATCTCCCTTCTAGAAGTAATGTGAAAGAGAAATAAAGTGTTAAATGGTCTACGGAGCAGTGTTTTGTCCTCCATCGGATGCCTCTGAGGAATCAAAAGAACTCGGTGAGGTGTTGATATTTACAGGTGCATAGTGAGTAAAAGTCTTCAACGATCTACTCACTCAATAACAAAACCTCCTCCAAGACATGACTTTCCATGGCTGATCAGCACTTGTCGGTATAATGTGTAAATTTAAAAATTCCCGCTGCTTAGGATTGGTAGGTCCACGCTTGCACCTGTCCATGAAAGCAGGGCATTTATTGTTTTTACGTTGTGAATGCATGCCACAGAAATACCCAGACCACAAAGGTGGATTCGAGCACACTGTCTGCTGTTTGTCTGTGGACAGATTTTGTCACTACCGTGGCATCACATCCATGCAGAATACAGTCAAGAAACTTTACCCAACATCAAACTGAAGCCCAAATTCAATGTTAGTTCTCACACACACACACGGAAAAGCGTTGTATTAAAACTGAATATTTATTTGGATTTCAAATCTACCGTCGCTAGTGCAGGCATGGCTTGAGAGTGCATAGCAACCTTTCATATATATATATATATATATAGATATGTATAAACACCCAGCACGCCCCTGCGGGCGGTTTATCCTTCAAGCTCGGGTCCTCTACCAGAGGCCTGGGAGCTTGAGGGTCCTGCGCAGTATCTTAGCTGTTCCCAGGACTGCGCTCTTCTGGACAGAGATCTCCGATGTTGTTCCCGGGATCTGCTGGAGCCACTCGCCTAGCTTGGGAGTCACCGCACCTAGTGCTCCGATTACCACGGGGACCACCGTTACCTTCACCCTCCACATCCTCTCGAGCTCTTCTCTGAGCCCTTGGTATTTCTCCAGCTTCTCGTGTTCCTTCTTCCTGATATTGCTGTCATTCGGAACCGCTACATCGATCACTACGGCCGTCTTCTTCTGTTTGTCTACCACCACTATGTCCGGTTGGTTAGCCACCACCATTTTGTCCGTCTGTATCTGGAAGTCCCACAGGATCTTAGCTCGGTCATTCTCCACCACCCTTGGGGGCATCTCCCATTTTGACCTCGGGACTTCCAGGTTATACTCGGCACAGATGTTCCTGTACACTATGCCGGCCACTTGGTTATGGCGTTCCATGTATGCCTTGCCTGCTAGCATCTTGCACCCTGCTGTTATGTGCTGGATTGTCTCTGGGGCATCTTTACACAGCCTGCACCTGGGGTCTTGCCTGGTGTGATAGACCCCAGCCTCTATGGATCTTGTACTCAGAGCTTGTTCTTGTGCTGCCATGATTAGTGCCTCTGTGCTGTCTTTCAGTCCAGCTTTGTCCAGCCACTGGTAGGATTTCTGGATATCAGCCACCTCCTCTATCTGCCGGTGGTACATACCGTGCAGGGGCCTGTCCTTCCATGATGGTTCCTCATCTCCCTCCTCTTTCTTGGGTTTCTGCTGCCTGAGGTATTCACTGAGCACTCGGTCAGTTGGGGCCATCTTCCCAATGTATTCTTGGATGTTCGTTGTCTCATCCTGGACTGTGGTGCTGACACTCACCAGTCCCCGGCCCCCTTCCTTCCGCTTAGCGTACAGCCTCAGGGTGCTGGACTTGGGGTGAAACCCTCCATGCATGGTAAGGAGCTTTCTTGTCTTTATGTCAGTGGCTTCTATCTCCTCCTTTGGCCAGCCTATTACCCCAGCAGGGTACCTGATCACGGGCAGGGCGTACGTGTTGATGGCCCGGATCTTGTTCTTACCATTCAGCTGACTCCTCAGGACTTGCCTGACCCTCTGCAGGTACTTGGTGGTTGCAGCCTTTCTAGCGGCCTCTTCATGGTTCCCATTTGCCTGCGGGATCCCCAGGTACTTGTAACTGTCCTCTATGTCTGCAATGTTGCCTTCTGGTAGTTCAATCCCCTCAGTTCTGACTACCTTCCCTCTCTTTGTTACCATCCGACTACACTTCTCCAGTCCGAACGACATTCCAATGTCATTGCTGTATAGCCTGGTAGTGTGGATCAGTGAATCGATGTCTCGTTCACTCTTGGCATACAGCTTGATGTCATCCATGTACAGGAGGTGGCTGACAACTGCTTCATTCCGTAGTCGGTATCCGTAGCCAGTCTTGTTAATGATCTCACTGAGGGGGTTCAGGCCTATGCAGAACAGCAGTGGGGACAGAGCATCTCCTTGGTAGATCCCGCACTTGATGGTGACTTGTGCTATGGGCTTGGAGTTGGCCTCTAGTGTTGTACGCCACATCCCCATTGAGTTCCTGATGAAGGCTCTTAGGGTCCCATTGATCTTGTACAATTCTAGGCATTCCAGTATCCAGCTGTGGGGCATTGAGTCATAGGCCTTCTTGTAATCAATGTATATATATATATATATATATATATATATATATATATAAAAAGAGAGAAATAAAAAGTCTCCACAGTATAGATTCTCTTGTTGAATATACGTGCGTTAAGAGGCAGAGGTCTTTAGCTGCCTCTGCCTCTCTTCAGCCTTTAGCTGACAGACAGAGCAGAATGGCTTGACTCTTGGATTGGAGCCCTTTTGTGTGTGGCACAGACGCCGAGCAGACATTGCACAGCCGTTGCGTGGACGTGGAGGCCTCGGGTCGCCGCTACACTGTTATTAAAAACAGTGTGATAGCATGTGGGCTGTTCCCTCTCCTCTCCCTGTTTCTTCTCTCTCTTTTCTCTCCTTCAGCACGATCTATCCCTCCTCTCCTGCCCTTCTTTTCAGTAATAGAACTACTGCGTTCTGCATATCTTGTTTATATGTATTTCCCAGCTTGAGGCATTGAGGCAGCTTTCACACTGAAGATCTGCAAACTGTATTTTACAAGAGCAGTCTCTGAAGCCCTCTATTCCTCAACCATACATTTCGTACACTGTTTATCTAATGGGCATCTTCTATCATCTGTTTTTCTACTTCTCGTAAACTTCCTCGACTCTCCTCAAGAAGAAAAAAATTACAGCCTTGTTGCGAATCGTCAGCTGACTTGAGCACCATCCTAGCACGCATCCCCAATTTGTAGACAAGTGCTTTTCAAAGCTGCTTTTTTGCAGGGCCTTGAATAAGATGGCGACTGTTCTCAAGGTTTTCAAGTAAACCGTGGGGAGAAAAACACATACTGTCATTCAGCACGATGAGGTGAAATGGTAAGTATTTGGAACCAAAGGCTTTTTTCTGACCGTCGGCCTGCTCTTTGAAGTAAACAGTGTTTTTAAAAAAAAGAAAAAAAAGTCTGTTTTGGCCTTTTGAAATTGTCAGTGATTTTTTTAAGCAGGTTGTACTCTTCATCCAGCATTAAAAATACACTTCCATACTCACATGCACACAAACACAAATACAAAGAATAGATTAGAAACATCATTAAATACAATAATGATGACCTTTTCTCACTATTTCCGAAGTCTTTTACTGTGTTGCACCTCGGAAACAACAGACAGAGCCATAAACTATCTGAGATGTGATGGCTTATTTTAACAGAGGCAAAAATCCTCATTTCACTCTCATTTCCCTGTTCACTTTCCCTTGTGAGTGCTGTAAAATGGGTTCTATTACAATACCTATCACAAGCCCCTTTTTAAAAAGTGGATACAGATTCATGCGCGCAGGTATTCAGGAGGCAAAGCATTCACATTACAAAGACTTGAGAGAAACGTGTGCGTTCAGGCGGAACGACTCATATGCATTGGCAAATTGCATGCAAAAAGTTAGCCTTAAAGATCTGGTCTTCAAACCAAACATGGGATAAAAGAACATCAGGAGAAAAAAAAAACCACACGCTGGCAGAGCAGTGCAGCCAAGCAAATGCTGTCAGTTCAACGTTTAGTCTGCCAGTTATCCATTCTTTCAAGCCCCTCTCAGGTGATTTGTAGAAAACCATGTAACATAATGCATGAGGTCAATGTTTTCTTAACAGCTATATTTTGATAACCGCTCTGTTAATTAAAGAAGGCGTGTCCTTCATGTAACTATAGGAACTCCAACATAAACGCTTAAGTAGTAATTATTAAATGGGGCACAGGGTTGAAAAAAATAAATAAAAAACTAAATAAAAATAAATTCTCTGCAACAGTATTGATACCAACTGTACTGTATTTGCTTCCTTCTGTTGTCACAACTTCACACAGCACCGGTGCAGACACGAAGGCACACAGCCCCTCCCCTCACTGAACAACACTTAAGGAATCATTTAAAAGGTCAATAAACCTCCCATTTCAAAGACAGTCAAGTATTAAACAGTTATCATAAATGTGAACCTGTCTGCACAAACGTTAATGTTAGCCACGTAACTATTAGCAATTATGCAATAGCCACAAAACCCTGCCTTGGGGGGGGGTCACCAGGTAACTCTGGTCCCAAGTCTGGATAACTAGGAGACTTATCAGAGTCAGAGACATTTACTGATTAGAAAAATGTTAAGTTATGAGATTTCAGATGATGTTCAAAGACATCAAGCACTCCGTTTTAATCATACTGACATCATCGGTCAGACAGAGTTGAGCCATTTTCACACATGCAATGTACCTTTGAAATTTTCTCCCAGCAAAACTGTCTGTATCAACACAAGTGATGTGTCAGAATGGGCATTAAATAGTCTTTAATGAAGCTCCTTAAACCTAATGGATGAACCTGCTAGCTCTCAAGTACAAATGTAATTGCTAAACTACGCCCATGTGAGAGAAGCACAGGTAAAATTCAATACTCTTTTCTGGCATCGTTGTATTATACTCAATTGTATATAGCATTTGTATTCTATTTTATTCTTTTGTATATAGTATTTTATTTTATTCTATTCTATTGTGCACAGTATCTTATCCCAGTGTTTTTCGAATTTTTCTATGTAGCTTTGCACCGTCCACTTTCTGCTGTAACAAAACAAATTTCCCACGTGTGGAAAGGTTATCATATCTTATCTTATCTTATCTTAATTACACGCTGAGTTTTGCAGCCTCTTGTAGCATATACTCATGTGGCACAAACTGAGTTGCACTGGAGGTAGAATATTTTCTGGAGTGTCCTACATTTAAAAAACAAAACAAGCAACAACAACAACAAAAAATCTTCAGATTATGTTGAGACATTCTCCAGCTTAGAGGTGGAGTCAGTCCAAGCCTCGATCTGTAAGTATGCAGAGGTGAGAGAATTCTTCTTGTAGTCCCATCATTCCTTTACTTTTATGTGGTCAACCAAGCACAACACTGTACAGAAGTCAGGTAGTTCAGCAGTCAGCTAATCAGTCAGTCTGTGAATACAGAAACAGGTGGGATCGAGTCCGAAGATCTACAAAATGTCCATCCACGGCTAACCTCATTACAGGTTTGAGAGGAGCATTTATACCCCACTCCAGCCATTCCACCACCCAATTTGAGCCCACTATCTTTTTGTTCTGTTTTGTGGTACTTGTTCATCCTCATCATTCTCTCCTTCTGTTTCGTCTTTCTCATCTGTCTCCTCTAGAAGAGATGCGTCAGATGTAAACAAAGACCAACGCCAGCCACTAATTAAATAGATGAGCGGTATTAACATAACCTGAAAGCCCAAGCCAATTGTACCCCCACCCCAACTTCCCTTTAATATCCCTCCGCCTCATCCCTCCATCCTTTTTTTTTTTTCCTTTCTTTTTTTTCCCCCTTCTTGTTGTGATCCAAGCAGTGAGCGCCAATTGTGGGCAGTGTAATTACCATTAGGACAGAAAAGCCTAGCATGTCTTTGATATGGTAATGATGCTTCATGTACACCATGTACACCCTTCACCCCCCCACCCCCATCACTAACCAGCACACACACACACACACACACACACACACACACACACACACACACACACACACACACACACACTTCTAAATAATCTCACCCATGAATATGAAATAGGGCAACTCGTCAACACCTGATAGTGACAGCTACAGTTCTGCTTAAGGGTGATGGGAGGGGTGAGAGAGCAAAAGGGATGGAGTGGCAAAAGAAAGAGTGGATGGATGATGGACAAAGCGGCGAAGGGCAAGGTTGGAGGCAGGGGTGTGGCTTAAACACAAGTGGCAAAATTGCACTGCCGGAGAGAAAGGAGGGAATGACAAAGGGAGGGAAAAGACGATAAATTCTTGACTGAAGAAAAAAGGTGAAAGGGTTGTGAAGAAGGCAAGTATACCCTCAGTTATTGTCGCCCCAGCTTTAATTATTAATTGCATTTGTCAGGAGTCATTTAGCATCTCAGTGCTGTTCTGACTGGACAGGAACAGCCTTGGACTGCTAAAATTGTTATAGTAACATTTCCATCTTTTCTCTGTCCTTGTTTTCTTTACCCTTTCTGGTCTGATCATAGAGACCTTGTGTCTCCTCACAGCTTCACCTCTGCCCCTTTCTCTTTTCACTTGTAAAAAGACTTACTTACCCTCTCTTTTCTGACTCTTGCTCCCCTCATCTCCATGAGTTCTCATCCTCTGTCCAAGCTCTGGCCTCCAGCCCATGGATGGAACAGGAACAAACCGACTGCACAGCTCCCTGCTGTCTCCCTCTCATCCCGACTACACACACCACCCCGCCAATGCCCCATCAGTCCAAATCCCGCAGCCTTTCCCCTCAACGCCATGCGGCCCTGGCCAGCAACACAAAATAGCCATGGACCTGGATCCCATAAACAAGAGAGCTTGACAAGTCTCTAAGGGACACAATGCACAATGTCACATGCACTGTACATTGCTTTTGTGATTGTGTTTTACAAAATGAATGCCATTGGCTTAGCAATTTAAATACTTTGCCACCTTAAGAAAAATTTGCATCTGAGACAAAAATGGCAAAACTTCAAGTCAAAAAGAAACTTTATGGACAATGTAATCACAACTAAACCTGTTGAAATGAAACCCAAGTGTTTACTTATCAGAGAATGGATATATAATGTTATGATATTGCATATGCATTACACTGGCACAACCCTCAGGCAATGTTTGCTACAACTTGCCCACATACTGGAAAGTTGTGGCAATTGTTTGCGCATTCAATGTGCATACATTGAATGCAAGTCGGAAATGATCTCTCTATAAAACAAATGTTTTTCACTGTACTCATTAATTTATCACATTGGTATATTCTAACTCATACCCGTCTCCTCTAAATTATGCATTTGTACAACTGTATAGCTTTGCCAAAGCTGCTCTGGAAACAATATAATAGGTCTGTTCTTAATGCATAGAGTTTTAGAAAGATGGTTAGGGGAAGGTGCAGGGTCCAAGATTGTAGAAGTGATCCTGTGCATAATTAGATTTAGTCTACTAAAAAACTGTTAGAAGACAACTTTTCTAATTTTACAACATTCATTGCCAGAAAACGCAGTTTAAAAAAGGTTATGTAGAAAATGCCCATGTACTCCATCCTCTTCCTTGTCAAAACGTGGCACATATTAGCCTTCATGGAAAGTGCCTATGAAGAATTTTCTGAAGGGATATCAGACCCCCAAATAGAGCCACAAAAGCCTTCACAGAAATTGATTCACACGTGTAGCTGAACACCCCAAAATGTACAGACTTTGATGTGTGAAGGAATTTGGTCTTTTGGAAAGAATGCAGTCTCAATTAAACACCATAAAGCAAACATGTCGTGTCTCAGGCCGCAAGCAATGTCTTTTAAAGCAACCAAAACCAGCATATTGCCATGAAAATGTTAGTCATAGTTCGGTTTCAAAGTTAGGAAACTACATGTAAAACTTTCAAGGTTCAATAAGGAATGGGATCCAAATGACTCACGAGGAAATAGGGCTGCTCAATTAATCGAATTTTAATCACGATTACGATCTGGGCTTTCAACGATCATTAAAAATGACTGAGCCGATTATTAGCCCCTCCCTCATTTATCCGCGACACCTTAAAGGCCGGTCCGTGAAAATATTGTCGGGCATAAACCTGTCCGTGGCGCAAAAAAAGGTTGGAGACCGCTGATTAAGAGGACCCGAAGGAAGCTCGGAAAGCTAAGCAGAAGTTATTTGGAGAGTGACTGCCGTTGGTTGAAAAGAGAGTTTAAAAAAAAACTTCAGTGGTGTTGCACACTATTTTATATTATTTTTTAAAGTCATTGTTAACCCTTTAAATCCGGTCAGAGCAGCACGCTCCGTTTTGTGTAACTATTTTTAAATCCCTGTAGAACCTGAACCGGTAAGCTAGCGCAATAATTTGTTTTGCATATGAAACCGGAGGAGTTGTACTTACATCTGATGCCATCAGCTTGTCCTCGGTCACGGTTTCCTTCCACATAAAGCTTTGCAAAAATTGCATAAAAAGCGCTTGCAGGAACAAAAACATAATATTCCAGAAACACGCTTTGCCGATCCGATCAGCTGTTCGTAACACTTCCCACAGTGAAACAGACGTCAGGGCGAACTATCACATGTCCGCCATTTCCTGGCCGAAACCGGAAGTGATGTCATTTTTGCGGAAATGTAGTTTTTTACTTGTAGGCCTTAAAAATCTATACTGGTCATGTTTGACTTTTCTGAATAGTTTCTGGGATGCTTAGAACTCGAATTGCACTGCTGGAAATAGTTTATTTTGATGCACATGCTGTTTTCTTTGCAAATTTGCATCATAGGATTGTTTTTTTGTTTTTCCTGCAGTGTATATAAAAATTGGTGTATCTCCAAAATAAAACTATGAAGACACTCAAAATAAATTTCCTGTTATTGTAAACTATTTTTTGCAACTTTTTTGTATTTAAAGTTTTGAGGGATAAACCTCTTAAATTTCTCCAAGTAGAAATATATGTAAAAAAACAAAAACGATTTTCAATTTTCTTGTAGTTTATTGCACTTTTTTGCAATTAATGTAGTTACTATGGACTTAATGCATACATATTATTAAAATATGGGCTATAACAGTTGTATAGCAACTTGAAATGCTCCCACAAATGGCACTACAGCATGTAAAAATATAATATAAGCTCTGGCGGACTTGGTTCTATAGTAGGTCTTAAAGGGTTAAATAAATATCGTTAAATAATCGAGATCTCAATTTCAGTGAAAATAATCGTGATTATCATTTTTGCTATAATCGAGCAGCCCTACGAGGAAACCAAATGTAAATGTATATATGTATATAAAGGTAGGAAGCTAATATCAACAAAGTGCAAAAATTCACAAAAGAAAACAACCTGAACTCAAGAAATCAAAGAAACCAAAACACAAATGGAGAGACATGAGAGGCTAAACAGATGCATTGATAAAGACTATAATTAAACACACGAGGCAAGCAGGGAGATACCAAAATAAAACAGGAAATGAAACATGGAGAACTTGAGCACAGGAGGGAGTATACATGGAACAAGAGCTCGCAAAACACCAAACTGTAACCAAGACTAAAAACCCAGTAGGAGCTGGAAACACAGAACTCAAGAGAATACTTGAACTATAAACACCTGACGTGAAGCCAACATAGAGACTAGTGAGTAAAAGAAACTCAAACCCTGAGAAACAATTAAACTCTAAACAGAGAAAAAAATTCAAAAGACATGTAAATTATACAAAACAGGAACCAAACCAATCATATAAAACTAAAAACATTTTTAAATATGACAAACATATTTACTGTTCATATTTTATGTTGCGACAGCTGTTACTAAAGTTACTGCTGTCTGGATCAGTTTATACTAGAGGGGTTTCCAGAAGAAAAGATACTAAGTTCAGTGGCTTAGAGGCAGAAATAGTAACAGAAGGCCTTTATTTTGGGGTGTAGAGGCATTAAAAAAACCCTAATAAACAAACAAACAAATCAGTTAAGCTTGTTCACATGAAGGAGTGATCAATTGTATTAAATGAACATCACTGGACTGATGTCAGCTGATCAGAAAAACTACACTGAATCATAATATTTGCTGTGTTCTTTTTGTTTTCTTTTTAAATTTATAAAACTGTTGTTTTGAATGAAGAAATGATTAATGGGAATAGCTGACTAATTCAGATAACATTAGCTAACTTTACCACTGTAGTATAAGCGGATGCTTAGGTCCGCCTGGCCATCCTGTGTTTAATGCAACAATAAAACCCTGATTGGATCAATACTCTATGATTAACTCAAACCATACAGTGTTTGAAATAAGGCAAAATCCACACAGGATCTTTAGTTAACACAAATTGCTGTTGTTACTTTTGCCCAAGTAAGGGCCTGATAATCAATTTACAATGACATAAGATGTGGAGGAGAAACCCAATTAAACAATATTTGTTTTGCTTGATAAATGGAAATAAATGATTATGCAAGCATCATTACGTCAAATCTGCCGCTTCTGGGCAATAACAACTTTAGGAAATTGTGCGTGACGTGCTGATATCAACCACAGGCCAAAGCGTGCGTCTCAGTCACATCAGGTGAATGAAAAGTGTGACTGGAGCAATATTTGATTCATTGTTACGCTGCTGTTAATTTACTGTAGGTACTTGCTTTGCGACTCATTCGGGACGTTCTTATACATGTTTTCTTTTCTGTTAACTGCATTCAGCATTTTAAAGGAGTTCAAAACATTTTTTTAAAAAAACCCTTGATGATCAAATAACACTGAGGGTAGGAGAGTAGGTGGAGGTGAAAGAGGGTGAAGGTAGGCAGGCCATGCTGCTTGCTTTTCCCCCTCGATTCGCTGGCTCCCCAGTGGGTCACGGAGAGCAGAGGGAGCCCCGGTCGATCAGAGGGGAGCCCAGATGGACAGAGACGTGCACGCACACACACTCACATACACACACATGCATACACACACTCAGTCACTCACATGTCATATGTTATCCCATCTGCACCGTCACCAAGCTGCCTGTAACCCCAGGGCCTTGAGGGGAATACGGACATACACACACACTGATACAGTATGTACACACAAGCAAACATAGTCAGTCACACACAAAGGTTATGGAACTGTGTGACTGTGCACGCACGCACGCACACACACACACACACACACACACACACAGAAGAGGTGTTTACAATATGTAACTGGAAGTGAAGATAAGATAAGATAAGATAAGATAACCTTTATTAGTCCCACACGTGGGCAGCCTCTCTTGTTCACTTGAATGGAAAACCTGTGCTGTAGCGCACACACACACACACACACACACACACACACACACACACGGTTCTCAATACGAGGCTTTTCACATGTTCAAAGCAGCTCTATAGGTAAACAGTTGCCTGATCCACCATGCATTTATCCTATAGAAGTATAAAGACACTGAATCCAGAAATACACAGAAACAGTTCTCATTCAATGCAAAGAATGCATAGACTGACGATGTGTAAATACATATAGATACTGCCAAAGTAAAGAAATGCTTCATTTTACAGCTGACAAAGGAGCTGGTAGGCTTTGCAGTACAACCAGCAGTACATGAAAGAAAATGAAGAATGGTGTTTAGGGATATTCAGTACACACTGGATTTGACTGCTTAAAGAACTGATCTGAAGTTTGAACTGAAATTTTAAGAAGAACTTCTAACTTTTGCATTACTGACTGTTAGTTGTTAGAAGCAAATTAGTTCAGATTTCCACCCGGTCTGCATTTGTATTACATAACTGTAATTGTTACTGTAAGCATTACTGTATCTTCTTTTCTTTGTATATTGTTGTAATCTGCACTGCGGCACTTGTGTGAAGCACTTTGCACTGTGGTCTTTTTAAATGAGCTACAGAAATAAATTTTGACTGATTGATTTTGAGTTACTCAGCTGATTATGATATTCAATGCAATTTAATGACACCTGGCCATATCAGACATATAAAAAAAGTGAGTACATCTGAAATGTCAGTTGTGTAAAGGTTTAATACCCACAAATGCAGCAAGTACTGTGGGACAACGTAAAAGGCAGGAAGTCAAAAAGCAAAGTAGGGTTACAGCGGGCAGTTTGGATTATTATTTTGTGTTTTTTGTTCATTTTTTGATAATGTTATTTATTTACAACCAGTCTGTTGTAATAGCAATATTTTTATTTTTTTAAATACTACAGTACTAGAGTGTTGTGGGTGATATATTGAAAATTTCCAGGCATCAGTCCAACATCTGGTGATTGCTGCTAAATTTTAGATTTAATGTGTGCATGAAAGTGGGGAACTGGGGGTGTACACACCCACTCCCCACCTTCATGCACACACTCACTCATTGCAATACATTATAATAAATCACCCATTTGAGATCATTTAAGTTCTAATTTAGAAAGAAAACTATTACAACTTGGGAGATATTTTGTCCGTGTCTGCTTTAAATGAACAAACACGCGGCTGTAGCACATTACATTAAGTGATCAGGGAACACAACCTGTAATTTGCAGTGATGCTGGTAAATAAATAATGATCTTAGAAATTTGTTAAACACTTAAATAGAGACTTCCTCCCTGGTGCTTTGTTGCGTTAACCTTGCAATGCCGCTGCATTCACTAGTCATACATTTCATCATCGTCAGTGCACAACTCTCCACTCTAGTTCATCGCAATAAAATGACTGGAGTAGGTACCTTGTAGGGCTTTGCAGCAATCACACTTCACAAACTAATTGTTTAATGAGTTGAATTCCCAAAGAGTAAACTCCTAAGTTACCAAAATCAAACAACAAAAATCACACAAACGATCACCTAACAGTCCTAAAATAGAAAAAGAATATCACCATTGTTCTTATACATCATCAGAAAGCCTATATTTTTTCCCTATTTGGCCAATCTTATACAGTACCAAAATTTTTGATTTGTCTTGATGCATGCTCAATCAACCAAACAACCTCTGGTGAAGCGGATGGCACAACACAGAAGAGCTACCTCGTCAGGCCAGGACTCTGCAGTTTATTTACACCTACAGGCCAGTGGACACTCTTTCAATGATGAGGATGTAACATCCTGGACAGGGAGGAACGCTGGTTTGAGCGCAGAATCAAGGAGGCCATTTAAGTGAAAAGGGAAAGACCATCTCTGAATCGAGGAGGGGGCCTAAGGGTACATCTTTCGCCATCTTACAATGCTGTGATTGCAGCCATTCCCCAACTCTATGTGAATGGGACTCATGGCCATTGATCAGTGGTTTTTGATCAATGGTTGCGGATCAATGGTCATGGCAATTTGCATATTAACGATCAAGGAACTGACCTCAGAGCCCGTTGTTCATTCAGTGGGCTGGTTTCAGTCACTGTTTATAAGGTTGGTGAAACCTGCAGTCAGCTGAGACTGAAGAAGTCACTTGGATGAGTGACGAAACGTTTCTCCCAGTGACAACGCTACGTCCAGATGAACAAAATCAACCTTCAAGTTTTTGATTGGTTTTTTTTCCCATTATCAAATGAATCGAAATTTTTAAAAATCTGAATCAATAAAAGCAGACATACAAAAGTGTGCTGAAATTCAAGATCCTGCAGTTTTAAGTTTGTTTGCACAAACTAAGTTCATTAGTACACTGTTATCATTACTGAAAGTAATGCCTGACACAACCACTAAAAGCAGACCTTCGTTATAAGAATTTCCCTTTAAACATCATTTAAAGGGAAATTTTGCAGTTGGAGCAGCTCTCATCCAGCTGCACACAGGAAATCGATCAAATGTCATGTCTACTGTTTGTTCTCACACATACCCTGAACTCTGACTTTAAATAAAATCACATAGGAGAATGAACTAAAGGCCTTAAAATGGATGAATCTACATGTCTAAAACAACAAATATGCTCGCACACAGACGCCTTTGTCTAACAGAATGAGACCAGTAATCTTTCCTCCACTTATCTTGGGCGCGTCAACTAAATGGGAAGTGAAAAGTCAAATATGAGATGTCACATTCAGTTTACCTCCTTGCCTACTCACTTCATCCCTTCTCCCTCTCTCTCTCTCTTCATCCATCCCCCCGTTTTGTTGTGCATGTCTCTATTTGATTGCATCTTCCTCCACCTCAACATAATGCTTACACAATACAGCTCCCATCTGGGTGATGGTTGTGTATCGGCATGTTGAGTTAATGGATTTTATACAGAGCATGGAGCGTTTAATCGGAGAGTGGAGTAAGAGCTTCTTAAGAGACTGACAAAAAGAGAGACACAGCGGGAGGGGGATGAGGAAATGAAGAGAAGACAACATGAGATGCAGAAAAGGAATCTTTGGGACTTAATCCTTCGAGTCATCTCACCTGATAGTTGGAAAATTCATTTTACTTTATGGCCAAAAAAGGCAAAACCATATCACACCTTCTTATCACATCTGCACGAGCCAAACTAAGCTTGGTACACCCACACATTTGCTGTGTGTGACTGACTTTTAGATATGTTGATCAACTTAATTGTGCAAGTTTGCGGATTTTTTTTTAAGTACACACGGAATTGTACTTTTAAACTATGTATTCTTTTTTGTTAAACACACATGAACATAAATAGGAACATAAATGGGAAGTTCCTGGTTCACAGCCCAAAACTCTCCACGGAAGGTATGATTACCTAATTAACCAATGAGCTGGAGACTTAAAAGGAAAGGATCATTTATCAGGTCAGTATGACATCACAACATGCATCTCAGGGCTAAAAGGAGTCTTGTTTAAAAGCTGCAAAGTTGTGGCTTCTCCGCATGCCTGTGCAATCCTCTCAAACTTGGTTAATTACATAACACACCACTTTGCAGGTGTAAAAATCACTGCAGTCCATTGAAAGTCCCTCTGGAGACTCCAACTGATGGGAAATTGCAGTAAAGAGTTTAATTGTTGAATTGAGAACACTGGGAGGTATAAATTCTTTATCTGGCACTCTGGAGAGCGTTTTCTTTGTTCCTGTCGGTGGGAGAGATAACAATTCCTCCCACCGTTAACTACCTGCCTGCTTGCCGGCTGGGTTTTGTTGTGTTTTTCTTGTGTTTTGTTGCTGCTAATAGGCCTAATTGGCCATAACCCAGGCACCCAGAAAGGCGGGGGGAGTGGTTAATGAAACTACCTGCTCTTTATCCCTCTCTCCTTCGCCTCTGTTCTCCCTTTCTCTTCAAGGAAAGAGAATTCCACAGAGGAACAGAAGGCACATTTGGAAAGGCCGTTAGCCCAGACAATCCATGTGGCCCACAGCTCTTTGCACATAGATGCAAGTCTGGGAAAAAGGTGGAGGAGAAGTGAGCACGAGCTAACAGAACATAAGAATGAGGAGCAGGAAAAAGAGAAAGGTTTGTGAGGGCTCCGAGAGAGTAAAAGAACAAAGCCAGGTAATGTTTATGGATGACGATCTTTAAAGGCCTACCGTTTACTGAGCAGCACTTTGATACTGAAAAGACCCTTGATTATCTCTGGGTCAGGATATAGAATGTCTGCTCTTGATGTTTAATTAACGTAGCTGTTTTGTGACGGTTTAATACGTCAAGCAGGCGTTTTGATCTTGCCACAATATGCCATATCATATAGCTACAGAAAGCCATTGATGTGAGATTCATTTATTCTGCGTCGAAAGCCCTGCTCCCCCCGTTTGATCTGTACAAGGTTAATCTTTAACTGTAACATTGCTCACTGCATGTCTGTGTGTGTGTGTGTGTGTGAGAGCGAGAGAGTGTGTCAAGTGTAATTGTAATTGTACCAAAAGCATCAGCATTTCTTTAAATGTCAGTGTTCTGACTTTATAAATGCACCCTACAAGAATACAT
>NW_024582375.1:4391071-4393384 GCF_018398535.1 Haplochromis burtoni
GCACGCATTTGGAGCAATGGGACCTGAAGGAACACCGTCAGGACAATCTGTCGCCCCTCCGCCTGGGCCCTGGGTGACAGATGATGTGCTCCCACTGCTGAGCTTTGTGTATGTATGCATACGTGTGTGTTTGTGTGTGCGTGTCTGATGTATGGCATCAGGCTTGCCATGATAACAATAGCTTAATCCCAGCCATGTTGTGAGAGGTTTCACCGATATTAACACAAAGATTTTCACTTTCATGCCTCAACAAGCTTTTATAGTACAGTGCATGCCTCTCTACCATGTGGACTACAGGATCTCCTCTCATGATGAAGATGCTCATCATGGTGCACTGAAGTCCTTATAAGTGCTATAAAGAAGCAGCAACTGTACTGACAAGTTTGGCAGTCTCTACTGGCCTTCTACATTTAAATGTACCTGGTGGAGTTTAACAACCACAAGCAAAAACAACTAATAGCAATGTGCACTGCCCGTGTCATATATACAAATTAGGATGCACACACGTTACAGTAATATACAACAAGACATATTTCTACAATGTGCAAAATGCACCATCTGACCCCTTTAAGATATACTCTTCCAATATTTTCCTCGAGCTACACGGCCAGCATGTGAACAATGTCATTTGCACCTTGTTGCTTATCTGCATGTATGCACTATAAAAAGCAAAAAAAAAAAAAGAAAATCACAAGCCTTAAGGCTGCAAAACATTCAGCATTTACAGAGACTAGCTTTTATCTTGCCATTTCTCCAGTTCCTCCTAGATGATGTGGATCCTAGCCTGGTTTGGTGCAGATGCTGGCACTCCCGATACAAACCTCCAGTCTCCTGTTGCAGCATTGCCTTTGTGTCATGGTATGGTAGCTGAACCTTGTAGTGAATCACACAGTGTTAATGTTTCACAGTTAAAAGTGACAAGCTGCTTCCAAAGACTGAGTGAGCAAATGGAAGACAGTCTCTCCAGAAACTAGTTTTTGGCACATGCTGAGTACATCTTCCTATCTTGGCATATTCCATTTAAGTCAAATGAATGTAAATTCTCAGTTTTCTCATGGAGCACCTTCTTCTTGTCTTCCTTTCGAGCGCCGTGTATTACATAAAATCGGTTCGAGGTCAGTAAACACAACCAGAATTCATACATAAGGCGCAATCTCGATTTTTGAGAAAATTAATGGATTTTTAGGGTGGAAAATATGTTATACAGGAGAAAAAAAAAAAGAGAATATATTGCAATATATATCGTTACCGCACATGCTTCAAATTATACTGCGATATGGATTTTAGGTCATATCGCCCAGCCCTAGTGGATATTATACATGGTTATGCTGAGGATATGTCGGCTAATTTCCACTGGAAATGCCTTTTGGTTAAACTGTCAGCAAGGATTTACATTTGCACTGTTAATTTTTTATATAATTTTAATGCACTTAAAAAAGCTGCTTGTTTAAGTGAAAATACATTGATGTTTTTTGTTTTGCACTAAAAAAGTTGAGGAGTTGTAAAGTATTTTGTCTACTGTCAATTATAGTGTCAGTTATATCGTTATAGCAAATTTTCAAATGTATATCGTGCTAAATATTTTTGATCATATCGCCCTGCTCCAAACACACAGCACCTTCAAAAAGGAACAGAGGGACCACAAGGCCCTTAGAAATACTGCATACTCCTACCCATCCAGCCACACACTTTCTTTCACTATCTCTCAGATGTGCATGGCTTCAGTGACCAAAGGCCAGCCTTTTTAGTATTACTCACCCCCGTATTTACAGTGAAACGCAGGGATAAACTAACCCTTTGTTACAGAGCACTTAAGTTCTGACGTCTGGTGTATACATGCAGCAGAGTAAGGATGGTGCGCCTGTGTGTGTGTCCATGGTCCTCAGTGCATTTCGGACAGTCGTTTGTCTCTTAAACTCAAACAAAAGAGCATACATCCTCCATCACAGCTCTATCTGTTTATGCCATCAGCTCCTCAGCACCCGCAAGCTTGTAAACACACCAACCCACCCACTCTTTGCCTCTCTCAAACACACACACAGACACACAC
Organism: Haplochromis burtoni; assembly: GCF_018398535.1. Lineage (NCBI taxonomy): Eukaryota > Metazoa > Chordata > Actinopteri > Cichliformes > Cichlidae > Haplochromis > Haplochromis burtoni. Next base: position 4,393,122 of record NW_024582375.1, read on the forward strand.
ACCTAAAAAAGGGGTCACATCACATGTTCACATTCACCTAATAAGTCCTGGTTAACATTCATAGCCAAAGCACAGGTCAAAGGATTTAAGGAATCCTATAAAAAAACAAAAAAAAACCCACACACGCAGACACCCAGTTTACTGGGTGCGCTTTACTAGTCCCTAAGGAACCCAAAGCGCTTTACACATCCAGTCATCCACCCATTCACACACACATTCACACACTGGTGATGGCAGCTACATGTAGCCACAGTCACCCTGGG
>NW_024582375.1:4393823-4397895 GCF_018398535.1 Haplochromis burtoni
GGCTTGAACCGGCAACCTTCCGATTACAAGACGAACGCCCAACTCTTGAGCCACAATCGCCCAGTTAGATGGTTTACCTCCTCCATCTCAAGTATACACACCTGGCCTGAAATGATTTCTTCTGAGATTTATAACTCGTAATGTGTGTGCGCATGTGTGGAAAGTATCAGAAAGACTCTTTTTCCATCTCAGCCGACTGGAGGCTGGAGAAGCGCGTTGCTATTAGTGTCTGATGGACAGGAGATAGCAGCCTATGAGAGTGTTGACGTAACACTGCAGAGAACAAGAGACGGAGTCAACAAACTTACAGAGTGTGATTTTAAGAAGGACTGCCACGCCAATATGTCTGTGCACATCTATACGAAAGCTGTGAGGACTGAACTCTGACACCTTTCTAGCACTTCTGCAAGATTACAGGATGGCCTTTTACAAACTTCTACAAAGTTACTTTTTAACAGTTTCTGCTCGTTCTAGTTTATTTTTAATCCATTTACTTTTAGTCTAGTTTACATTATTACTATATCTAACTAAAGTAACTTTTACTTAACTGTATTTCTATTTATGTAGAACTTTTCAAAACCAAGCATGAGGCCAGAAAATGCCATCCACACAACCACTGCAGGTTCACATCACACTGACTATGTTTAAGATTTACGAGTCCTGTATACTGGAGTGAATGGACCACTAAAGCGTTGAAGAAACCAGACCTGCTTCCCTCTGGATTTTTACTCAACAACAATATAACTTTGAACAGAAAAATAACATAAGTAAATGGGCTAAACAGATGTTTAGCCCAAAGTTTTCATTGATTTTTGACTGGAAACCAAATGAAAGGCTGATTTTAGGAACAGCATGTAGGTAAGCTATTCGCAGAAAGTGTGTCTGTCACATTGACTCATGGTAACAACCTGCTCTCCTAACCTCTGCTGCTGACCCAGAAGCTATACAGGAAACCAACACACAACAAAGTGATCCAAGCGTTTGGGCCGGTGACCCCATTAGTGGAGCCTCGCTACTACCCCAATTTCAGCTAACATTAAAGACAACTGGACTTGATGGAAACTGGATCAAACCCAAAGCTCCATTCCTAGCCTGCCCACTTGGCCTTGCTTCTTGGACAGAGCAGAGGAGCAAAACCCATATGTCAGACAATATAATGCCCTGTGAAGCATGCCACTCTAGCGGTATCTGATAGAAAGGAAAAACTGAGCGTGCACACATACACACAGGGTCCGATTTGAGGACACGGCTTTCTGGATGGCCGCTCTGGCAGATGAAGAGACAGCAGTGACATACAGTCAATTTCAGTCAAAGGGCCCACAAAAGTGTGTGCATGTTTGTGTGTTCACATGCACTTGCCCACACGCATATACATAAGTTTACACAAGTTTGTGTATGCATGTTAATGTTGTTTGTGCATGTCTATATACATCATCCACTGCATGTGTGCATATATGCCTGTCAGTCTCAACAGGCCTGGGAGTGCAGTCCGTGTTCTAAAGTGGCCGTACTGTTACTGGGGCGTGCTAGCCATCACTCAATCTGTCATGCGCGCGCGCACACACACACACCCACACACACTACTCAAGCCATCTCCTTCTCTTTGTCCCTTGTCCAGATGGCATGTTGGTCTTTTCTATCCTATTCTGTCCTCATGGTCCCTCAGTACTGAGTCTCTGGGCTGGCAAGAGCCATATGCCTAAACTAAGCTGACCCAGCTCACACCTCACTTTCCATTTGCCCGACAGGCTGTCAACTTACCTATCTGTCTGCCTGGATGTTTTTCTTCCTGCCTTCCCATCAGCTCTCTTTGCTCTGCTACTGCAAATTCAAAGCCATAAATACAACATTAGCTCACTTTTTTTTAATGAAACTCTGAAACAAGCCATAGAAGGACAAACTGACCTCAGGGGTATTTTCAGTGCTACCACACAAAATACATTTCAAGAGTCAAGCTCCATATGCCTCTTTTGTCTCAGCTGTACTTATCTGCTTGCTTCTCCCTTAGCTTTCACTAACCACACATAAAAATAATTAAACAAATAAATAAAGATCCCACTCTCCCTGCCCGCCATGTGCCATTTCTCCATCTCACCGTTTACCTTTTAAATGGTCTCACATCTCCAGATCCCTGTGCCCTAATTTACCCTAGTTTAACCCCACCTTTGGAAACAAGGAAAATTCAGCAAGGGCATTTTGCCCAACAAATTCTCGAGGTCCACCACTATAAACAAAACTTCTCAGTCCCGAAAATTTGATTCTGTTGATCTGGACGTAGAGTTTTCAGTGGAAGAAATGTTTCGTCACTCATCCGAGTGACTTCTTCAGTCTCAGCTGACTGCAGGTTTCCCCAAGGTGGTTGATCAACAGTCATGACAATTTGTATATTAATGATCAAGGAACTGACCTCACAGCCCATTGTTCATTCAGTGGGCTAGTTTCAGTCACTGTGCAAAGGCACTGTTTCAAAGATTGGGGCAACCAGCAGTCAGCTGAGACTGAAGAAGTCACTCGGATGAGTGACGAAACGTTGCTCCCACTGACAACGCTGCATCCAGATGAACAGAATCAACCTTTTGGGATTTCCTTGCCTGGATGATTGAGCATGCATCAAGACAAAGCATCTCAGTTCAGAAAGCTGGGATAGCTGCTTCCCAGATTCAGTGAGCTGCCAGTTAAAGTGATAAAAAGCAACTACAAAAAAGTCGATCTTGAATCAGAAATAAAGACTCTCTCTGGATGAGCTGTTTAAGGGTTTAAAAAAAATTTTTCTTTTACATTTTACCTGCAACTGTATATTGGAGTATAAAATAAAATAACAGAAAAATAGAATATAATTCATGTAAGCATAGTTACGTCCACAATGACGATGCATAGAGGCAAAATTTAGCAGTTTTGCCTTTAAACGTCACAACGGTGGATTTTTAATCAGTCAATCAGGATATGAAAACTTTCAGCTTTATTTTAGGGGTTTAATAACAACTACACACTTGACTGAAAGTTTCATGTCCAAGTAAGGCCATTGTTGTTGTTCTTGTTCTTGTTCCATAACAAATGGAGTAACTTTTGAACTTGCATGTGGTAGTTGTTTACTATAATTCTCAATATGAGGTCCAAAAACATGTTGAGGCAAGTAGCGGAAGCAGTCATTAGACTGAAAACCCAAATAAACCCATCAGAGAGATTAAAAAAAAACCTTTAGGAGTACCCCAATCAACAATCTAACATTAATAACATCAACTGATCACAGCATGCGTTTCAATTACTGAAAACAATACTGAAAGCATCTTAAGGAAGAAAACACAGCATTTGTTGAACGCTGAAAGTCTGCATCACAATCATATCTTGATGATTTCATTCAAAAGTCACCATGCTGGTGTACAGAGGCAAGAATACAAAAAAATTATCATTGTCTTATGGACCCAACACTGTTTATTTAACCATGAAACACAGTGACCTTGACCCTGAATGCATGCCTCTGGATGTACAGATTACTGAGACAAACCCGAGGAGGTTTTGTGGCATATGTAAACATTTGTCTAAATCTGGGATGTTCATTTCAGGTCAACTGGAGTTTCAGATGCTTTTTTGTGACACGATCTTGTCAAGAAGAGAATTTACTGGCATGCTTTGTATAGTGTCTATGGAAAGAGACAGAACTTCCCCTTCCTCATACTCCTCTCTCAGCTTTCATTATCTTGGTTACAAATAAAATACAAAAGTTTAAGAGCAATTTTTAACCAGTGCCACCAGTTAAGGCAGGGGTTTTCCTGTACAACGAAATTTTCAGTGCCCCCCCGCAAAAAAGAAAAGAAAAAAAAACTCCAGTGTTGTAATAAAATTACACATTTAACCAACATAACAGACATTTTTACTTCTCAAAATACCACAAATGAGAGGAAGACTTTCTGTAACATTTATTTTTCTATTTCTGTAAATACAAAAAGAAAATAATAGTTGGGGATTTGGGACATGCTACAGTAATAGATCGTTCTTTACCTCATAGCCGTTCTTCTGATTTCCACATCGATTAATAATTTTAGCATGGGTGGTGGTGGTGGTGATGGTGGGG
>NW_024582375.1:4398384-4461123 GCF_018398535.1 Haplochromis burtoni
GGGGGGGGGGGTTATGAAAATAAAAGCTGACCTACAAGCGTCTCCAGAGAGGTGGCTCTGCAGCCAACCCTGTTAAAAAGAGAGCTTCAGCTGCACTCCACGTTCAGAGAAATAACAGCCAGGTTGACAATACTACAGCCACACATATACTCACCCAGATGAAACACCACTAAGGAGACATTACAGCAAAGTAAGATGAAATAGAAGTGTGTTGCAGACATCAGAGAGATAAAAGGACAATGTACTGCAAAGAAAACAGAAAATCGATAAATATACAACAGAGCAGAAAGAAAAGAGGCAAGAAAAACAAGATGGGATAAAAAGAAAAACAGCAATGACTGTAAAAGGAAGAACTACAGTTGGTCTACCAAGGTAGAGTAACACAGAACTGCCAGCATAAAACAGCAACTCAGAACTTTGAATAACCGAATATAACGGGGGGGGTTTGTTTGTTTGTTTTTTTCAGAACATCTTTTGTGCAAAATCTGAACAAAAGAACGACTCTTTCCTCCAGGAAATGACACCAGAACTCTTTTTTTTTTGGAGGTTGTTTACAGCACTCGTCCTTGTCCTACAATTTCGGAAAACAAAAGGAGCAACTGTATTTGCTCTTTAGAAAAATAAAGCTGTAATTACTCATTAAAATACGACTTTGTGGAGAAAGCGCTGCGCTTTCTTTTCTCCTTCCTGGTGTTTTTGTTTTTGTTGGTGGCACCTTGTCTCAAGTTGTGTTTTACTAAGATAAAGGAATTGGGTGAAATTTTGGGAACTTCAAAGCAATATTTTAAAACTTTCCAAGCAGTTAGTCTCAGTCCAGCCACTGGACTGACTGTCCGTTGAGGTGGAGGTGCGTAGGTCTGCAACACATTGCTAGCTTACTCATATCTCATGCTCAGAAATTTGCCAGATATGAGAATGAAGATGTCTACAGTGCTGCTCTGATTCAAAGCACTTAAAATCTATCACATGTGGCACTACATTTGCTAGTCATGCACAGTTTTAAGATTGAAAGCAGAGCAGAAAAAACTAGCCTGGCTATGTAGAACAAATAACCACCAGTAATCATCGCCTCCCGAAAACGAACCAAGAATCTTTCATGTGTTTGGTGAATATATATATATATATACACACACACACCACTACTCTACGGAGCAACAAATTTTTAGCAGTTTAGCCTTTGTTTCTCTCACAGAGTGCCAAGGTAGTCCCCCTCACCTATTTCTGGTCTTTGTGCCAAGTTAGGCTAATTAGCTGGTAGCCATCTTTCCAACCTTTCAGATGGAAGCATAGCTTTACAACCTGGTACAATAAGTTTCTACCTAAAATCTATAAAATGATAACTTCATATAAATATCGGAAGGGGATAAATTTTTGTACCGGAAGTTTCTGATTTCCATTTGTAGTCCAGGTTCTACAAAACAATAATGTGAGCATGCTTTGGTTGCATGCAGGAACACACAGCTCACAGCTTGAGGTTTTTTCTTCTACATAAACTCCCGACAAACCAGGAAGTTTATTAGTCTATAGTTGCTACACAGATCTCTGCAGATCTATATTTATATGTTGCAGCTGTGTATTGTCAGCAAAGGGAAGTATAAAAACTCATTCTGTTGGTTTTTGGTTTTTGCCCTTCTCCCCCGTCCCTCTTCTCAGCTGTTCCTCTTTCCCTCTTTCTTTCTCCCCTTCTTTCCCCCAGTCAAGTCTGTCCCGTATTCAGTAAGTGAAAATAAAATAAACAATAAAAGGTGAATCAAATGGACCATTACGGCAAGGCTGGGATGGTCAATTTGGTAAAGTAAATCCGTTGGGCATCTTTCTTTGCCTTTAGACAACAATTCTGATGGCAAAAGAGCCAAACGGGACAGGCAAAAAAGAAAAAGAAAAAAAAAAAGGGAAGTATAAAAAAATATGTTGAACAGCCAGCAATGTGGGCTATATGTTTTATCTTACTGAGTTCTGTTCAAAACTATGCAACTATCTAAAAAGTAGGCAAAGTAGTATTACATTACCACAAGGGTAGATGGTGTTGCCACACCTTCTTGCAACTCCTGCACATTTGTAAATGGGTAATAAATATGCTCACAAATACACTTATAGATGGCCAAACCGAACATCACACACAGTCAAAGGCACACTTAGTGCAGCCGCTGAGAACGGGGACACAGCTAATGAAGCTGAGGACAAAGACAGCTCATTGCCTGTGTGAAAAACAAACTGTGGGTAAACATCCAGATCATTGGATCTCCTCTTGGCAAGCCTCAGCTGCCTTTCTGCCACATCCAGTCGCAAAAACGCCACCCTCCTCCCCTTGTTCCAACCCAACACCTCCCTCTTAAACATCAGCCATTAGATAAACACTCACACAGGCACACACACAACAAACACACACACACACATATAGTTCCATTTATTACTCTTTAAAAAGGTCACCATTTTCTCTGGCTAAGCGCCCTGCGCTATTGATAATTTTATGCATAAACAAATGGCAAATTTGTGCCACATAAATATGTATTAGCAATTAATAATGGTGGTGTGTGTGAGGGGACGCCAGGTGCATGCCGAGTGGGGCTGGCTGGCTACTGGTGGAGCCTCTGAGCTGGACTGGTGGCTTTATGCAGCTAGCTGGTCTCCCTCTCCTCCACTCTGACTGCACAATGGCCACTTAGGCACTCTCAGCAAAAATAAGACACACACACACACACACACACACACACACACACACACACACACACACACACACAGTACAGATACAAACACACAATTTGGAAGACACATACATACACATTTATAAAATGTAGAAGCAGAAACTATTAGAGCTGCATACAGTTAAGATGCTAAGAAACAGATTTGCATATAAACTCATGCACATACACGGCAAGATGTGCAGGAACTGTACACAGAGGCAGGATTGAGCGAGTGCTGGTCCAGTGGGTTGAATGTGTCCTCAATCTAACTTACTTAGAAAACAATGCATCTGTTACTGCACATTTCACACTACTAAGAGAAAATGAAGCCCAAATACAAGTTTGAGACATCTTGGGAAGTTAATATTTTCAGCTATACCCAGAAATCTGAAGTGGTTCAAGCAGAGATCACAGATTTCGTTTGCTTAATGTTTTTGTCCAGCTATATTGAGCATATTCATACAGAGTATAACTCTTCAGGTTTTGAACAGTAGAACAGTTGCACTGCACCAAATAAAAATATGTAAACTTGCATTTAATAAACACAATGATCTGCCTGAGTTTCAAAAGTCAAGAGAAAACATGGAAGTGTGTGAAAAAAAAAGACTGATTCATGTTCACTGAGCTACAGTATGACAAGTGCGTGCCAGCATAGTGAAAAATGTTTCAAGTTCTGTATTAGTGCAGCATGATAGATATCAACAGAGAAGTACAGAAGAATGTGCCCAAGTTCCACATTTTTGATATTCATCATCTTTAACCAGAGCAAATTACAGAGGAGGGTCTTCTAGCATGATACAATGAACACATTTGCTACTGATCAATCACCCGTTAACACATAAGTCAATACAAATCAACCCCAACGGGACATTGAAAGAATTTAGTCAGAAAACAGTAAGCATTTAAATATGGTGCAAAGGTTCTCAGCTGACCTTTTAGGACAGTAAAACCAGAAAAGGACATTTAAAAAAAAAAAAAATACTGTGCAGGAGTTGCAGTGGCTGTGTGTGTGTGTGTGTGTGTGTGTGTGTGTGTGTGTGTGTGTGTGTGTGTTGTGTGTGTGTGTGTCTGTATATGTGTGTGTGTTATGTTGTCCGTCTGGCGTGGAGAGAGCAGGCTGGCTCCCCTGTAGAGCAAAATCACTCTGCTTGGCTAAACACAATCACACAACCTCTACCCTACTCACATGGCCCACTGAGAAACAGAGAAAGCAGAGGGAGCCTACATAGATATATATGTATATGTGTGTGTGTGAGAGTGTGAGTCCCCTATGAGCACTCGCAGTACAAAAGGCAGCCCCATCTGTTCCATTGTCACAGGGTCTTTAATACGGATCAGATAAACATGACATTTGGGATGAGCCGCCAGGCTCATGTTATAAACCCTGACATAAGAAGCCTACCCTGTGTGTGTGTGTGTGTGTGTTGTTGTGTTTGTGTGTGTGTGTGTGTGTGTGTGTGTGTGTGTGTGTGTGTGTGTGTGTGTGTACACACCATCCTGTCAAGCGGGAAAGCAGTGCAAATTGACCTCTATGTATCCTGTATATGTAATTTACAATATTACTTCTCTTTCATCTACCTGTGTGTTTGCCCCTTTGTCATGCTTACCCCTCTGTGTGTGCGTGTGAGTTGCATAACCCACTAGTGCTCTCAGAGGTGCAGGGCACGGCTGACACGCAGGATCTGTAGCGGCTGTGGGAGGATTAGCGACCCATTGGCCTAATCAGAGAAGGTAATCAGACCTTCTCTGTCATCACAACAATCAGTCAAGAGAGACACACATCTGCCTATTGAGCTCAACTCTAATGCCATAATAGTGATGAAACATCTGGTCATTTAGGGCTCAATGCAATCAAGAAGAGGGATTGGGACAGTTGCAGATGGCAAACCTATACTCATTATCTTTTTCAGGCAACTGACACACAGACAGGGGGATATGCACAACACAAAGGTTATAGGTCACACTGCTTCAGTAACTATGAGCTCACACTGTGAGAACTCGTCATCCAGAAGGGAGAATGAACTTGATTTCCATCATTTAAAGCACCTTTTCAGACTTTGTTCTGTAGGGTTCAGAAGAATCATTGCTTTATGCAAAGCGATAACTAAAGGATTACTTGATTAACGACAACTGTAAGCGACTTCATGCCTCCGCCAAGGCTGAAAATTCCCTCCACAACTCCCATGAAACGAGTCCCCAGATGCAGATCGGTATCTAAATCTGGATTTGTTGGCGTAATCAACATAGTGCCCCCCAATTTTTCTTTTTTCAATCTGATATTTGTGAAGATAATAATCATAACATTTCTGATTCCTTCCCCCAAAAACAGTCCATCATTTCTAAGATAGGCCGCGGTGCATCTCTGCTAAAATTTAATGCAAACACATCTGGAACTTTCAAAGCAATCAAGCTAACAGACACAGAGTCAATCACATAAGCTCTTTAGAATAGGTAATCAAACAAATTACTAATAGATTTATATTGAAAAACAACCATTAATCCAAGCACTTGTAGTTGTCAAATTCATTTTAATAGTGACCGTGGACTATAATATCAATAATGCCTGAAAATTCATCTAAAAGCTTGCAACAGTATTCAAAATGTCAAGTCATGTTTCTACACCACATGTAACCCACTGTCTGTAACTCATGTACAGTAACTACAGTAAAAGCATCATCCTGTGGCTCCTATGCTCATGTAAAAGCAAACAAATAATCAAAAATTAACTTTATTTTTACAGAAAATTTGTATAGGAAGTTTTTTTTATTACGCGTTTAAAAAAAAGCTCAACATTTTAGTTTAGTGTTGTTTAATACAGAGCAATGTGTTAGATTTAGTCATATTTTAATGTGTGTAAAGTAATGACAGGTCATTGCAGTCCTATATGGAGTGCAATGTTTAATAAATGCCATAAAATATTAACAACCAAACACAGCCTCTTCTGGCTTAAAAAGAATTTGGTTGCTACAAAGGTTTCCACAGATTTTGTTTCCTTTGCCCTGCCCCCTCAAACCAGAAGTGTAACCAACCACCACAATCACATTCCACACTGTCTGAAGCTGTGGGCCAAATTACCTTACTGACAACACACACACACACCAAAACACAAAAAAAGAAAAGCGCAGACACACATACACACACGTGTCTAGTGTAAGTGAAAACTGACCCCCAGTGAATACCCCAAGGATTTTGCGAATGAATGTGTGAAGCGCTCTGTATGTGTGTTTCCTCTCAGGCTCTGTGTCTGTGTGTGTGTAGCTGTTGCGACGCACAGTCCAGTCAAATGTTCTGGCAGAATAAAAGAGCCATTGTTCACCAAGGTGGTCCCAGCAGGAACTCCAATTCTAGCCTTACCCCTACACAGAGATGTACACACACACACACACACACACACACACACACGCACGCACACGCACACACAAATGCAAACATGAACACAGAGACATATACATGCATTTACAGCACACACACATTTATTCACACACAGCTTGTAGGACGTCAGACAAGCACACATTATACACACTCCTCTCTGACTAATCATAGCATTTTGTTGGAGGGTGGCAGTTGCACAGAGGTAAATATTTGGCTGTGGGATGTAAACGCTGGTCTGTGTAAATCAGACATGCATGCACAAACACACACACACACACACACTCATGGTAGTCTGTGTAATTCAGACATAGTTACTTCCTTCCTATGGGGTGATGATGTTTAGTCTCCCCACACCGCAATCTGATTGGTGCGTTTGATCTCATCCACTTCCTGTTTAAAAGCACCCTGACCTCTCCTTGCTCAGATCTGGGATCAGCATTCGTCAGACAGGTTCATGTGAGCCACATGTAGGAGGGTTGATAGCTAGATAGCTGATTCATCCCAACTGTCTGCGTCATCTGGTTAATGGGAGCGCACTGGATGAATGAACTGGTGTGTTACAGGAAGCTGTTTACATCATTTGAAGCAGTTTTTTTCTTTAAAAAGGGAGGAGGCTTGCACAGAAGCAAGTGCTACTTTTTTTTTTTTTGTTGCGCATGTGTGATTAGGGCTTAGGCTTAATGCAGCCTTGGTGGTGGGGGTGGGGGGTAACCACAGCCATCAAATGGATGTTAAATGTAGCTGCATACACAAAAGACAGTGTCATCAACCTTTCACTGAGGAGTGTAAACACCCTCAGAAAGATTTATTAGTTTGTAAGTGTGTGAGATGTTAATGTGAAGATATCAAACATAAAAAGAGTCAAGATGTCATCTGAAAAAGAGACAGATGAAAAATTTTAAATGCAATACGAAGCATTTTGTCAGTCAACTTCACGTTCAGTATATCCTTACAGCAGTTATTTGATAGCAATAAGGGAAGTGAACTGAATATTCAGAATCTGTGATAATACATTGTGTAGTCAACTAAAATATATTAGGAAATGGCAACACTGTGTTAACTTTTTTTGACATCCACAAAACCCTTCAGTATTTTAACAAAGTCAATGATTGCATAATCTATAAGAGCAAACGGTTTATATGAGCCTTAAAAAGAAGATTACTGGTGCTAAAAGTTGTAATCTCTTTTTCTATTTTAAATACAGCAGCTAGTTAAATCTAGCACAGTGGCCTTGTGATCTACGGTCATATTGGCTGATTTTGCTCCTCTCGATTTCCATCAAGAGTCAACCTCCAGTGCTACCACAGGAAGTGGTGTGGCCCTGTAAGCAGCGTTTAAAAAGAACTGCTTTGTCCACCTACAGTGAAATCTAAAATTGATCACTCTTTCAAGGCCTGGATTATAATCTTTAAAAAAGGAGAAAGAAGATGTGGCAGTTAATCAAATATAGAGGGGATACACATGAGACGTATTATGAGAAACCTTTTCTATGAGACTTTTATATTAATTCTTTGCGCAACTGTTTATGTTGATAGCTGCATAAACACTATTTAAGCAAACACGTCACCTCCACAGACCTGACCAAATGCTGCATAAAGTGGCCATGAAAGCTGGATTACCAACTTTAGAAAGTCATAGAAATTGTCCAACACAGCCCACAAATTTGGATGCAGTGCAGAAGGAAGGCATTCCTTCAAGACGCTGCTTGATGATCCAACAAGATGTTGAGTTGCTCTGCTGTGCGCTACTCAGAAAAGCAGACCTAAAGCAAACCCACACATAAAGCAGCTGAATAACAGTTAAGCACAAACAAAACAGAAAGTGGAATTTCACAAACACTGGGCAGAGTGTGGGTTTTAAAAAAAAAAAAAAAATTGTTATCAGATTTAGACAATTATTCAAAAATATTCTACCATGCTTGTAAACTCCATTTAAAAATTCTGCCAATTTTAACTGATCACAGTGCAAAGTCAGTGGTAACCAAGGAGCTTTACCGAAACATTTCCACAAAGTATGTACAGTCTTAAAAAGATTCTTGGTGGCAAACTATTCCACTTCCAAATACACAGGACCCAGAAACAATCAGTGGAAGAAGGGATCAGTATGTAGCTCTGTATGTAGAGTACGACATGGAAGTATTTTGCGTTTGAGATAACGGATTTGCAAAAGCCAGTCAACTCCAAACAGCAGCTGTTTTCAAAGAATTCAAGCTGAGTTAAGTTTCAGTTCATAATAATATCCAAAGTGTAATCTTTCTTATCTTATCCTGCAATATATGTTACTATTTTGTTTGAGACAGCTACATTGTAAAATCAGTCATGTTCCATAGATTAAAGTGTTAGCAACAGCTAAGTTTAATGAATAAGCTAGCGCATAGTGTTTGTACACTACTCAGCCAGCAATCCTAATCTTTCAGTCTTGTTAAATATAATTTTAACAGTTCTTGGTCTGTACTATTGTTGCTTTTACTTATAAAAAATAATAATAAAAGATGTTCTGAACAGAAACGTTTGAGGAGTTTAGGTGAATCACAGCACCACCCACAGCGACTAGAGTGGAATTTTTGGTCAGCTACAGAGCTGCTTCACATTTTCTTTTACTGTTTTTTTCTTACAAACAGTTAGTGATATGGCAAATAGGAACATGATAAAAACTTCCCATAAACTGATGTTTGCAACATGTTTTGTGCTTTTTGACAGTTTAAAAAAATATCATTAAGTCATTATAAGGGCAAAATAAAACAGGTTTATTTGTATTTTATTTATGGAGTTATAATATTTTTATGTAATTATTTTCCAAGAATGGTTTAATTCATCTGGTAACAATTAAACTTTTGGTATTGTTATTGCATATCCAGCAAGCATGGCTTATAATATAATAAAGAAAATGATCCAGTTCACTTGTGTGAATATTACTTGTATTTACTAAACAACAAATGAAATAAGCAGATATATTAAGGACGATTTTGTTAATTTGTAGTCCTAAGGCTGCAGAAAGTTCTCAAATCTCTTGGATGTTCGCCATTTCTGGTACACGTTACAGAGCGGATTGAGTGGTTTGAATTAGTGAAACAAAAAAGTGGTCACTTATGAGAACAATGTAATAGGAGTACTGTTAAAAAAAGAAATCACACTACCCACCACCCTATCGACACACTCTGCAGTCTTAAAATAACAGACGTTAAGAAGGAGAAACTTCTTTAAGAAGAAAGGGGAAGCAAAAAGGGACATGTCACAAAGAAAAGCCTTTAAAAGAAGAGGAAGGAATTAAAGACAAGACATGAAAATGTGATTTTGCTAAACGTGTGCTTCTGAGAAGTTACACATAATATCACTAAAAGAAACACAAAGTCATTTTACACCAGTCTGGTGACAGCTTCTTCAAATTAGACACACACGCATCAATTTTATTTCTTTGCGAGACTAAGAGCTATAGTAAATCCTATATTTCTTTCTCTTTAAAGTCGAAACACATGCTTAGAGATATTTTCAAAGGAACTGCTGTGGTAATGAGAGGACATGTCAATGTTTTGATCCTTCAATGGCTGATGTGTGGCAAAATCAAATGGCCACTAAAGTCAGCACTCCAGCTGCAGTCCATTCTTTGATATGACCTACATGGTCACTGTGGAGGTGGTGAGTAGTGGGAAGCACTTGTTTGTACTTGTTAAGACATTACAGTCTGTGTCTGAGTTTGCCTTTGACAAGTGTGGGTTCACACAAACAAACACACACGTCCTTACACACTGTAGCGTGCACTATGGGGTCTACGTACTACCAAGAGTGAATGTGGCTCTGTGGAGGCTGGGCTCTATTGCAGATTTACACTCATGACCCAATCAGTAAGAGTTATTAAACATAATAAGATACTGAGCAACTTTCATTAACTCTGCTTTGGGTATCATGGAAAAGGTGAGGTCCAATCTATGCAAACAAGTCAAAATTTTCAGGGACAGGTGAACTTCCAGATTAACAAATACATGCAAGAGCAGTCGATACAGTGCTTTGTGACTGAAAGTTCTGTTGTTGCTTAGCTGTGATACACAGTGCATTACTTCCTCACTTACAAGTTTACCAAAACATCACACAAGCCACAGAAACAAAGAGAAGATGACGACTCTCTGAAAAGAAGCGGATGCTAAGAGACTGGCCTTATCTGATCTGCTTGTGTAGATTTTACACTTATCTCATCATAGCATCATCATTTAAACAATGAAAAAAGGGGAAAAAAGTTGTCGAGTGTTCAATGATTTGAGTGGCATCGGTACTGGTGAGATTAGGAGGTAAACCAAACAAAAAGGAAGGATGTGGGTGTTGCCCAGCCAGCTCCAGCCTCCTACCTGCTGCACATATCTCTTTTAGCGGTAACAGCACACACATGGACACATGCACTTTTCCATACTGAGCTTTGACAGGGAGAAGGAGAGGAGGAGGAGGAAGGCTGATAAAAACACTTAGAGCTGTCTTAGATTTGACAGGGTGAGTAAAACACACCAAGCACAGTTTACTCCTCATATCCACAAAAAACATGCCCGCTCACTGATGTGTCTATTCATTTAAGGCGTCACACACACCCAAGAGGTATCACTTCCTCTGTCAGCCAGCTAAATTACAGCTCTTCTTCTTCTTCTCTTTTCTTTTCTCTCCATCTCTGCTACCTTTGTTTGGGAGACAGAACAGGACAAAGACACCGTCTTCTCATTCTTTCACTTTCTATCCCGCTCCAACACAAAACCAGTCTCTGCTCAAATCTGAGCAGGCAGACGTACCAGATGTGCTGCTTAATGTTTTAATGTGATTAAATGTTCTGAGTCAACCAGCCGCATTAGAGAGAGAAATATTTTTGAGGGGTTGGCAGAGGTTGTGTGGGTCAGTGTCCTCATCTGCCTTCTGAAGACAGTCAACGGTTGTTTGTGGCTTGGCTGAATTTTATCATTGTGGACAATAAGACTCAAACCCACCTGACTGTCAGGCAGGAAAATTAGGAAAACAGCAACAACAGTTTCACATTCTAAGTATAATGAAAGCATTTAAGCATTAGGGAAAGAACATGTGGAAATAAGCAAAGTTACTGGAATTCACCTGTAAAAGTATTCATCAAGCTGCAAAATATAATTCAAAACAATTCATTCACAATTACAAATGACAACCTTGCACTTGCAAGACATGAAAGATCAGGGAACCACAAAACTCAACAGGAGTCATCCTATTAGCCTCCCACTAGTGCTGAGCAATATATTAAATTTTTATCATCACAATACGAGCATGCACAATGAGCCCCTCACAAAGGACTTGCTAAAAGGCTAACAAACTGTTTACTTGATATTTTGTTACCCATTCCATGCATTCACACTTTGTGTGCAAACATAGATGGATCACTGCATATGTTAGATCAAGTGTTGGAGTTTCCCTACAATTATTAGGCTTAGGTGCAGTGAAGAAAGCCTAATGAATGAGAAAAGCTCTGCTGGATGTTTTCTGTTTCGTTTTGGTGTCTCAGTCTTCAGCCTCTCCGCTGTCTGACACACACAAACATACACAGCCAAAAGCTGGGACACCGAAACCAGATGAAGTGAAATATAACGTTTTACTAGAGTTAAAAACGACACTTGATTAAGAGCACTCAAAACCTCTAAGAGCCACCTGTTCATCCAGCTAAAACATGTCGCAAAGCGATCTTAGTTACTACCTACATCACGTTTTAAACGACCATAGCGGGCTTGTTAAACTAATAGTAATCAGCATGAACGACTTTACAAAAAAAGTTGTTCATATCTCGCACAAATGCTAGATTAGACTGCCACATATTTTGAATTCTGGCACTTTCTTAAGATCTAAGCTGCAGGCTGAGAGAACTGTCGTGGCTGTCTAGCAGCGTTACCTTCAGGCAGTGAATCCACATCAGCAGCTGAGAGAGGATGACAGAAGACATGACTGACAGTGACTGATGTTTGTGTTCCTAATTCTCTCTAAATTTCACTCAGTGTCTTCATGTCAGGAGGTATAATTTTTTTTTTAAGTTTACATTTAACCAAGTGAGATTTTGACTTCATATTGTGAATTTTCTCATGAGTTCATTGCTGCAGCTGCTCAAACAAATAAATGCAGTAGAAATGAACTGATTCAAAGTTTTGAAAACTTCACATTCATTATGAAAGAATAGATTAAACTTTACAACAAGTTACAGGATTTTCTCTCATACAGTTTTGATCCTTCCATTGCTCATACCGAGGCTGCTTGCTTGTGGCTAGCTTTAGCGTTGGCCACTTTTCCTTTGCTTCTTTAAAATGCCCATCCTCAGATGGGTCTGATTAGCTTTGTTGCTAAAGATGTCTTAGTGGTGGTCTTCCAACTATTTACACTGGTGAACTTTGTGGCTTCACTCATAGTGAGAACACAAAAACATGTTGGCTGTGCTTGTGCTGTGCATGCATCAAATGGACTGGTTAAGATTGGCTTGTGTCCCCACCGCCTTGGACACACACATTTCACTGCATGTTGTACTTTGTAAGACTGTGTATGTGATGAATAAAATTTGAATTTATTTGAATTTGATTCACCAGTCCAAACCAAGAACCGGCTGACTCCTGTGCTGATTTATAGACCTGTTTCATTTCTTTTCAATTGTTCAGAATAATAATAAGTTGTAAAACATTTAAAATTACATTAACGTAAAATACCTTCAGAAAAGGAGAAAGAGTACCCATACTACAGTATAAATGCACCCCCTTTTACACTGTAGCCATAGCAGGCACAATGACCCCTCCAATCTCAGCACCTAAGCCTTACGTAAACCTGTGCCTGTACTGAAATGTATAGATAATTTTGGGGAAAGCCAGGGAGCACCCTCTGAAAAGGGATGCACACTTTACTTGTTAGATTACCACAAGTCATATAATTATCATCATCAACTCTTATCCAACACTGCAGATATTCCTCGCAAGTGAGAATGCTAAACAATTTACGCTGCATGTGTAATTCTGACCCACTGGGTCGTCTTAGACTTTAGGCCTTGTGTAAAAACAAACAAAAATGAAAGAAGTCAAACCAAATCTGATTAAAGCCAAAGGTAAGTAAGAGGAGGGAAAAAAGTCTGGGATAAATGGACCTGTGTCCCATAAGACTCAGGCTGAGAATCGAAACTCTGGGACAAATGCACAGCTAAATCTACTTCAAATGAAATGGAACAAATAGATTCAAACATAAACAGACACCTAGAGTTTAACAAGACAGTGATCACCAAAGTGAAGACTGACTTGCCTTCCGTTTTCATCATTTTGCAGGCAAATCTCTGAAATATTGTGCTTAAAGGGTATAAATACCTCAAACACAAACAAATAGACTATTTCACATCCAGAAGTGGAACAAGAGTGTTAATTCTATCT
The DNA here is from genome assembly GCF_018398535.1 of Haplochromis burtoni. Taxonomy (NCBI): domain Eukaryota; kingdom Metazoa; phylum Chordata; class Actinopteri; order Cichliformes; family Cichlidae; genus Haplochromis; species Haplochromis burtoni. The sequence goes on from NW_024582375.1 coordinate 4,411,825, forward strand.
CAGCATGATAACAAATGCTATTTAAAGGAGATTAATTCCACAAGAGGATTAGTCTTCACACTGGCGATAACGGGAAGTAGGCTTGGGAAGCAGGGGGGTGGACAACATTTGATCTCACAAACATCTAGCTGATCCCAGGTGTAAAATGCACTGGGGTTCAAAAGACAACTGCATATCTGTGCATGCTCAATCTCTTAATTTGTATTTGTGTGTTTGTGTTGTATTTTGCATGAGTTGTGTACGTTTGTCTGCCAGCTCTACTCTGAGAGTGCGTTTGCAGATTCCTGTAGGCCAAAACATAAGCTGTGCCCGCTGGCTTCTTCCTTACAGTGGTAGCATTGATGTCAGTTGTATTACCATTTATCTTTGAGTGACATATCCAGTTCATGAAAAAGCTTTCATTCGCTCTTCAAAACATGCAGCGTCACACAGGAAAGTCATCTGTCATGCATTAAGTGATGTGATTTACATTTCTGGTATTAACCAAAACAACTTATTTTGAACTGAACAAAAAGCTAGGTGCTTAGCAAAAACAGCAATACTCGCCACAACAGTACACAGAGCAGGGAGAAAAGGAGCAATGGACACATTAACTTAATAAAAATGGAAAAACGCACAAAAAGCTGTACACCAATCCTGTTTGTGATGTAAACATTTCTTCCCCACACGAGTGCTTTTTACATTTTTAAATCACAGAAACACACTAATTGCAGATATCAGTTATCGTGGCTTTTTAAAATAACTCTCTTGGTATAAAACGAATAAAGGACCTTAACTTTGAAGTAGGTTTTCAGTCTAAAGCAAGACTGTACATAAAGGATGTATCCATGTATCCATAAAATAAAAAGTGACACTACAAAGGTATAACCTAGTGGTTTATAAAATCTTCAGATTTGGTATGTTTACATGCACAGAAATCAAAATGTTAAAGGGTGGATTAGACTGATGAACTGACCACACTGAATGGTAAATGGTAAATGGCCTGTATTTATATAGCGCTTTACTAGTCCCTAAGGACCCCAAAGCGCTTTACATATCCAGTCATCCACCCATTCACACACACATTCACACACTGGTGATGGCAGCTACATTGTAGCCACAGCCACCCTGGGGCGCACTGACAGAGGCGAGGCTGCCGGACACTGGCGCCACCGGGCCCTCTGACCACCACCAGTAGGCAACGGGTAAAGTGTCTCGCCCAAGGACACAACGACCGAGACTGTCCAAGCCGGGGCTCGAACCGGCAACCTTCCGATTACAAGGCAAACTCCCAACTCTTGAGCCACGATCGCCCACTGAACACTTACATAGTAGCAGCTTATCAGACTGTAGCCTCACCTTAAAGCATACCTTTCTTTTATTTGTCCATTTCACTCTAAATGAGACTATAATTTATTAAATGTTCACTATGTTGTACTAAAAATTAATTATTGAAACCATAAAGCCCCTCAGTAAAGTGTTTATTGGGGTTATAAATGTGAGAAACATGATCACAGACATGCATACAGTTTTCTATACAAAGAAGTCGCTCCCTACTGCCCATTAGAAAGCATTCAAGTTTAAGGCACTTTCAAATTGGATTCCCTTTTATGTTGTACCCATCTTCTATGGACTAACTAATGACTTATGAATAATGATCTTAAATTGTCCATCCATTCATTCTCCTTATCCATGTCAGGGTCATGAGGGTGATACCATAGGGCGGAGGCAGAATACATCCCGGACAGGTCACCATTCTGTTGCAGGACTAACACAATTTACAATTATCAGTTAACCTAACCCCACTAACTGCATGTCTTTAGACTGTGGCAGGAAGCCGGTGTACCCGGAGAGAACCCATGCAAATACAGGGAGAACATCCAAACTCCACACAGAAAGACTTCTTTGGTTGACTTTTATCTCTCCTGTTTGGTAATAATGGCATGGGTGGACTTTATAAAGAATATTCAGTTGTTCACAAACAGGCTTTGATGAATCAATTGGTCATATCAGTGACATCATCTAAACCACAAGACCCTTCAGACTTTAAGATACAGACACAAATAGATGCTGACTCACACATGACACATTAGATACACACTGACGCACAAAACGCTTTTGCATTGGTAAATATTCTCTCACTCCCTCTCTCCAAGTCTTGTGCTCTCTCTTACACACCAACTCTCTGGAGCCCACTTAACACGAGTGTCCTCTGTCTTCGTCAGATGCTCCCTGAGACTAAAACATAAATGCAAAATCCATCCACAACAACAGACAAAAAACTAAGACTTGCCAAAATTTAAACTTTCTTTTCTTTGTCAGAAGAAACAAAAACAAAAATCAAATCAAGGCTCCTTCTCTCTCCAAGAAGTTGGTGGCTGCACTTTAAGATTGTTTTGGTGCTCAGTTCAATTGCTGCCCTACGCTTTTAAAAATCAAGACAGCTTAGGTTCTTCCAAGTAAATTACAGTACTGTGTAAAAGTCTTGACCCAGCCCTCATTTCTTACTATTTGCTTCCAAGGACCCAGATTTGTAATTTCGCAAAGTGATCTTGAACAATAGTTCTCCAGGCTTTCTGGAGGTCTATCAAAGTTTTTCTTTTTACACTGGCTACCTTTTCCATCGGCTTCCCCAGAGCCCAGACGTTAGAATTACTAAAGCAGTGTGGGAACTTCTAGCATGACAATGCAACAAAAGGCAGAAAAAAGGCAAAGAAGAGCCTCAAGAAGCTCTTGACCTTCAAGAAACCTGGAGAACTACTCCTGAAGACTAATTAAAATACAAGAACATTTGCCTGAGAGAGTTTAGGCTGTTGAACAATAAAGGCGATCACACCTTTGTACAGAATTGTATACACCGTTTTTTTCTTAAATACAAAAACTTCCATTTGTGCTTCCATCCATACTGAATATGTACACGAGACAAATAAAGCTTCATTATTTTTAACCCCCCCAAAAGAAAATGATTGCATGTATAACATTTAATCTAAAACATCTATAATTACAGTACAAAAACTGTAACACAATGGAGCCAAGTGGTATTTTAAGATTCATTATGTTACATGTGCCTGTTGCTTCCTGTTATTCCTGTGTTTGTGCTGCTTGTTCACTCACATCATCTCTGACCTAGCCTTTGTTGTTTCTTAGTCAGTCCACTGCAAAAAAAAAAAGAAAAGTTCTTATTGCTTTCTTTGCTCTTGTTTGTTTGGCACAGTACAAAGAATATCACCAGATAAGTTGGTAGTTAGAAGTCATGTTTAGAAGTCATGTAGCAACATCTTCCAAACAGATCAGGAGAAAGGGCCAGTGGGGAAGCCAACGCTGTATCTTGAAAGTCATTTTACACAATGACATGTGGCTACTTAAAAAACAAAAAACACCTTCATGTAAGCACAAGGTGGCGAGATGTTTGGACGGTCTGACTGCGCATCCCTCCCCCTGCCTGCTCAGAATTCGCAGCGCCGCCTAATCATCGTCATTACAGCTGTTTGAAAAACTGTTTCCAAACAGGCAATCAAAGCCTGTCTCGATAATTAGCGAAGGGGAAGACATCTTTGTGAGCAAGCTGCTCCTCTCCCTCCTCCCATTGCCACCAATCTGAGAACACAAAAATCAGATCCTATGAGAACACAACAAAACCTGCACATTTGTGTGATTCTCGGGATGTGTCTGTGTGTGCGTATGTGCATGCAGCGGTTGCACTTATTGTGCTGCCGAGACAGCTTGACTGAAAACAAACTGACAAAAAACATTTGAAGCAGAAAAAAGGGGGAAAAACGTGCACACACAACAACCTGTCAAGAGCGAAATGCCTCTAATTTTTCTGTCATCTGCCAGCCGTTTAACAAGACGAGAGCGCTCTGCCCCCACACTCCTCCTTCAAACCACAAGAGACAGAGATGGAGTGAGGAAGAGGAGGGGAGACGGGAGGAAAAGAGAAGGATGGGAGAGACAGACAGAGCATCTGATATGTCTTTTTCCTATCTGAAATCATTCAACTCACTTAACCTTTTACTTTCTCTCCAGGTTGTGATCTTTTGCTCCTTCTCTTCATCGCCCCCTCTTTCCTACCTCAGACAGTAGAAGAACAAAGTGTATATTTGTAAGTGTCAGGGGAGGCAGGGTAATAAGCACTTAGCCACTGGCCCAGTCTCTCTCAGACCAAACCTCCTGCTCTATGCCTCTGGCTCTCTCTAAGGGGGGAATGGGGTTTATAGTAAAGCTCCTGCTCACTTTAATATGGTACATTACGCTGATGCTGCTGTCAGCTCACATGAGAGTGCAGGCGGTGTGTGCGTGCGCACGCGTGTTGTCTGTCTCAGCAGGTTTTCTTCTGGCTTCTACATACATTTGAGTACATTTAGAGCAAACGTGTATGTAGCATGTGTGTACGTGTGTGTGGTGGCAGCTTTATTCCTCTTGCTTCCTCATCAGAACAGCCTCGGGGAGACAGGCAGACACATGAAATATTTAACTGTCGTGTCTTTAAAAGAACAACAGATGCTTTGTTCTGCTAATTAGCACTTAGCATAGAGAGCAGTTACAGTACAGTTGTGTGTATGGATGGGACTGTTATTCAAACTCAGCTGGGGCTTTAAGCAGCCCACTTGACATGCCATGTCCAATTCTGCTCCCTCTCCATCGAACCTGGTGCCACAAGTGGGGTGGGCAGTGGTACAAGAAGGTAGATAAAGACCTCCAGCCAGCACTTAGCAAAAGGCAAACAACTCCAAACATGAGTCAGCATCAGCTATATTTTAACTACCAGCAATGAGCAAAAAGCCAGACCTGCGGAACATGTATAGTTAATTTATGTTCTTATTCTCTTATTAACATCAACTCCATCCTTCTAGAACAGTAAAGGAATAGTTTTGGTTTTATTGCATTGGATGTCTGTGAAGGTTCTCTGTCATCCAGGTCATTGTAGTCTAAGGAGCTTGGAAAAGTATAATTGTATTGGATGTAAAATGAGAGATTTGTACTGGAAAGACGTGGAAAAATACCCATTTTTTAGATGCCTAATTGATTTACTTTTTCAAACAAACTCTCAATGAGTAAAGTTCCAAACTATTCAAGAGATATAAAAAGCAGTCAGCTAGCATTCTCTCTTTAACAGAGTCCTCAGCTCTACTGAGCAGCTCAGTAACATCAAAAATTGCAGAGTGAAGCATCTTAGGAGTCATTTTCATGTACCAACTCTTTTGTCAGGAGTTACAGGTCTGAAAGTTTGGTAATGTTCACTCTGACTGCGTTAAACATTTGCACTCTCAAATGCATCTCTGTAGGGTAATTACAGTCTAATAAAGTTCAGGACTGACAAAAGAAAAGCTTGAAGGACAACATTCCTAGTAACATATTTGTCAATGTCATAAACAAATTTCTATTTACTCAACCAACAAAAAGTTTCACTTTTTAAAGGCGGTAGTGTACACCTCCACAAGGTCATTAATGAACAGTCTTAAATTTCTCCATCAATTCAAAAATCTCAGAGCAGCCATGATAGCACAGTGCAACCCAAAATGATCACATAAAACATGAAGAGAAGAAAAGAGGGTGAGCACATAAGTGAGATCAAGTCAGAAACACATGAAGGATATTCTCACTAGTCCTCTGGAATGTAGGCTTGAGGTACATTAGACAGTTGTTTGTGAAAAGACTGCAATCTATTAGCAAAACACAGCACAGCTCAACCCAGTCCACTAGCTTTGTCCTTATATAGGGCAGGCTGGTAGAGGGTCATATAACACCCGAGTCATAGTAAGCCACAGCACAACATAAATTAAGACTGAGACAACCAAGGCTAGTTTGAGAAAACAAAAGGCTAAGACTGTCTGCTCCAATTCTGTCACACAGAACAAAAAGGGAAAGAGAGCAAATTGTGTAAAAGTAATATTGTACACAATATGGGTCATTGTTACAAGCAAGACTCTCATTTGTTGGTACCTTTTTCAGTAGCTATGTCATTCTTGATAACTGAACTCTAACTGAATTCTGCATGTGTGTCGGGTATTTGTAGTGGCATGCCCCTCTTGTCCCTCCTCTGCTCAAAGATGCTCGTCTCCTCTCCTCTCCTCTGACACTTAATCAATGCACTGGAAGTAGCCTTTCACACACAATCTAATTATATGGAAATGAAGGAAAACCAGGGGGCCTATGCTAAGTGTGTGAGCATGTATGCCCGCACGGATATACTTGCATTAAGGTGACCGCTCACAGTGACAGAGGTAAGGAAAGCGCAGGAAAGCAAATGGGATCCACATGCACATAACAATAGAGCTGCAGCTGTTGTAGGTAACAACAGGTTCTTATGACCTCTCGCCATAAGAACAGTTTCTCTCGCTCTGCTGTTGGACTCATGAACAATAACCATAAGACTGTTCCCAGCACGTGCTCTGATTCAAACACATGACCCTGTATTGTGTTCTGTGCACCTGCTCCATTTTTGCACTGATCATCCCCTGCATTCATATATATATATATATATCAATCTGCTTCGCACGTTTTATTTTTATTTAAGTTTGTCTTATCGTATGTCTCGCACAAAGTACCGCAGCAATTTCCTAATGTTGTAAATCTGCTCAACATTTGGCAAACAAAACCTTTCTGATTCTGATTCTGAACAGGGCATGCACAAAATACACATTCTGAGCTATAACTCAAGAATAGGCCTACATATTATCTGAACTGTATTGTTATTGGTCCCTATTGTGCTCTATTTCTTACCATTCATCAGGATCTGACACATGCATGGAGCTGTAATCTTGTCCCAGAACGAGCGTGCATGTGAGTGTTTGGTGGTGAAGGTGATGACGTAGAGTGGGGTCAGGGTTAACTCATAATAAATCCTGCACGTGCAGCCATTAAAGGGAAGCTACTGCCCAGGCATTTGTCTATGGAGTCATCAATAAAGTGTGATTGCTCAGTTTAACATGGCTACTGTCCTAGCTGTCTTTTTCACTGTTTGAGTTTTAAATCAGCATACAAGCCTATTTATTCATGAACATGTGCATTTTATCTAAACCTTTATTTCCTAACAGGCCATTTTGGATGTTGGAAAAGTTTAAGGTTTGTTTTTATCACTCTAACTGTACTGCACTATTGTCTGTCACAGCCTCTTTTGATGCTATGTTGTTACTGCTACTGCTACTACTACTACTACTACTACTACTACTACTACTACTTACAAAATCAAATCCTACAAATGAGGATACTAGCATTTATTTAAACTGTTATGAACAATCATAATATTAAAGTACTGAAGCAACCCTGAAATGAATAAGATGATGGATGGATGTGACAGTCATTAATTAAAAAAAGAAGCGTAACCCCAATGTGGGCACTTTTGTGAAATCACACTGGTGCTATTGGACTTTTACTAAACAACATATCTGGACATACCACATCATCACAACAAGTTTCACTAGTAAGCAGGCTTTATCCATCAAGCCAAGAGCTATCAATTTAGTCAGAAGAACAAGTTAGTCCTTAGGACTTTGGCAGATTGATGTTATGATCATGTTTATCAAATCAAGCGTTTTATATGAAAACCCTGATATCTTTGTCTAATCAACTTTGAATCGTAAAAGGGAAAAGATTGCTGACCTCTAATTGTGTAATTTCTTCCTTGGCTGCAGCGATGCAGAATTCCAGCATGTATCAGTAACACAGAGCAGTCATAAAGAAATTATAAATGCTTTATCAAGTGGTATACATAAGTAGTATATAATGTTCAATGTTTTTCACAGCAGAGCTTGCTCATGCATATTCATTTTTTATATGTTAATTATTTTTTTATTACCATTTGTTTGTTATGTACACGCATATAGATTTTTAAGATGCCCACCTTGAAGCATGTATAACTAACTATACAAGTAGTTATGCGTTTCATTGTGTTGGCTCACTCCTTTATGGAAAAAAATGATATGTATGATATTTTTCAGATGTTCTTTTTGTACTAAAGATTATATAAAATAAGGAAGTGTAGATTTTAAGTCTGGAAAATCAACCCATTGCAGATGTGCCTTAAACTTAATTTACTTCTCATGAGTAAGCCGAGCAATCCTTTTGGTCTTACTGTTTATAACATCATTTCTTTAAAGTGTCGAGTCTAATAATATAGCAGAAGGTGGCCTCACCTTGTGATTGACAAGTTGCTGTTATATGACCATGCAAGACCCTCAGTTTAATTCCAACTGTGGGCACTGTAATCTATAGACTTTCTAAGTTCATTTTAGTTTAACTGTAACTGATAAATGAATAGACTTCTTGCAACAGTGAATAATAAAACAACGCTAATTCTCAATCCACTATACAGTGTGCATAAGGCGATAATGTTTCCACATTACTGGATAGAGTTGGTGCTACTTTGGTGTGTGCATGTCAGAATATGTGAATAACAGCAATACAGTGAAGCTCACGATTGAGTCAAGTGATCTGACAGCTGTCAGTTGAACCCATTTCAGCTCAAATACACACAAACACAGACAAGCATACACACACACGTCAATTATGGTGAACTGAGCAGTGGTGAGCTGATTGGGTAATATGTTTACTCCCTGCAGCCACTGTCAGCAACAGACCAACTATACAGTGGACATCACCTGGCACACCAAGAATCAGACAAATGCACAAACATATAGTAATGTGCAGTGTGGTCAGGATGGCAGGATAGTACCACTACCGAAGCTACCAACAAATCGTAAAGAGTATATATAACCACAGATGCAAAGACTGTACCACATGCATATATAGACACATTTAAATAGACACCTATTTAATCTCACTTAATAAGGAATTCCATTTGTTGGAACTGTAGGGTGACATTAGGGGTGTCACCAGAACTGATAGTTAAGATACCAATAAATATCAGAATTCAAATTAAGTACCACCTCCATGATGCTTCTATGTTCCATACTTGATGGGCCATAATAACGTGATAGCACACTCTGTACATACCGCAGGGGCGTACCAACAGAATTTAAAAAGAAAAAACTAAACTCAAATGGGAAAGACGACGCTGATCGGCTAATTTTCAATTAATTGCCCAGTCATAGTCCACATGCACAGGAACAAAAATAAACTACACAAGACAGTGGAAGAGAGTGACCTACGTGCAGTTGCCATGATAGCGCTGCTCCACCTCATTCACAAGACAGACAGTAAAGGTCAGCTATGGAGGAGCTTTCCATTTGTTGGAATCAATGTGTGTGTGTGTGTGTGTGTGTGTGTGTGTGGGGGGGGGGGGGGGGGGGGGGGGGGGGGGGGGGGTGTGGGGGGGGTTTGCAAAAGATGGTGGTATCATGCTTTTCAGGGCAAGGGAGGAAATTCTTCCAATGTGCCAAGTACCTAAAGGGACCTCCATCCATGTTTAACTAAACTGGAAAGGTATTTTGTTTTGGTATCTGGTATCAAGAATCACTACTAAATTCATCATATCGTGACAACACCAAAAGACATGGCTACAGCGCTGTGACTTTCAAGCATCCATGGCAGCAGCACATGGAGGCTCTACTTACACAACAATGCTTCATGATAAATAATCATGGTTAACGCTAACATGCTGATGCTAACAATGTAGATCGTTTACTTTTGTTGCCCCCTGAGAGATGAAACTTTGAGGTATCAGTTCAAGATTCTGGATTTCGCTCCTTAATGGAGGAATTTGCATAACAATGTGCTGCACCCATGGTGTGCTGATGAAAGAAGTTTGAAATCTGAGTAGTGACGCTCTTGTTAGCAGTAGCTGCTACAGTCAGAAATTTGTTGATGCACATGTCTGTGACTGAATTACCACCACAGACCATAAAGTATTTGCATACAGATGAGCTTAACTCCAACAATTGTTATGCATCGTTATTACTGGCTCAAAAAAACCTTTTTTTTTTTCTTTTTTAAAAAAATACAGTTACTGATACGGTATACTGGCTCATGCAATTTTACTGCAATTCCTTTCTTCTCTATGACTGCTGAAGAGTTGCTCTGAATACTACAGGCTAGGAGCTAAGCAGACAGTAAGACACAGGAGCATCTAGAACTTTAAAGCAAATTTTAAATATTAAAATAAATCAACCCTCTTTTATCAAAGACTAACAAATTAAACTGGATTAGCAAAAATCTGACTTTGAGAGAGCCCTGTTGTTTACAATTTTAAACAAAGCATAAAGTTTGGACGGCAAACCAAGAAGTAACATTTTCACTTGATGTTGTCACTTGCCTAAATTAAAGGTCAGTGGATCAGCAAAGTCAGGGCCTCTATACCCTGGGGTCTGGACATATCTGCACCAACTACCTGTGCTATCAGTGTAATAACTGTTTACATATTTCTGTGTGAACCAAAATGTTCAGAAGATTAACTGACAGAAATAGTGAATTATTTTACACCAGCTATTATTATCAACTGAGTGAAACTGCAGGTGCTGAGCCAGGAGAGAATAACAAAACAAGTTATGATTGAAGTCTTCAAGTTCAAGGCCCAAACAAAGAAGTCAGAAACTCTGAATCCATGTCTATCAACATCAACTGAAAATCAATCCAACGCTAGATAATGACTATTTTAGTACAGATATGAAATATTATTAAAACTAACAAACTGATCTGCAACATGAACGAAGTAAAAAGAGGAAAGAGGGAGATAACAACAGTTCATGTGAAGCAGGAACACTGGACCACACCAATAAAACCACACACATCAGAGACAGAAAGGACAAACGAGAAGAAAGGAGCAACACAGGAAGAATTAAGAGGATGTAGGCAATAAAACAAAAGACCAAAAGACTTTAAGAGACAACAAGCGATAGATGGAGACAAAGTGATAAAGAGTGTGTGTGCGCATGTGTGTATTCATTATAAAAGTGTTCAAATTGTCTTGGCGTCCTATCAGGTGGCATCAAACCCATGCGCGATCTGGAGGGGGAACTACAAAGTGGATCCTGGGGCCTGCAGAAAGAAGCCTTTTTGATCGCGCTAATTAAAAGCCATTTTGTTTAAAACAAACAGACACAAGTCTAATTGGCTCTTTTCCATAAGAAAGGGAAGGATGCTGAAAGTGGAAGAACGCATGAAGGAGGGAGGATGTGTGTGTTTCTGTGCGTGAGGTAGAACTGGATCAGAGGGAAGCTGTGCTCGGCTGGCACATTCACTGCTTCAGACACACAAGCATACGTAAACAAGGAAGCACACTTTTTTTATTCTTTTCTTTCTTTTTCTTTTTTTTTTTTAACTGTGACCCACTACTAAGTATTCCCTAAACATAAAGTAAGACAGGAATGCAAGTCTGTAAGGGGATAACAGGTGGAGATGCGGACAGTTAAAACGCACACAGACACAAATCCAAACAGGCAAAACATTTCAAAGAAATGCACGTCTAACTCCACCACACAGTCTATTAAACATCAGCTATTAGTGCCAATACTGTTTCTACAGCACATAACATCTTGTCAGCTTTCATTCATTTGACTGTTTTTCTTCAAAAATCACAGAAAAGTCAACTGGATTATAATAATTTTTCACTACTTTTATAATATCGGTGAGAACGGGACATTCACTCAATGCTCATGGATTGAACACTGTGTCAGGTAAAAATTTGCATGTGCTAAAATTTGAATATTTTCAGCAGGATGCACCTTAAATTAGTCCATGATATGAAGATGTTGTGTAACAGCAAGGTCAAAAGTCAGACAAATGGCTTTTTAGAAAGTCAAAAAAAATGAACAGGTGTATGTATATTTTAACTCCACCACATTATAAATGGTAACGCTGAAATCTAACACACAAAGCTGTTCCTTTCCAAACTGTCAATCGTTAAATTGGACTAGAGGTAAATAGTTTCTGTTACGTTGCTTGTCAACATCACAGCAGATTAAAAATCCCTGAGGAGCGCAGTATGGATACACTGAACATATGAGGGTACATACACGCACACCTGGGTCTGAAAATGGAACATATTGTCTTCCTCCATCTCTGAGTCATCAAATCATGGCCTGCAGCTCCTGTGGTCGATTTCATGTTGTTCTCCTAAGTGTGACTGAACTTAACTGAGCTGAGCTAGACTACAGTCTGAATGATGCTGGACCTGACTACTGACTGGGTCCAACTAACCCAACATAGAGACAGTCTTATTTAACTGCTGCAATCATGCTAAAGGAGCTTTTTATTTCAGGAATGCCACAGACACGTGCCTAAGTGTTCAGGGCTTGGCAGAATAAAGTTGTGAGACTTAAGTATTCCTGCTTTCATTTTATATACACAAACACATTTACATGTCACACGCACACAAACAAGTGACACCCAAAGGCTGTTTGCATCCTGAGAGATGTAGGAGATTTTACATTTTTTTTCATAATGTGTCTTTACAGATTTGTCTGTAAAATCTATGAAATGCAACATGGAATGTCATCACACACTTCCGCTTTGTCTGCATCTTTAAATATCACACACAATGCAGAGGCTTCAGTCAACCCATCTACTGTTGACTGAAGCTCCATCAAAATGGTCTCAGTGGAAGGGTGGCTGTCAAGAAGCCATGCTTAAGGAAGGGAAACAAGGAGAAATGTTTGAGGTAATTTGAGGTCAAATTACATAAGAACTGGGCTAAAAATCAGTGGCAACTGGTCTTTTGGTGTAATGGTTTTTGGTTCAAATCTCCATCAGACATAACTGACTGCTTACAGCTATCTGAGTCATCTGCAAAAAAGCAAAGATGAAATCTTAGGCCACCAAAGTGGAGACTCTCTACCACCTGGCACAGATATTCCACCAATAAAAATTATGAGCAGAATCGTGACAAACTGCAGACCTGGGGAAAACCAACACTCACCGGAAACAAACATCCACTGACTTACTGCAGGAGGCAAAAGCCATATATGTTGTTCTGTTTATGTTTGCATGTTTTAATAAATCCTTGCACATATTCCCCCTTTTTGCAGTGAAATATAAAGAAATTAGAAGTGGTTTGAGACTTTTGATCAGTTTTCTACCATCGCACACTTTCTCTAGGCATAAATTGTACACAAGGAAAAACTGCCTCTCTGACATCACAAAAACAAGTTGCAGAAAAACACACAGCAAACATCATCTTCCTCACACACCACTCACAAAAGTTTCACAATCTCACACGATCATGTTCACAACTATAGCAACAGAGGAATGGGCCGCTTGAAAGGCAGAGGCAATAGAGGCCAATTTTAACAACGCACACAATACACTACATTAGAGTAGCGCTTCCCAGTCTTACCGCAACACAAACATTCACTTATCTATATGATAATAGGAGGGTGCAGAGCTCAATGTGACAACAAGAGAGAAACGCAGCACAATGCCAAGCAACGCCTGTAGACAGAAGGATGTGAGATGCAATCTTCTCCAAAGAGAACAAGAGTAAGAGGGAAGAGAAAAGAGGGAGATACACGTCTTTATATGCAATACAGAGTAGGGTCTGTTGACAATGAAGCTGTCAAGGAAAAAAAAAAGTGTAGACAACAGGCTGTTGTTTGGGGAGGAGTATCTTTGGACGAGAAATTGATGCTGGAAAGGGGATGAAATACAGGAAGAACTGTGATACAGGAAGTTCTGACAGCTTTTACAATTGCAACTGGTGAGTGTAAATAAAGTATGATTCTACACCTGACACACGTACAATGTCTCTCTTATATCTAATGTACGTTTGAACTGCTCTAGGTGAAGCATAAAGTGGAAAAAATAATGCGAAGGAGGATGTTTCTATCTTACCTGTGTGGCATTTTTATGTATGAGCGTGCAAGCTTAAATGCAAACCATGCTTGTTGAACTTCAAATGAACAGCTCATAATTCTGGAGAAGTGCTTATTCGTTACCTTTGACGAAAAATTAGATAAGATCCATTAATAAGTGAGGAGTAACGACATGTTTAGCAGATTACAATTTAAAGACTGTGTGTGTGTTGATGACAGACTAACTAGTATTTGGTCAAATGTTTTAACTAGTTGCTTAAAACGTTTTTCCACCATGTAGCTTCATGCACAATTTCTATCCACTGTGTAATCTCGTGGCGCTGGGACGGCTGGCAGCCTTAACCCAATTTCCCTCGGGATGAATGAAGTATGATCAATCAATCAATCAATCAATCAATCAATCAATCAATCAATCAATCTTCCTGCCATATTAAGTGTACCTATCAGTTGCTTGGTTGGCAGTGCTTGGTTATCTACTCTTGGGTCACACATCACCAGCTTCCAGCATCTCCTTCTCGTTGACAGTGTGTTTTTGCCTCAAGTGGTGAAGCATGTTTGTTGTTCCTGCCTTTCCTGGAAATGTTTAGTTGCATATTTTGCAAAGTACTGTTCTTTGTAGGAGGTTGCTCCCCTTTTTACGCACGAAATCTTCATCAGAGGCTGAGATGCTATTGTTGCTCTCATATTTCTGAGATTGTACCACTGCTGTACACGCAAGGGAACGTCAATGCATGACTTCCCTACATCATTGCTTCAAGATATGACACTTGTTTAAACGGTATAAATATATATACACTGGTATTATCACAGATGATGAGGCACAAATCTACCTGAAACATTCTGAAAACTGCACTGAGGTACTTATAGTCTACAGACATAATAATTTCTTGAGAAACTGGCTAGATAAATAATGGAAAATTGACTGAGGGGAATTAATTTATCTATTTTAAGTGGATCAATCAAGACTTGTGATTATCAGTTTACATTCATGCATACACACTTCTGTGATAGTCTCATTTGCATGTGATGCAACCTCTTAGGAAATGCAACCAAGTGTAAATAGCTATATCTGGTAGAAATATAACATGTAAAAATGGAACTCAATATAAACATGAAATACTGACTTGTGCAAAGATGTTTCTTTCAAATAACATGCAATACGTAACAGGCTGTGACTGTACCTAGCCTCTTCCTAGTAGTAATGCTAGCCTAAGAGCCAGTAGTTCTGGATAATTCAAATTAACTCAGTTGCTTCCAAAGTCTTCCATCTTTTTACCCTGCAGTGATTTCTGCTGTGGTAACTGTTGTTCAAAGTGTATTAGCTCCAACTCCATCATGGTCAGCTCAGTCTTAGTCTGAAATACAGGGTTAATTTTATTTCCTAATAAAAATGATCAGTAAAATAATCAGGAGATCAACAAATAATAAAAAGCGATCCAGCACGGGTGCCCTTCTTCATGTCCCGGATGGAAGGACCCTCACTCTACCCCCACGACAATTACCACCCATGGCGCATGGCAAAAGAGCTTTCTTACCCCTTTCATCATTTTTCATCTTCTGATGTTTTGCCATGTTTAGTGGTAGTGGTAGTGGGGGGCCTAGCTAGATAATGAGATAACATGATAGAATAAAAAAGGTTCTGAATTACAGTGGAGCAAAAGACCATGCTTTCAGCCACCCCGAAAACCAATAAAAACTTATTTTTGTGAAATGAGTCACAAAACTTTCACAAATACGTATTTTTTTGGCCTATAATACAGTCGAGGTCCTTTTGGATTCCCCCTGTTTCTGGTATATGCAAATCTGGGCAGATATTTTTCCTGTCATGCTAAGCTAGGCTAAAAAAGCCCTGATGTTCCAATTCCTGCTCTCTACTTAACAGCGATTGCATTGATCTGCTCATCTCAGCACTTTCTCCAAAATACTGACCTTTTCCTCTCACGCTAGCCTGCGTGCGACAGGACAACGAATAATCAGAAAGAAAGAAAGAGGGGAAGAAAAGAGCAAGAGAAATCACAAAGGAATTACACTTTCTCCCGGCTCATATGATCTATTATTAATCCAATTTTGCACGGACTCTTAAATTTTTGGGGGGGAGAAAAATCACATTGAGCAAATTAATGAGGTAAACGTAATGATCTGAGATGATCAAAGGATATCAGTGTTGGGCAAAGTATAGCCACCAATTAGTAAAACAAGCGCAGGAAAGGGACTAAAATATGCACCAACGCTCCTGATGAAAAGACGGGGTCAGAGAGAATGGACTAATTTCACAAATGAAACGACGTACAGCAAGACAGGCCCGCGTGTGTGTGTGTGTGTTCCAGGAGGAGGGGTGTGTGTGTGTATGCGGGTCATGTTTGGATTCCCCTTGGGTCTACAAGCAGAGAGAGTAAGAGAGGTCCCACAAGAGCAGCAGGAGAGGAGCTGGCTTTACTTTGATAACAATAATAAGGTAGTTCTCCCTCACTCTCTCTCTTTCTTTATTTATTTATTTTTTATCCAGTTTTGGCACAATGTGTACTGCCGCTCTCGTTTGATCCATGAAAGAAGCTTGTTATGTTTTTCTTTCCCCCCCCACCCTTTTTTTTGAAGAGTTTGATGCACAAAGGAACAGGAGAGCGGAAAAAAAAAAAAACTTTGGAAATAGGCGCCCTCTGTCCGAATTGGACTTCGGTTCGTTAGGAAGGCCTCAAGAGGTGTACTTCTTTTTGTTGGCTTTTGTTTTGTATATTTCTGGATTTCGCTTTTTTTTTTTTTTTTTTGAAGGGGTGAGAGTTGCTTGACCTTCTGAATAAGTGTCTGCAGAAACTAGTTGCAGGGGATCTTATACCCGGTTTCAGTTCCATATTTTTATTCTTCGGCTCAACTAGCTTACTTTGCATGAGTGACATTTCAAAATAACTGTTTTTCTTGCACTTGGCTTTAGCTCCTCTTTCTTTAAGCTAACTTCACTCAGGATGGATGGATGAGTTGTGCATATAAAGTTGATTCTGCATGTAATGGTGCACTTAATATAATGGTAGCTGTAAGGAAAAGATGGATGACGAGACAGAGGTTATGCACCACGTCACAGTTGTTGCCAGTGAAACAGCACTACAGTAAGTCAAATTTAAGGTCACTTACAGACAGCAAAAAATGACCTAGTGTATAGTAATTCTTAATCCTTCAAGTGCATCAGCTAAAGAACTAAAACAATATAAAACGTTAACATTTGCCCAATTTTTTTTTTTTTAAATTATAGTAAAAATGCCTAAAAACTCTTTAATATGTGCCTTACAGTTTCTACTATAAGCTTTTAACATTTGCCAACTAGATTATCATTTATTGGAAGAAGGGTGGATATCATCCTAATGCCCTTAAGGGGTCTTCAGAGATCTGCTCAATGTTAAAGACTTTAAAAAAAAGGGTTAAAATTTTTATTGATGGTGTTGATTCCCAAAACAGAACAACCCCATAATCTGTCTCTGCTCCACACTGAGCAAGATTGATTGATTAGTACAATCTATTTAGTCCGGTCTCCTGGTCCATAGAAACAAGACAAGCAACCAGCAAAAGACAGCAAAAAACAAAATATATTTGCTATGTCAGTGATGTAAAGTACAAAACTTCGATTTAATTATGCCAAAAAAATGTTAAAAGTTGAAATTCAATCATAACTGAAGCTCCCAAGGCCATAAATGACAGATAAAATGAAATCTAAGTGGTTTTCTGGTATATGGAATGAGAGAGTTAATGTCTACTTCGTGAACAATGACCAACCTTCACAAACACACACAGACACCGTAAGTGCCATCGAAAAACCCCCAAAGATATTTCTAAGCTCATGGAATGAGCTAACAGTCTGACTCTTCTCCCTTTCTGCTTCAAACAAGTCTTCCATTTCATTCCACACACCTCCGCGGATCATGTGTTCGACTGTCCCTTTCCGTTTCATCTTTTAAAGTCAAATATTATAATTGCTCCACTGGGAACAAAAGTACACAACACATTTCTCACTTTAATAACAATGGATCATTTTATGCTTTTAATAAAAAATTAAAAAATAAAAACAGAGGTGGTAGCGGAGAGGAGCAGATAAGACAAAAATTTGAATTTTAATCTTGACCTTGGAAAAAAGAAAGACCGGTGGGGAGTAAGGAGGGGCGTATTTCGCTGCCATCCTAATTTTTTATTCTTGGCTTATGTATCTCTCTAAGCCTTTGTATGTCTACATGCTGGACTGAGATGCTGGTAGGACAAGTCACTTAAGCCCATTACTCTAATAATTTATGTCTTGGCAGCACACTCCTCAACCGTATTCAAAGCCTACAGATACATAAAAAAGACATCTGTTTGAGAGAAAAAACAGAAATATCAGCTAAAGCGAAAAACACAGCGATTCAGTCTACAAAGGTGGACTTGTTTGAGATTCACTGATAAGGCCAATGATAAAACTTATAACTCTCAATATAAAAAAATAATGATAATAATAAATAAAGCAATGAAGACACAATCAAATCAATGTCAGAGTGGAAAAAAAGAAAGTTAGCTGGCAAACTCACAGTAAAAATCACAAACTGCTGGGCATTAAAAAATTTAAAAATTCTAACAAATAAGAGCTTGACTGATATCTCATATCAATGCAGATATCTGGCGATCTAAAAATCCAATATTTCCATATATCAGATGATATTTTTATTGCCTTTGGGGCAACCCTACCTCCCTTCTGTGGTAGAACACAAGTAAAACATAACATTTCTAACTCTGCACCGTTTGCAATCAACATCACCGTTACCTTACTTGGTCATGCTGCCCACAGTATATATATTATTTTCCTCATCATTTGTGGACGACTCCTTCACTGCTGCCATCCCTGCTTTTCGCATTACCTTTCCCCCAGCCTGACTACATCATCATTTTGGTAGTCCTCAATGTTCTGCTGATGTCTCTTATGCTCCCAAGAGAATTCTCATTTCATTCTTATTCTCATTAAACTGTTCTAAATGTTCACGGTTTTCTGATTTTTAAAAAAGTAAACCTATTTTGGCTGCTTTGTTTGATGTGGGAGACTTTTATACCAGTAGCCCTTCCTGACGTAACCCTCCAAGGAACTTATCCTAGGATCATTGGCATATTAGCCAAATGCGCTGATCACTAGACTATGAAGCCACTGTTTTCTGACTTTTAAAACAATCAATTTTTCTTTTCTTTAAATTGGGATTCATTTTACATTTGGGATTTTTTTGTCATTTCACCTTTAATCTTCTAGTAAATTAGTCACCAGAAAAATACCTTAACGGCAACACAACTACTGTTGGCAACTGAAAAAAATTAAGTTTATTTAAACAAATTGTTCAGCTGCTCCTCAAATCCACTTGCTCAACATGTTCTTACTGTTGGAATTCATAGGCTCACTTTTTCTTACAAATTTATGAAGCCTTCAAATAGGGCTGTGCAATATGACCAAAACCTCATATCCCAATATAAACATTTATCGTCTTGACAACAATATATATCACAAACATTTTATGTTTCTGTAAATTCTGTGAATCTTGAGCAACTGGACTTGCATCAAGTGTTTTCAGCTGGGCGTCGTGTAACCGGAGTCGAGTGTTTTGACCGATGCATGAAACTATACATTTTTAAGCATAAGTTGTAACGGCTGCCGTTTTCTTTGTGAGGATTTATTACACGGCGTGCTGCAGGGAAAAGCCTGTTCTAACGTTTGAGTCTAAGCTTTATTTGGAGCACATTGTAGCATCCCTGGCTGAATGATGGTCTCTTATACTGATGCTTCACAGAGGTTTTATTGGAAATGTTTTTATTGAAACATTCAGTGAAGACACCGTAAGAGCTAGGAGCAAAACAAAACCAGCAATATTAATACCATAACATCAAAGGAAACAAATTTCTCCTGCTCACATATAGCATATACATAAAATTTACATCACTCAATTCATCATATCACCTCACTAACTTACAACTACACATAAAGGTCAAGGTCAAGGTTAACAACATAAACTCTATTAAACGACATTTTGATTGCATGTAACTTATTCCGTTAAAGGAAACATTAACAAACCTTGTGCCACTGTCAGCCAGGTACTAATTGGCAAAGTAAACGTACATATTTTTCACTTTAAGGCATGCCATTTACCATATCCTAAAAGAAACGTTACTGACAGCCCTTTAACGGTTTTGTGCCAGTTTCCTGTTTCAAAATAAAAGCATGGATTTCAAAATAAAACCGAAGTGCCTTTCAAACAAACGTGAAAAATATTTACCAAATTTAAAGGTCATTTACACACGTGACGGCTCTTTTTTTGTATCACATCCATAAACTCTCTCCATACTCTTTCACGTGATTCTTACGTAGGCGGTAGAAAAGGTTTCCCGTGTTTGATTCTGAGGTAGGGACCAGTTTCCTCCATAATTTGCATAGTACAGTTTTCTGATCGGTGTCAGACTTTTCATAACCAAACCATGTCCATGCTACAGAGGTAGCCCCATGTTCGGGAGCAAGGTCCTCAATTTGTTTTGACTGGCCTGTTTGTCATTATTTCAGTTTATTTTGAAAAATCTCAACAGGATCTTCAGCTTTATTGTGAAAGGCTTATGTCGAAAATAAGCAAGCGGACGGCGGAGCCACATGTTGTGTTTACCATCGTTGTTGCTAACGACAAAGAGTAAAAACAGTTGCTTATTCGTCTGTAGTGTGGTTATTATAAATATAAGAGAAAAAGAGAACTTCAAGAAATTAATATACCCACTACAGTGACCATCAAAAAAAAATTATATATTGCCGTAAACAGTTTATTTTGCGACACCACAAAACAAACGATAGCGTAATATAAAACGATAGACGTTTTCATATCGTCATCCGATATATATCGTTATATCGAACAGCCCTACCTTCAAACAACCTTCAACCTGACATGGATCAGACAGTGACTGTCCCCATTTGTACAATTCATCATAAAAACCACCCAGTACTGGGCAGGGCTGGGAGGCGGTGATGCTCAGATTTTTATGCACTATCAAATTGAAGTTCATTAAACTTTCATTGCATGTGTTTATTATTTTCATTTTGGCCAAATTTATAAATTGGCTAAAGTGATGTTTAGGGAAATAAGATGCATTTCACAAACCCCATTAACCACATTTGTAGATTATAAACTTAAACTAACCAAATTTTTTATTGTATTCTCCAAACTGATAATAGCACAAGCATTTAAGAACTACAAAGTGCAATTACTGCACAGCCATATCTCTCAGTGAGCTAAAAATATGGACAGTCATTCAAAGATAACACACTTACTGGAAGTTACTTGGAAGGTGTTTAATGAATAATTACTGTAACCAAACAAAGCTCCACTTCAAATGCCTGCTGTCTGTTCCAATTTACACTCAGCTGTTATATTTCATTAGTCTACAAGTCACACAAACATACTCTGATAGCGAAAGAAGAGAGGGATATGCTCCAGCAAGTCACCACATGTTGGGGGATTTGTTTACAGCTTCCTGTCTTGTACGAGATCAACACCCCGTTAAATCAGTGACACTCAAACGTGCAGCTTCTTCACCTGAGCCCTAACCTCATATGCGTGTGCACAAACATCCGTGTGTGCGTGTGTGTGTGTGTGAGAGAGAAAGAGCGGGACTATGACCGAGGGAGAAAGAGCACCTCATCAGTCGCATTGGGAAAATACCATTCAGAGACTGACAGATGTCTCTCTCCGTCTGACTCTTACCTGCATCTAACAATGTGTCTCGCTCCGTGGGCCTGGGGACATGCATACACTCACTTTGACACACATGCACAACAATGTAACAAACAAACTCAGTGTGCCTGTCTGTGCGTGTATTTCTGTGTACAGTACATGTTTGTGTTTTCATCACTGTCTAAAACAGAGCGGAAACCAATCCCTGATGCTACGGACAGATAACAATATCCACCGCTGCCAAGCTCCCACAATAACAACTGGGAGCGCAGCATCAACTGATACTGTAGGACTGTAAATAGCAGACGCACTTCACATTCGGTGCAGATACAGTATCACTCAGCAATGACTGCAATTGGTTGTTCAAATAAAACAAGCACAGAGGGTGCAGGGAATTCTGAATACAGAATAGCACAGAAAAGAATAGCCTAATAATAAAATCCACAGCTCTGATGGCAATATGTCAGAAATAAAAATACAGCTGCTTTATCCGTCATTTGTCATGTACTATAGATGATGAAGTCAGATCTTGCTAATGGAGAAAAATGGTTTTACCTCAGTAATCTTTAGTAGCTCAGTTATACTAATAGTGTCAGACGAGACTGGATGGTAAAAGAATGAGCTTTGCAGTCTACTTTAGAAGTAAAAACGTAGATCACACAGAAGCACAATCCCTGAACCAACAGAACACTGTTTTATGGCAGAATCTCTTTACACCTGAGCAGCTTTGACTTTTACCGCCTCTCATTCTTTAAGTCTCTTAAAGAACGACGGACAGGGGAAGATGCTGACCCTAAAATTACAGTCACTGACACAGCACCACATGCAATAAAGGGAGGCTTTACCCTGCAGGATGCCGAGGCAAGTAAGGCACAGATAAAGTGCAAACAAGTAACAAAAGCTACATCTCAGACCTCATTTAATATGTTATATGTTAAAGTTCATGACAACATATTTAGAAAAAGACTGAACAAGTACAGCTTGTTTGGAAGGGTTGCCAGGGGAAAGCCTTGTCCCTCTAAAAATAACACGGCAGCACCACTTAGGTTTGGAAAGTTGCATCTGACCAAACCACAAGAGCTCTGGAAAGATCGCTCTGGACCAAGGTGGAGATGTTTACCCATTAAGCAAAGCAATTCACAGCAAATCAGCACAAACACTTCGTACCAACATCAAGCATGGTGGTAGTGGGGTGATGATTTGGACTTAGGCACCTTGCAGTCAGTGAATCAAACTCCTCTAATGGTGTTAGTGAAGTATTGTAGGAGTGATGTAACTCTTTGGAGGTGAAATTACAAAACAATGCAGACACATACACATGAAAGTTAGGTGTACCACAACTCATTTTCACAGGGATTTATTATTTATCCAAAAGACTATTTTGCTTGTTATTGGCTTAAGTGAGAGTGGTAAAAGGTCGCGTAACCTGAGGTCGCTACCGATGGTCAGGGTTTTAATCTGCACATAAAATTTCCACCGATCTTCATCTGCTTATCCCATTCAGAGTTGTGGAGGCCTGGAGCCTATCCAAACTGTCATAGGGTGAAAAGAGGCATACAGCCTGGACAAGTCACCAATCGATCGTAAGGCTAATGCACAGAGACAGACAACCATTCATGTGACAAATTTAGAATCACCTCATCCATGTGTTTGGACTGTGGGAGTATCCGGTGAGAACTTACGCAGACCCATGGAGAGCATGCAAATTCCCCACAGAGAGGCCCCAAGCAGGATTTGAGCCCAGGACCTTCTTGCTGTGAAACAACACTAAAAACCAGCCAAAACTAGAAAGCCAAGCTATCTCACTGTGATTAAGACAATTTTAATACTGAATAAAGATGCCCCTCAATCACTGTCTTGTAGATAATCATGTTACTATAATTGTCCTAATTTGAAAGCTTTGACATTAGCACAAGTCCTGTTCTAAACTATTTTCCCTGCTGCCCTTCATTCTGTAAGCCTATGGAGTTTGATTAAAGCCATTAAAGTGGATGCATAATTTAGACGAAGACGAACATGGCAACCAAACCAAATGACAAACTCAGCTAATTCTGTTATAGCAAAATTACTGATAGCATCTTCTCTGATGTGGACATCGGGTCAGCTGGAGGCGCAGTCGAAGATTGCAGCGGTCCCAGATCAGACGTACACACTGGAACTCTTTCCCATGTTGCTTGTCTGTGTTTATTGTGTTATGTTGTGTTGATATCTGTGCATTCCTGTATCATCCTTTTGTGTTACACATTTCAATGTTTCTTTTTCCTCGCTACCTAGCCTGACCTGTCTCCCCAATGTGATGTTTGTGTATTGTATGTACGGTCGGCAAGGTCTGTCATTTCGGTTGTGGGCAAAAGACCTGCAACTGACAAATAAAGGCTTTCATCTCATCTCTCATCTCATTTCTAGGAAATGAGATGAGAGATGAGAAAGGAAAATAAACCCAAAATATTCTGATGAAAACCTTGAACAATTACAGATGCAACTGAAGCTGATTCCCTGCAAATGCAGAACGGTTTTCTTTGTTCACCAAAGAAAAACACAAATGTGCACCTCATGCACGTGTAATTTTCTAAATCCAGTATAAGCACAGCCCTTTAAAAAAAGTTTTTCACATGCTTGCTAATAGATACTTAAGAGATCCAGTTAATCCCACACAGACCCACAGTGTCAACAAAAACAAAAGCCACGGGCAAAATGTAAGTATCTATAGAAACATTACAGCATTAGAGA
Source organism: Haplochromis burtoni (assembly GCF_018398535.1). Lineage (NCBI taxonomy): Eukaryota > Metazoa > Chordata > Actinopteri > Cichliformes > Cichlidae > Haplochromis > Haplochromis burtoni. The sequence continues at coordinate 4,435,943 of NW_024582375.1, forward strand.
ACTACCGCTCTCTCTCCTCAGCTCGTCCACCATCCCTCTCCTGCCTTTTGAGAGGCAGGGCGGTGATTGGCGGAAAAAAGCCTCCCTCAATCCAATCCCTAATCCCCAGCAGGCTTTTAAAACATATGACTGGAGGAGGACCAGCGGCGGCTCTCTCACGCTGTCCTCTTCCAAGCGATATTTTCTCTGTGCTGTAGCTGCAACAGAAGCAGCCGTCACAGAAGAAGCGAAGAGAAGCTGTGCGGTGGGGGTTTAAAAATTTAAAAAGGTGCTCATCCACGACCGTGTACCCTGTTCTGCATGCTCTGAGCCTTGGAGAGCAAAGTCGCACTGCCAGGCTGCCCTTGTTGCCTTCGCTTCTGCAACTTTGACTGCAAGGTGGGAGGTATCCCTAGCTCTTTAACGACTTACCGGATGCTGCGCTGCTGAGGAGCCCGTCTTTCCTGTGACTCCCGTTCTCCACTGGTCTCTCTCACTGAAAGACAGGGAGGTGATGGAGGTCGGTAGAGGGGGAAGACTGCCGCCGCTGCTGCTGCTGGTGATGGTGGTTTGGGTGCTCACATTGATTTGTGTCACTTCTCTGTCTCTCTCTCCCTCTTGCCACACCACCTCTTTTCCACTCTCTCTCTTCACTTCACTTCACATTACACACACATGCATGCACACATACAGGACAAGATTTGGGCAAATTACACAAAAGCTGAGACACTAAGGGCAGGAGAAGTCAATTTGTTTCCTCTTCACAATAGCTACTCCTCAAGTCAAGACATTTCTCTTTCCAAGAACAAACTATTAAAAGTCTACAACTGATGTGTAACCAGAAGGTAAAATCTAAAACACATGAGGTAAAATCTGACCTGAAGCTGTAGACTGTCAAGAGGAATAACTTTGAATGTGCCACTATCATAAGTTGTAAAACACTTCAAAACCACAAGCTTTATATTCCATCTGCCTTAGAAGCAGGTTTCTGCCAACTACAGTAAGTAGGCTCCTTTGAATGTCTACCAGGCTAGCAAATAATACCAATTTTAAATGCTGCCTTGTAGTAGGTGGGTTTACTCAAAAAAAAAAAACAAACCCAGACGTGTAATGTAAAATCCTCAGTGTCACCTGCCCTGCACTAAACTGCGAGGGAGAAACCACACCTTGAGCCGGAATAGTTGCAGTCAGTCATTTAAATGATTTGGTGACGTTTACATTTAGCCCGAGGCTAAACTTTGGCCTACAATGAAAGCAAGCTAGTCCAAAACTGGGATATTTTCGCTTAAAGGCAGTTGTGGCTACTATTTCTTTTTTTAGTACGTCTACTGCTATCGAAGTATAATGGTTAACTTTCAGAATAAAACACTCACCCTTCGGCCGCAGAAAAAAAATAAAAAGTTTTTTTTTTCACACACCTGTTAAGCTCGCGAGGACCTTGACTAAACTGTCTAATTTGCATACATTGCAGTGCCCCCCTCCTTCTTCCCCATTGGTCCACACCGCTCTTTCCTAGTTCACTCATTGGCTGATTTAATTCAGATTTTTCATTTTTAAAAATGACATCGCATACTTAATTTAACTTGAACTTGAACATTGGAAACTAAGTAAATTTGGCAGGCGGTAAATATTGGGGGTTTTCTTATATGTTACGTAGCCTTTTTTATGTGGTGCCGAAATTAATTAAAAACTGGTCCTCATCCAGACTGCGAAAATTCACATGAAGGCCAGAAAAAGGACTCAAAAAGTGGAGAAACGTTTGGCACATGGTTTGTGAAGTAGAAGCCAGACAGAAAAATATATCAGATGAAAATAGGCCATGTTTTTGCCTAGATAACCTGTTTGATAAGACAATGGTATTTGGTTGGAACCATTAGTTCATGTCAATGAAATTGGGACAACTTGTGCATTTATTAGTAGAACCCTGACTTTGATAACTTGTGAAATAAAGCTAATTATTTGTCATACAGTACTGTGTAAAAGTCTCAAGGCAACCTTTATTTCTTCATATTTTGTTTGCAAAGTACCTTCTTGTAAGACTTTTTTTTTAATGCTCTTGAGCAATATTTCTCAAGGAATTTTGAAGGGTTTTCAAAGTTTTCCTTTGGACTCATTTTAGATAATTTAGCAAATAGCCAATTTTAAATAGCATCTGTAGACACTTTGTTGCTAGTAGTTTGTTGCAAAAACACATAATTTGTACCAATTTCTTTAGCTGAATCTATGAAAAATACCAAAGATAAGACAATTCCACAGGCATGTGTTTGTGCACCAACATTGTGATTCCCAAATGCATTGAGGGAAAATTTGGCAGATATTGGCAGGTTGTCCTTTAACGCAATTGAGGAAACTACATGCGTTCACCATCCAAAGAAGAGCTTTAAATGTTCCTCAGATTGGAGAACTAATTCTAAAGACTGCTTAAAGAAATTACAAGAAAGCCTGCTAAGGTGATGATACCAAATACTGAATTTCAAACTCATTATAATTGTACAAACTATGGTTAGGGCTTAAAAACTGTATTTTATCTAAGTTTGCACATGTTTCAATCAATCAGTGGATATTGATCACATACTGTGATTTTATTTCACAAAATGACAGCATGAAAACACCCCATGAAGATTCCATATGGGTTCACACTGCTCCCTTTCCTGAAAATCATCAGAAAACATTCAAATAAGAAGAGACTCATGACAAATGCACAAATGGACAAGTCTGATTTAATGTTTGAGCCACAACGTTTTGTGCTATTGTTCAACACTCAGCCAAAACTGTAAAAACAAAATGCCAATAACTATAACAATAAATGCATGCTGGGCACAAGTCAAAATTATTCTGCAGCTTTCTAACAGAGTTAGACCACATTTGTGATGCTACATTAACAACTGCATAAGCCGTTAAGTACAATTTTCCTGGATGTTAAAAATCTTGGCACCCACCAGAGAGCTAATGACCATTCACCAAAGGAGAATCACCAGTACTGTGATACAAATATTGCCATTTTTTAGATGTTGAAAACAATTGTGTATAGCCATAAACAACAGGCAAATGTGCTGACTTACATCAGGTAAATTAACACAGACTTGTTTAAACAATATGCATAGCCAGTTGTGCTTAATTCATTTTTACTGATACGCCACCAAATCACAACAAAAATCACTTTAAGGCACTTTATATTCTACGGTAAAGGCCCTACAATAATAAAGAGAGAATCCCAACAATCAAATAACCTCCTATTAGCAAGCACTCAATGACAGTGGGAAGGAAAAACGTCCTTTTAACAGGAAGAAAACTCTGGCAGAAGCAGTTTCAGGGAAGGGCGCCGATCTGCAATGACCTGTTGGGGGCTTAAGCACATAATAACTTCCTAAAGACCCATTCTGAGCCAGGAAAAACCCTGCTGTTCTTTTAAAATAGCGCCTTAAGGCAACTGTTCCTGTGATTTGGCTCTATATATAAATAAAATTGAATTGTACTGAATAAAAAACAAAAAACTTCTTTTGAGTAGTTTGGCCCATTTATCTCTTTTTTTTTTCTCCAGGAGTGCTTCTGATTGATGTAGGGTCTTTTCTCAATGATGTTTTACTAAGTCGCCCAATCAAAGAACAATATGTAGGCAATGACATCCCCCTGCTGATACTGACTGAGCTGGAGCTGCTCAAGACTGGGCACCACAACCAAACAGGCATCAGACACAGGACCTCTTAACCAGGAAGGTAAGCAATGACCGAGCTGTAGCTCAGAGCAAGAAGGTGGAGCCAGCGATAAATAGTCAGTCTTGCCCTGGAGTCTGAGTGAGCAAGGTGCTCACTTGTCATTCACAAATACAGATCAAAATAGGGGGGGGGAGTGGGAAACATCATTTTCAGGTTCTGAAGAAAATTTACTCACACTCAGTAGTTTAAATCACATATTCTTTGCCATTGTCAGACCTCAGCCACTGTACATATATAAGAGGTTTCAGGCTATTTTGCACCATTAAAACATGAGTGAGCGGGTATCCTGTGAAAGAATGCCTTTCTCTGCAAATGCACAGCACAGGAAGGACAGGCTCTACAGTACTCATTAAGTCTCTTGAAGTCTTTAAGGGTGCTACCAGCCTGCAGCAAAAAATCCATTCATAAATTTTCTTCACTCATTTTTGTTAAATCGATAGTAACAGTCTACTGCCACGCTGGAATATTCTTCATCCGGACAAACAATTGTGATGTAAGTTGTTGTTATTGATTTAATCATTAAAAGGATCCAAAAATATATACTTTTTTTCTTAAACATATTTTTGGGATGCAGAGGCTTGGAAAAGCTTGGTGATATCATGGTGGAGAGGACCGATCAATAGACACTTTCTGTTGTTTTCTCCTTTATTTGCCAGCCATCTGTAGCTCCCAGATAAGCTTCCCTGTCTTGCACTTAGTAAGAGCATATTTTATAAAATATGTTAACATTAAAGCATTTCACATTGATTAGTGGGCACTACTTTTTCCTTTGTGATGGTCACCAGCTGCAAATTGTCTTTTTGCCAAGCTTCTTATTTGCTATCGCATCGCTGTTTGACTCAACCAAAATGATTCACCCTAAATCACTGTTACCTCGCTCTCCATCCATGTATGCTTAGTTGTTTCTAATGTGCGTCCCGCTGCCCACTGTACCTTGTAAATGCCACAGTATGCCTTTGCAGAGGAGAAAGAGGGCTCAGGGGCAATCAGCAGAAGCGTGGGGGCAGAGCGGATGCGCTTCAAAGGCTGTCAAAACTATATTATATGGTTGATCCCTGTCCAATTCACTTTCACAGTTCAATAGCTGCTGTATGTTAAAGCTGAAAAACAAAGACAATCATTGGTGTCTCATCATTCTAAAGTTAGCGCACAAGAGGCTTTGTCTGTGTGTGTTAGAGAGGAGGTTGGGGAGGCGGTCAAACAAGGGAAAGTCTCAGCAGAGTGACCGCATAGGTCAGGTTTGACACACTTTATTATTCATTCACTGTCTGTCCTCAGCTGTGCTTAGCTCATCAGTGTGTGCGCACACACACACACACACGCACACAGAGTTTCCCCTAGGTGCGGCTTTTACTGCACATATGCGCCTGGACGATGCACAAATGTCAAGAGCAATAACTGGGATGTCACTCCAAATTCACTCTCCTCTCTTCAGTGTTTAGCAGCTAGGTAACTCAGGGATCTGTCTTTCTCTCCGTCTCTCTCTCCCATGGTGTGAGTGTGTTTCTACATATGTGTGAGTGTGCCTGCGTGTGCCCTAACATCTCAAGGTCTATGGTGTTTTTGTTTATTCATTTCAGTTCAATTTACCTTCAGGTGCTTCAGGATGACTGCTAAATTATCAATATTATTACAGTATAAGCATATAATCATTTCTCTATTTTAAAGATCCCTCGTATCTTTAATATCACACCTGGAAATTTTAACCACCATCATCCTGTAACTCTTTGTCTTCTTAATTTACTACAAGGTGAAAACTGAGATATATTTACTAAGAAAATAACGCCTCCATTCCTGGAAGATTCCTGGGAACTCGTGGGTGTAGAGCAGGAAGGTCCAACACTTTATTTTAAAACAGTTTATTTGTTCTGTAAGCGTTGATATGATCCTTAAACACCACACCTATTAGTATTTGTGGGTCAAATTTCCATGTACTCTGATGAATTTAGTTTTTATATTTGTTCTTTACTCTTTGTTTTAATCTTATGACATACTATCAGATTCTCCTGTGTCCTAATGCGATCTGATATTACGCTGTCTGTTGACTTACACAGTCTGCATGCCAGCTTTCCTTCTTGTCTTCAATATAGTTGCTCTTTTCCAGTCTTACTGACTAGAGCTCACATGCATTCATACGTTCTTTACACTAAACTCCTGTACAGTGCTTTTCCTCTCACATTCACTCATATGGCAGTGCTGTCTGCACTGGCTGTGTTGCTTTCACGCTGTAGTATGTTTAACCTCTTCATATTTTTCTAAAATTATAGTTCTCTTCCTTTGTTTGATCAGCCAGTCTTCTGCCAGGACTTATCCACGTTCGTGATTGGTCAGATGGTGCCAGCAGCAACCTTTTCATGTGAACACACTTATAATTAAATTAGGAAACCCTACGTTAATTTGACAAGTTGGTAACCAGCTTCATGTGACTGCTTATCGTCAGTGCTGATGTTAGGGTTAGTGAATTCACTTAACAGAAATATACCCCTAGCATGCTGAACTTACTTCATAGTGCAGGCCTCTTGCTACCTGTATTAGCTGGGATAGTCCCAGTATACCCACCTTCCTGCAGCCCCATACTGGATTAAGTGTTTTAGAAAATTAAAGGATGGAAATCGCTGCATAAGCTAAGAAATAGTTCCGAAAGTAACAGTTGCATTCACAGACACTGTCACCTTCTCTGTAGCATGACCTGGCATAAAGTGGAAAAATGTCTAAAAATATCACAAATGCGATGGCATACATTGCATAGCGAACTTTTACATTTGTGAAGGTACCAATGCCTTATATACAGGTTTCTGAGCAATGCATGCTATCATCCAATGCTTTCAAGAAGTCATTACTTATTTCAGCAAGACAATGCTAAAACAACTTTTGGAGGTATTCCAACAGCACGGCTCAGAGTTGGGAAGACTAGCAGCTGTCCAGACCTGCCACCGACTGACACTTTAACATATAACGTAATAAAACTCTTCCAGCTGAACTTCCATATAAAATAGGAATGGGAAAATATTTTGCTTTAAAACCTGGTTGCTGATGCAAATACTTACAAACACTTACAGAGCGCTGTTAAAAGAAGCTGTGATGACACGGCCCCTTTTTCAAAAGTATGCTACTGGCATAAAATTCAAAAAGAGCAAATAATTAATTTTATAATTTTCATTAGAATTAAGGCTTTAAGTAACATGAAAATCATTTTTGTAATTGTATTTGACATTGCATTTGAACCTTTGGGAAAATTGGAGAAATTATTAAATCCCTCGGCACGAACAACGATCTTTTCCAAGCTGCAAAATAATAATAACAATAATAATAATAATACCCTTCAGCATAGCTGTATGATGAAAACCCAAATGAAGGCGTAGTCAGGAACCTAGACCAAATCAGAATTTAAAGCATGTGAGCGGTATTTCATAGGTCTGCAGTTTACAACATGTCGAAGGAGTAATATTAGTTGGAGTTTTGATAGCTTCCCCCAGCTGAAATGTACATATTTAACATGTTTAACTGAATGAACTGTTTATGTAAACTTTCGCTTTTTAATGACTTTTTGTGGTAAGGCTGACGGGATAGCTGTTCTTAAAGGATACAAACTGAAAACCTTTCTCTTTGTCTAGACCTGCATTAATATGTTGCTAATACAACACTGTAAGAGCCTCCTTGTTTAGGTTTAAAAGGAAACGTTGCCACAATCGGTATTGTGTTTTTTTTTACTTCAAACTGGGCACCAGAATTACCCTAATTTGTTTAAAGCTGTTCCCAATCAAGATCATGTGCAGCCCTCTCCCTGCCTCTCTCTCTCTCACTTTCTTGCATGTACAGTCGTTTCATGAATGTTCTCATTTGTTTTTTGTGTCAGCCCATTATGAACATTACATTTAATGCTTAACATCTTATAATCAATTTCCTCTCTTTTAAGAGCACAAAGCTGTCTTTGACCTCTCAGCCATTCCCACTGGTTCCTTTGAAGATTGTCAAGATTTCTGTGATGCCATATAACTTCTATCATCCCATCAAATAAATCTCGAATATTAATTTTGATGTATTTCTTTCCTTACGCACAAAATATAAATTGGAAAAAAAAATGCATAGCATATAACTACTAATTGTATTAGACAGAATAAATACTGTAAAACGTTAGGGGGCAATTCATGATCTTTCCCTGGCAAATACTTGGCCTCAGAAAGAAAGCTTTGATAAAGGTCTTTGATTTTATCAGCAAGTACAAAGGGCGCGCAGACACATATTAATCATGTATCGTTCTTTGCTTTGAGTAGGTTGTAGTACAGCTACCTTCTCAGGATTTGGCAGCTTGTATCAGACCCCTGGGGCCTGAAGCTCAAGTGTCTGGCCAAGAGACGCCCCGCTGGGTCAGTAAGGATGGGTCCGTGCCCCACGCTCCTGCACTACAGAGCAGTCCTATAACCAGCCTTTGAAGCCCAAACCAAACCAGTGACATTTGCTGGCGTTTATCATCACAAATCTACTGGTGAAAATCAAACTTGTGCTGACACTTTTTATTCAAGACAGTTTAATAAAACAAAGGAAGAGCGGCCTATCTCTCTCTATCACACACACACACACACACGTTAAACCTTGAAAAACTTCTGAGCAGAGAATACAACTCGAGCCGTTTGTGGATAAAGTGGAATTACAGTATGCGAAGTTGCTGCAGAGATAATGTAGTCTCTCTGTTTTGTATTCTTCTCTCTACATGTACCGCAATAAGGCAGACTATAAAAAAAGCAGCACTTAAACACACAAAGTGCAAATACATATAAAAACGGTCACATTCTACTTACTTTACTAAGACTCTCTGCAATTATTGAAGTCTGTTTTGGGCAAACTTAAAAAGCAAAAATTATAACACTGGTAAGTAAAACAATTAAATCAAATCAAACATTCAGCTCCTTTTTTTTTTACATGTATGTGTCTGAACTCTTCTTTTCCTATTTAGCCTGAATGCCAAGAATGTTTCACACAGAGCAGAGATCATTTTGTGAAACATGTCAATAATCTTACCTCCTGTCAGGCAAAGTATCCCCACAGCTGAGTCCCGCTCACATAGCTCAGGCTCAACCACCCTCTAGTGACTGGAAGCCAGCATTACAATCACACCACAACAATCTGCTCTTCTTAGGAAGTATCCCACCGCCTTTAGCTTACGTTTCTACATGTATAAGCTTTCGCTAGACAAATATATCATGATGTATCTATCCACTGGCCAAGCCTATTCCAAGCCTGAGAAATGACAGAGAAATGCAGGAAGTCGTTGGAACATAAACAAGGCGCAATGGAGGAAGCAAGGGTCAAGGCGGCGCTTCCTGTTCCGAAACCACCACTGTGTGCCTGCAAGCAGACGCCAGGCAGCTGTGACACAAAACTTCTCTTATTAGTGTTATGATCAGATATCCCCCTAAAACTGCTCGCTCTGCATATTCAACTCATCTGAAAAACACATAGTACGATTTAGGGAAGTATATAGTCATTTCCACCATGTGGTTGGACCAACAACTAGTAGGCTACAGTATACAGATTTCTGCAAAACTAAAAATGTTACACTTGTGTGTTTCGGGGGTTTTCAGCATTTGTTTTTGTCATTACTTTGCTACTTTTTTCTTTCATTTTTGATGTCTTACTTTTGCTCACCAGCTCTATAAGTGAACTTATCCATAATATAAAAATAAACAGTCCCTCAGTTACCAGCACCTTGTATGATGCTTTGATTATTATTTTTATGGCACACTAACCGGAACATTATCCCAGCTTTTCTGGAATTCTGAGCAGTGCAAATAGTTTTATTCTGACTAAGAAACTGATGACACAGTTTCAAAGTATCTGATGTAAAAAAAGAAAAAACCCAACAACAACCTTACAGTTAATTAATCGTGAAGGTTTAAGTTGTGGTTAGACATTTATTGCATAGCTCCTGCTTCACTCCACAACATTGCATTGTTACATAAATTTCCAGTAAACAACCTAACATTTAACCTTGCGTAGCCTCAGTTTCAACTGTAATGTTAGGACTAACATTGGGAAAAGCATGTTTTTAATTTAATGTAACAATACTAGACAACAGATTCAGATATCAGATTTTTTTTGTGGTGTGGTGGGGTTTGTTCACCTACAATCATTGTGCTGCTGCCAGCTTTGATTTCCTGTGCTTTTTTTCTGTGTTTAATTAGTACTTTTTCCCTTTTTTTTTCTTTTTTGCAAATGAATACAACCAGAAACCTGTTCAAAGTCATTTGGGGGTTATGAAAACCTCCATTGTCAGATGTCCAGTCTGGATTAGATTCATTTGCCGGCCAGACAAAACAGCAGCATCTGGCCAGCATTATTATAGCATATCATAATGAATTCGTAATCTGGTATTATTTAAGCATTTGGTATTATTCTCAAACTCAATTACAGTAATAGTAGCATAATGATTTCAAAGGGTTTACATTTTGGGTGGCAGACAGGATGCGACCTATCTCGTTCTCATTCTCACACACAGACAGATTACCTCAAAAACACAGGAAAATCACCTCGGTTTCCATTTTGGTTATTACATGCTACGCTGAATAACCTTTTTGCAAAATGTGCTCGCTCAGTTTCTCCGTTTCATTCTGCTTTTTCTTTGTGATCGTTCCAGCACTGCAGCCCACAGTATGCCATGGACCATAATGCTTGCTGTATTCCACTCAAATGTCTTATCAACACTTCAGAGAAGACGCAGTGCATCAAAATTTAAGGGGAGACATATGGTATACATGAGAATGATCTCAACAGACTTAGTGTAGTGTATACACAGTAGCATCTGTATCTTAATAGTCTATCAGCAATGGTGAAGGGAGAATGTGAAAGCTCTGAGGGATTTAGGAGAAAGGATATGATTACATTTATGTCCCATCAAGCAGCTTGCTGGATCCAGGGGAATGCCTAATATATGTCTGTATTTGGTCGCCAGCTTACATCTGTCTGCTTATGGATTTATGACTTCCAAACTATTTGGGAAAAAAAGGCGCCTCTCGACAGAGCCAGTGACTAATAACTAAAGCCGACAGGGATGGCAGGCAAACACACGCGCGCGCGCGGATAGACGTAACGACAAGGCTCGGCGACAAGGAACAAAAGAGTCGAAATCTGACACATTCCCTCTGACAGAAGGATAAAAGTCATTCGCCCCTCGAGCCATGCTTGCACACACTACACACATGCACAATTTACTTCTTTTTCTGTCACGCAGAGTTTTTGTCACAAACATGCACATAATGTTTCATTTAAAGAGTCCCGTGTATATGCTCAGCCTTTAAAGCATTAACAGCGAGCGTGATTTTTATTTTAGATATCGTTCTCAGTAAATATACAGAGGTAGATATGAACTTGTGCCACTGCGACTTTAACGGGCGTGTGACAGGGAGGGCAGTCTGGCCTGGTTCATGTTGAATCCAACATACTAACCATGATTTTGTTTTTCCTATAAGGTTGAATTTCAGGAAAACAGCTCTAGGAATAAATGTAGGAGAAGCAAAGAGAGGAGACAAATTAAAGTGAAAACGTTCAAACCGAATAAGGGAATCTTATCACTCTAGTGCTGTGTGGGGGGCATTTTTTGTCTTCTCAAGCTAGACTGATAAACAAGTTGTGTTAATAAGCGCTCTGCCTGGAGGGATTTCTATTAGCAGTTAGGTTGACCTCTTCTGGATGACACTAGAGATGCCCCTGACTGACTGGCCACGGACTGGAACTGGTGACTGGCTGGTTAGCTTCCCGTATGCCCATTGCTTTCATGCACAGCAGCGGTTTGCGTGGAAACTCTTCTTTGTGTGAGTGAAGACACAGAGTTTGCCACAGTCAATCACGGGAAGATCAGCACAAAATGTTTGTGACAATAAACCTAATCAGACGCTTTAATCACCTTCACCCAGCTGAACATGAACAGAGCTCAGAGCCAGTGATAAGCCAGTAGACTCAGCAGGAGCCTCGGTGTGAGCAAAGGATCAAAGCGGTTGTGAGAAAAATTACGAGTGAAAAATAATAACACGGTTGAAGCCCTGATTTTGTAACATACTGGAAAATGATAGAAGTATATGACATTTGTTTTGTTCTGTAAATCTGTTACACTATCTTTTATTTGATAAGGTAAATTATGTCAGGTAAAGGTGGGTGTTGAGCAGCTCACTTTCAGTTAATTATTTGTAACTCTTTCAAGTCACAAGGGGATGTGGATTTGCTCATTTGTGCACAGTTGGACAACTGATTGCGATGTCTGGAAACATGGTTTTGGGCAATTGCACTAAATCAAAATGGCAAAGTTGTTCTCAAAACCAAAACACAAGGCCAGCTTTCTCAGTGCAGCTTTTTAAGTTTAAATCTCAAGTTTACATGGATAATATCAAATGCATCCCGTGTGGTGAGCACTGGAGGCTGAACGGCTTTTGACACCTGGGTAGGAATGGTGATGAACAATTGAGCATTAAGCCGTTAAAATATGAGGGTGGAGACAAATGGAGGCGTCAGCATTGGCAAAAAATTGAAATAATAAACAAGGGAGAATAAGAGGGGAAAATGAAAGAAAGGTGGAAAGGTGAAGAAGATGTGAATGGGTAGTGGGGGGGCGAAGGCAGATTGTGTTTGCGAGAGGCGTTTAATCCCCAGAAGCATCCTGACGGCATCTGCTCCGTACAGATGGGGATGAAGGGATGTTGCAGTACACACATGCATTGTGTCAAAAAGGAAAAAAAGCACTGTTGAATGTTGGAAGCTTTTTTCTAACACCCTCGAGGATCATGCTAAGCATAAGGTAAGGGAGCCTGGTTGTGTTTCATAATTTCCCACACTACAAAGACCACTGGAGCTGTGGCATCAGGTGATTAATGAACACAAAGCTCTTTGTTTCTCTCCCTCTCTCTCTAAATATGTTCTCCAGAAACGGTCTATCTATCTCGCGGTACAGCACAGAAGTTGGAATGGCGAGATTGTCTGGGGAAGCAAATGTGCTATATATGGTTCATCCATCCTGTGTGGCAAATGTACATATATGAAAGCGCCGTGCGAAATGACTTTACCGTCATCATTTTCTGTTCTTTAAAAATTAAATTCAAAATTCACTGTCAGTTCTTATTTTGTTCTGTATTACATGCACAACAGCCTTAGTTTTTAATATTTTAACATATACTCACTTTTACTCAATGCTTACCCACTTACATTTAATAATATACAGCATAATGTTTTTAGGGATTATTAAAGATTGATTCTGATTGCATATATTTACCAGAGGTGGGCAGATCAATCCAAATATTGATTGGTATCAGACTGATACTCATGCAATATGATCGATACTTTAGTTTGTTTCTATAAATTGATGGTTTATCTCATAAGTCATGACATACTGCTTTCACCCACATAACCTGTCGTTTGAAGATAAAAATATTGGTATAGGTAATACCGCCCCATATTTTCTTGGTATCTGGTGGATACCAAACATACCGCTAATACTTAAATGCTTACTGACTTACTTATTACATATAATTCCCTACTAAATACTTAATTAACACCAAAACTGTAGATCTTCTTTTGGCATTTAATTAAATGAAGGCCGCAGTGCTTCCTGCAGTGGCGCTCAACTGGTTGTGTAAACACACACACAGGGATGCTAGGCTGTTGAGATATGCTGGGAAATGAGGAGTCCTGACTCCACTGCAATCAGTGGATTTTGAGTTTAATCTTGGGCCTCTGTTTAACCTAGGGTCTATTAGTATTATATCACGTAAAGCAGGGGTGTCGAACTCCAGGCCTCGAGGGCCGGTGTCCTGCAGGTTTTAGATCTCACACTGGGTCAACGCACCTGAACCAAATGATCAGTTCATTACCAGGCCTCTGGAGAACTTCAAGAGATATTGAGGAGGTCATTTAGCCACTTAAATCAGCTGTGATGGATCAAGGACACATTTAAAACCTGCAGGACACCGGCCCTCGAGGCCTGGAGTTCGACACCTGTGACGTAAAGGCTCTTAACTCCTGGAACAAGACCATGTGTGGAAGATGGTGCTTCAAAAGCCTTTGGTAGAAGTGCAAGCAAGTGTATTTTAAACTTGAGACTTCCCCGTAAGAATTTGGTGACAAATTTAAACAATGGTGAACAATTTTAGGAAAATACACCAGAAAATACACTTTGAAAGCATCCAAGCTTCTTTTTTGACCCCAGTCTTACGTATTTTACCACTTTTAACCTCATTTGCTGCTTTTTTGTGCTTTTGGCGCCATTACCTTGTTAATCTGTCATCACTGGGTCCATTTAAAGGTGGAGGATTTATTGTCAGCTGAGACACGGAGGTGAGGTCACGGCATATCAGAGTGGCGCAGTTTACGACAATAGCCATTGTTCCTGGGACCAACGGGAAGTGTCTGCATGGGACTTCCTGCTGCAGATAGTGTACCTCTGGAGGGCAGAGAGGTGTGTGTTTGCACATGGGTTCATGTGCGTGTCACTCTGATGATGATTATGCCTTTGTTTCAGTAGCTGATGTCATCTCTCCTGTTTTGTCTATGACATGCAAAATTGGGTTCCTTCAGTTATTTTTCGTCTTTGCTGATTCTGGGTAAATTGCCATGCAATGCCGCTTTCATTCTTATTTCAACCTCCAAACTTGCGTAACATCCCCATGCTTTGCACACACACAAAACATTTCGTGTCAAACCGAAGCATCTACATGTCATCTGAAGGGAAAAAGGAATGTATGATATCGGCTGTCCTGATGACAGATATTAGTTTCCAGTGGTGTTGAGAATAAAAAGGCAGGAAGTTGATGTGGATGCGCGTAGACTTCAGAATCGAAAAAGAAAAAAGCAGGTGCAGCATACAAACAGAAAAGAAGGTTTATGTGATTGTGATCGGCTCTATGAGTCCCTTTCACCAGTTAAAATCGCTAAAAAAAATAATAATAACAGAGAATGGCATCACTCTGCTAGAAAAAAAAACTGCGTGCACCCAACAAAATTACCACTTAACTGCTACAATATCACAGCGTTTGATATGTGCCGGCCCAACAATAGGGCCTTCCGAACCTCTTTCTTTCTCACTCTCTCCCCCTCTGAAATTATAGCCACGATCAATTTTGATAATGCAAGGGAGCAGCGGCATTCATTGAAAAAAAAAAAGAAAAAAGTAAAATAAAAATAACCATCTTGATTATTTTTTTTTCCAGCTGTGTACTTTCTTTGCCTTTCCAAGGTAATGGTAACAATTTTCTCCTTTCAGTCTCACTCGAGGCCTCTTTCTCTTACTCATTGGAGAAATGTGAAGCCGTTGTTGTTTTTTTTCCCCTGTTTTTTTCTGCAATGCTGAAAGCCTTTTGACCCACAAAGTAGGGTTTTGTTGACAGATTGATGCTTTCACACAGTGACATTAGCTGAATCGCCGGTGTTCAGAGGCCCGCGGTGCCACTCTGGAACAAATGCCCTGGAATTTTCCCAAATAATCCCCCTGTGTGCCTGTCTGTGTGTGGTACAGCGCTGATCTCCGGGGAAAATGGAAAGCATCTATCTATATAACTGTCTGTTTGTCAGTCTGTCTGGACTGCCTTTTACTAATAGTTGTCTTTTTCAAAGGGGGTGGAGGGATAGAAGTGCAGTAACCTTTGATGTGAATAAGGGTGGAGAGAGGAAAAGGGGCAGGAGACTTGGGATTTTGCGATGACAGCTAAGGTATTAACACTCGGTGACACTGGTGCAACATGGTATTATGCCCTGACAGCAAACACACAGGAGGAGAGAGAGTGAAACGGGAGAAAAGAGGAAATGAAAAAGAGAAGGCAAAAAATATAGAGAAGTAGACATCATCCATACATTTACACCCGCATTAGTCAAGGTGTAAATAGCTCCCTGTTACTGTAATTGCCAAGGCTGTGTTTCAGCGTGCACTTACCATCTCCAACAAATGAAATTACACATGCACTCTTCTGCAAAACAGGGACTCCCAGTGCAACTAGAATAGTTTTGGTGAATAGGAATGAACCCCTCTAAGAAATGCTAATTTGGGTTAATGTTAGTGTTTACTCTTAATACATTTTTTTCATTTAGCTAAATGGATCAATAACTTGTGATAATTTGGCATTATTTTTCAGCGATGGTGTTATATTAGAATGTTTGATTGTTGTACTGTAATCAGTAAATAGTGTAATTCTTGCCCAAAAGCTACAGTGGGTTTGAATTTGTATAAAGTTGAGGCTTTTTCCACTGACACCATGATATCCTGTTATCCTGCCTTTCTCAAAAAAACATCACTAGTGGTTAATTGGCATGGCTTCATACAAACATCTGCATGCTAAACATGTCTTCTGTCACACATGACCTTGTTTCTTACATTGGGAGTGAACATTTTAACTTTCTAGTAAAAACTCTAACCCCTGTGGTAGCAGTTTTTGTTAATCATTTGTAGGGGAATCTTACATATTGCTTCTTTAAACCTGTGTATCTCGCTCCTGGTCATTTTTTGTTGTCATGGTTCTGGACTGGCCACTTTAGTTTAACAGACTAAGATTTAAAGAAAATGTTAAACTCAGTTTGTGTAAGAGTTGGGTTTCTCTGTAAAGTCTTTTAAACATCTATTTTATTATCACCATATAAGAGTTTTTGGACAAAGGAAGAAGTTTTGAAAGTCAAATGTTTTCTCTTTCCTTCCTGATATCGGGCTAAGAATTGGATGAGCAGAACAGTATGGATGGAAGGGTGAATGGATGGATTTCAGCTGCTTAATATTTCAGGGGATCTTTCGTCATATTTGTAACATTAAAGTGCAATATAATTGTGCAAAGTTTCACAGTCAGGCAGGACAGTTTAGCACGTGCACTTTTCTGCTACAGAGACTTCCTGATGGGAGGAAGTTTTGTTTTTGCTTTTTGTTTTTCTAAGTGCTTTTCTAGCTAACATTCCCACTCCAACAAACATATGAGGAACAACTCTGAGTTCAGTATCTTAAGTATACTTCTGCACACAGACTGGAGATGACCTGAACTACCTATCTCCTGAGGCACAACCACTGGGGCCAAACTTTGGCATGTAGCATGCATCCAAACTTTCTCAGCAACAAAGTGGCATTATCAACTTAGAAAAACAGTTACCCATTTATACATCAGAGCTCAGATGGAGTCATGTCTCTGGCCACCTGACGAATTAGCTGCAACTTTTACTTCGCTTTTAGCTCTATTCTGGTCTCCACAAAGATGAGATTTAAGAAAGAAATTCAGTCTTATTATCTGCTCAATGCTCCACTATGTTACTGCTAACTTGCTGGGCAGGTGGCACACAGTGGGGTTTTTCACTGAGAACAGCTGCGTGTTGTGTCTGGAAACAACACTGATGGTAGGAGAGAAAGGTCAACTGAACACTTAATCACAAAATATTAAATAACCTCTGGAATGCACAAAAAAAAGTTGATCAGTAATCGCAAATGGCATGTCCAATATGTCACTAAACGCATGCCGGTGTTAAAATAGAGTTCTGCCTTTAGCCTTTGATTCTGGCCAGGGCAGGCTGAGTAATGTTGTCTTTGCATACACATACAAGGTATTGTCAAGCCTCGCTTGCATTGGGTCACAGCTGCGGGGAGTTCAGAGGGTCCAAGACCTGCACTGCCAACCCCCCTTTCCCCAAACAGACACACACACACACACACACACACACACACACACACACACACACACACACACACACACACACACACACACACACTGCCTTGTCAAAGGACCCTTTGTGCACTGTTGTTTTTTCAGGAGAAATACCCTCTTTATTCCTCTGGAGGGAATATAAAGCAGTGATCACCTAATCACACACACACTGAGAAACCCGGTGAGCCCCAACACACACACACACATACACACACACACACATACTAACACGCACACACAAAAATACGTGCGTTCTTCCACTTTCAGAAACACTGCACACACATTTGTAGGCACATGTAAATGATCATACATTCATGCACAGACTGAGGCAAACACACACGAACAATGGGTCATTTATGTCCCTCTCTGCACCCCACATTCAGACTTGGCAGGCGTGTGAGGGCTCTGTTGTTTCAGCGACCTGGAGGAAAAGTTATGTGCTCTTAATTTAAACACCAGGAAACACACCTCTTTCTCTCACACCCACACACACATATACGCTCATTGTTTGAGTATGAACTGTGGCATACGCAAGCAAAGTCAATAAAGTGACTATTTAAAGACGGTTTGGGGAAAATATACACGGAGAGAAACAGAGTAAACGATGATGGTTCTTAGACATACAATGTGGCAACATTACAGCAGTGTGAAAAAAGTCGTGAACCTCATTTCTTAATATTTTTTCCTAAGAAAATGGAAAATAGGTGCAGTGATTTATCGAACCATGTCCAAATATAAAAGGAAACAGAGTGTGGGGCTCTTGGGAGGGCAATCCATGACTGATAGTGATCCATCATGGGGGGGTTTTCTCTATTAAGATATGCTTTTCCTGCATTGGCGGTGTGTTTGGGATCATTGTCATGCTGAAAAATGAATCTGTTACCCAAGGTTTGCCACTTCTTCTTTTGTCCTTGTCTTCTCAATTATTCTAAGCCAAGTTTTCCGCAAATAGCTCTTTGGGAATTATGTTGTTGATGCCAAAATACTAATTCGTGAGTGTCAAACTGTGTTACATTTGGGATTTCTTTTTCTTGATGGTTCAAAATGATGTGCAAATGGTGTGTGTTTTTTCAACATGGTGCTAGTTACAAAGTGCAATTTAAAAGCTACCATTTTTATGACTGAGTGATCCACTGGTCAGTGTTAAGACGCTTAATATTACAAAATCTAAAAAAAATTTCTTTAATCATGGTCAGGTAAAAGGACTGGACTGAAAATAGCGGTGGGAAAGCCGATGTCAAGACCTTTAGCAAGCCTGGAGGACTACTGCTCAAGAGCACTTAAAAAAATTACAAGAAAGTCTGGCTCCTTGGAAGCAAAATATGAAAAAATGAGAGGTGGCTCAATTCTTTTGCACAGTACTGTTTATACAACACAGTCTGTTTGAGGCAATATGCAAAAATAAGGCAGAAGAGGTGCTACATGAATAAAGAAATTCTCTAAAGTAAGATAAGTGTGCATGTGTGTGTGTGTGTGTGGTGAGGGGGTACCCGTTGAGTGCCGTGCGCTCCCCTGGGAACACAAGCACAGCTGAGAGTAAATGGCAATTACTGTGTTTAACTGTTTTATCCGCGCTCAGAGGCAACCATACATTGCAGATTCCACAGAACATCATTAAAACACACTTAGATACACGCACACGAGCACTGTGCTCGTACGCACACACACATACACACACACACACACTGTCACATCACGTCTGGTGGCTTATTCATGCCTGTCACATCGTCATTTACTCAACCATGATGGAGTGATACAAATACCGGCAGACATATTTCAATATTCTGCTGGAGCAAATTATGATATCTGATTAGCAAATGATGGAAAAGGGCGTCTCACGCACACACAGCAGTACGCACACGCAGCACAAACACACACACACATCCAGAGTTCATTGTAAAGCCATGATTTTAAGCTGATGGATAGACTCACCAGTTAAGTGTTATAATGTGGTCGTTTACTATACAGTTAGAGAGGAAGTCGGCATGGAACGGCTTATAATATTACATGCAGAAAATGTTGTTTACACTCATATATTAAAGCACATCTATAATCTACAACAACAATTATATATTATAGAGAACAGTGTAGAGAAAAACGGTGTCAGAGACGATGTAAAGCAGTTTCTTCTTCTGCATTTTAAACCTTTTGGTAAAAAGCATTTACAGTCTGCACTCTTCAGCCAGGTCTTGATATTTCTTTGAAAAACCTTTATTCAGTACACTGACAAACAATACAACAAAATGACTTTAAGTCACCGGGCTGTTTAATCAATAAAGAGCTTTCTCTGTATCAGACATAAATGCACGAGTGTGTTTGTTTTATGTCTTACCTTAATTTAATGCTGTTTACATTTCTACTTCCTACAGTAAAGCAGCTCAGATATGAATTTTGACAGCATAAGAGGAATGCGGAATAAACAGAGAGGAGAGAAAGGTAGCTTCTTTCCACCTTAATGTGAGCTGGCATTTGACAGGGATGTGTCAGACTTGTGTGAGTAATGAGAGAGAATGACTCTGTGTGTGTGTGTGTGTGTGTGTGTGTGTGTGTGTGTGTGTGTGTGTGTGTGTGTGTGTGTGTGAGGGAGAGAGGACATAATTCGAAGACAGACAGACACTCACTCTATCTGCTGTGGTGGTATGTGCTGTTGCTCCGCAGACAGACAGACAGACAGTTGTTCATTGGCCAGTTGGCTGCCGCGGTCGCTGTGCTTGCACGCCAAGGTGGTCAGCATGAAATGGGTGGCGCTGCATATGTGTGTGTCTGTGTGAGTTGGAGTGTTTGTGTGTGCATGTGTGTGCGTTTCAGTGTGTGTGTGTGACTCACTCCCACCTGCAGGGATACAGAGCAGTGCCAGCCGCCAGGCCTGGAGAACATTACTCACCGTCAGGACCGACGTCTCCATTTGACACACGCGCACATACATACAAAAATATTCAGCGCGCTGCTGAATAATAAGTAGGTGTCCTGCATTCCAAGGCAAAATGTGCCCACCTGCGAAATGAAGTACATACTACACCCACAGTGGCTGGCTGAGGGAAAGCAGTCGCATAGAGATGCTTTGATATTAAGCTTTTGTTGTTGTTGCTTTTTTATGTTTGGTATTTTACCAATAAATCATCATTTTAGGAGATGGTTTCAATGACCACCAGCATAAGAAAAATTCTATTTGCTTTCTTTATGACAAAAAGTGTGATTAATGTGCAGGGGGACATAAATTTTAACATAGCCCTCAGATTACATGTAAGAAGTGGAATAAAAGGTTCCTCAAATCCGCAGTTATCCCCTTGTTAAAATCTCCGTTCCTCTCATATTTTCCCTAGTTGCTGCAATTTAAGTGGTCACAAGGGGTGAAAAGGTAAAGTATAATGTGTTTTATGATCATTACCCTTCAACCACAAGGGCTAAATCATCAATCTAAGAAAGCAGCATCAATGTGCAAAGGAGAATAAAAAAATAGAAAGGATTGTAGGGTAAAAATGATGCAGTCCCCCTAGTTTTTAAGTGCATCACAGTGCAAAATTTCCACACACTGACAGTGAATTAAAGCAGCTTTAAATATAAGATCTTTTTATTCACCGTGCAGATAAAATGCAGACCACTTCAGAGTGTCGGGGAAACAGTGGAACTAAGATATGACAAATATATGATACAGTTATGTATATAAAGTAAAACTAAACTGAAGTGGGGCACTTTCAAACCTGAAAACGGTGCTCTGTGTTTTGTTTTGGTTTCCGGGGTTGAACAGCATGTTTCCACGGTTTTGTAATGTGTTTTCTCTGCCTTGGTGGGTGTTTCCTAAGTGTTACCAAGTCATCAGCAAACTTAAATATAGACGGAGAAAAATTAGAACAAATCCATATTTAGTGCTACTGTTCTTTAAAATGGGACCAACCCTTCTAGGTAAACTTGGCAGTGAGGTCGTTTCAGGCATCTCGGAGAACGCACCGCAGTCTCTCCATGAGTTTTAGGTTCTTCCCTTCTGCCTGATTGTTATGATGTAGAAAGAAACCCCCCAGATGGGACTGCATGCTGGATAGGATGTTAAGCATCTAGTGTACATATTCGACCCCTGTGTTTTCCTTCATTCAAACTCCAATTACCTGGCCATTACAAATAATGTAGAGTATAACAGCGTTAGATGCCCTTATAGTGCAGAAGGAGGTGAATGCATTAGTGGTAAAAAAAAAAAAAGAGAGCGAGAGAGAGAGACTCTTGTTCAGTCCAAAATGAGACTTCAAGTGTAGTGTGACAGTGGAGCATCTCCATTACAACGCTGGTGAGAAATAAAACAGCTTTTACCACAAAGCAAATCAGGCTTTGGCGCTGAAGCTGTGTGAGTGACACTGATCTCTCTCTTTGCGTGCATGCGTGTGTGTGTGTGTGCCTGATCTTTATCCATCCATCCACCCATCCATCCATTTACTCTAAGCTCTTAAGCAGTGCTGCTGTTAAAAAAGTCCCCTAAAACTCTAAGCCAAGACCGATAACATGAGCGGCAGGAGGATAACGCTGATGTAATGTCAGGCGCACACAACTGACACCCAGTGTTACCCTCGTGTTAACAAAACCCATCACAGTCTGTCTGTCCGTCCGTCTGAAGACGTGCTAATCTCCTCTTAATCACAAGCTCTTATTTACCAAAAAGAAAAATTTTAAATACATTTTTATTAATGCAGCAGAGAGGGAGGGTTGGAATGAGGGAGAGGAGGGTGATGGTGATAGCGGTGATGGTGATGATGATTTCGTGATTAAATGATGCCATCGTTGTGTTCGTGGATTAAGATGGGCATGGAAATAGATTAGTTCTGCAGTGGTTTTTCATCATGATTGGCAGGCCTCCAAAAACTCACTCCCTCTCCCTTTTTTTTCCATCTCTCACCCTCTCTCTTTCTGCATCTCCCTGTGTGAGGCAGAGCTGCGTTAAGGTGCAGGTTTTGTAGACAGAGAGCACCACCAGCTGGTGGAGAAAGACGTGGCACACTTCCTCCTTTTTCTTAAGTTGAATTCAGAGCTGGGTTGAGCGGCAGGGAAATCTCTGCAAAGAGGAGAGTTGCAAAGTGTCTGCCTGAGAGGATGCAACTGAACAGAAGAGGCACCAAGCACAGGACAGGGGTGTAAAAATACCTCGGCCTAATTCTGCTCAGAGTGTCTGCATGAGTGATTGCACCTCATGTGTTTTAAAATTGGGCTTTTTGACCTTTTATTTGTGTGAAGGACCGCTTACAGCTCTGTGCTCACTAGCTCTTTTCTCTGAGTGAAGAAAGCGCTCTGTTCTTCTACCCGTGAGAGGTTTAAGTGGTTGAGAGTTCACAAGGTCATGGTTTTGGTTCCACACTGTACATCCTGTTTCATGACTCAGGTCGCTGTTAAACTTTTCTGTACTAAATAAACAGTGTAATCCGCCCCAAACCATAACCAAAGGATCGGTTGTGCTCCCCATTAACAGTTTTGCAACTTGGCATTCACAGTTTTTAAATTGTTTTTTTTATTACGTTGATTAAAAAAAAAAAAAAAAAGAATTTAGGCAGCATTACTGGATCTATACAAAAGCTTTTATGTAAGAAAATCTGATTTTACAGTAAGACTAACAGACTGAGGTATGCTGGATGGTGATGCTATTGTGTTCCACCCAGCAGTACTGACAGTAGACCAGCATCTGTGCCTCTATATGGAGTCTGTGTTTGGGTAACATTAATCTCTATGTACTTTCTATGAGTTATGACTCTCTGTAAAGAAGCTGATCATCAGTTCACCTTTGCACCATCAAAACCTTCACTAAGAGTAGATGTGATATCGGCCCTGCTGATACTGTGAACATCACACCCCAAAAATGCAAATTCCAAGGGATTAATCAGCATTAGTTTGCATTGTTTCCTCCATATAAACTGTGCAGTAAATGCATGATGTTCTTAAACACCCTTCTGCCCCTTAACACCCGTGATCAGCAGCAATTGCGCCTCTTTCTGCTTCTTTACAGCAATTCTGAGAGAAAAACACTGAAGAGACACAAACAGACAACCACAATGGCACTACACACACACACACACACACACACACACACACACACACACACACACACACACACACACACACACACACACACACACAGAGTTTGATTCTAATTGGGTGACCCAAAGCCACTGATATCATCTGCCATGGTGTGAGACCACAATTGCACCCAGAGCGAGCGGCGGTGCAGATACACCGCCCCGTCGGAGGAAGACCGGAGGAGTGAGGGAAGGAGGAAGGTTAAAGAAAAGGCGAATAGAAGACAAACAGGCCTGAGACGAAGAAGGAGAAGAAGAGGGAGAACACAACAACAACGACAAAAACACAAAGTGGCGCCGAGTTCATTAATTAGAATTTCAAATTGGACAAACTCAAGATGACAGCGTTGCGCTTGTCAAATCAGATCATGCCCTGGCGGGATGAGAGAGAGGGAAGGCAGAGAGAGAGAGAGAGAAGGAGGCATACTGCTCAGAGCCAAATACCACTCTTAGTAACTGAATGGGTGCCATCGCTCCGTCTCCCCCTTCTCTCCATTTCCTCTGATTATGCCGACCGCCTCCCCTCTGTCCTCGCGTGAATGTCACGGCTGCCTTAACGAGGAGTGACAATTAAAACATCATCACCGTCTTCAGGCTGAATGGGAGCGGCCTGCCTGGGAAACAGAGAGACAGAGAGAGAGAGAAATAAAATAAAAGAAATGAAGGAGCTACAGGGGGGGGAATACTTTAAGAAGAGAAAAGTGGAGAGATACTTTGGCAACGTACTGAACTCTGAAAGCACGAGCAGCGCCCCTGGGCTAGGACCTGCCCGAGGAGACCTATAACTAGTGACCTCCTTAAAATCAGTTTCTAAAAACACATCTTAACAGATTTGATTTGATGTGGTTTCACTTTTTATCATCCTTTTTAAAAAAAAAATCATTTCCCATTTACTTATAGTGTTAGTGCAGTGGTTCACATATTTACCTACTAAAAGTAAAAGTTCACTAGTTGAGCTCCAGGAGGAGACAAAACTCTTTGGGGTTGTGTCAGACGGGGCATCTGGTGTAACAATCTGCCAAACCAACCATGTGGAGCTACCCACTGTGGAAGCCTTCTGAATAAGGAAGCAACCATACTGATTATTGATCTTGGTTTCTTTGCTGTCCCTCTTATCTTGTCATGTCTGGTTTATTTTTCTTTGAATTTTGTATTTTTTGCTTGTTTTTCACAGCGCTTTGGAAGCTCTGATTTTAAGAAGCTTTTATTACATGTGTGATAATGATGATGATGATTTACTGATATAACCGCAAAAAAAGAATACCATAAATTACCAGCTTGCCGCTGTTAGACACATACTATTATAAGAATCATCTGATCAGCTCAAATTAAATATAAGTGACGTAACAGCTCAGGTTTACCTTTGTCCCTTCTTAAAGAAACCACCTGTCTTAGATGTAATGTTAATGATGTTAATGAGCTTTTAGAAGCTAATTTATAACTGATGCTTACTCAACAAACTGCCTGCATTTAACAGCAATAGGAAGGAAAAGGAGGATTATTATTAGATGCTAAGAGATGCTCTGTGGCTACTCCACCGGTGCCATCGATTAGGCGGGCTAGACAGCGTTTGGCGTTTTTAAGTCTGTGTTTTGTGTCTGTGTGTGTACATGTGCACTCAACAGCAGCTGTGCACACTGCACACAGGGAAGGAGCTGCTGCCAAAATGAGCCATCTTCAGAAAGATCCAAAAATTGTCCAACCACTGGGCAACCCTGCACCCGTACACACACACACACACACACACACACACACACACACACACACACACACACACACACACACAC
>NW_024582375.1:4461143-4521143 GCF_018398535.1 Haplochromis burtoni
ACACACACACACACACACACACACACACACACACACACACACACACACAAATTATGGGATGCACAGACAGATTATGACGGCTTAGTTTAACGACAGATTTAATAGCACATGAATTTACTAGTGGACACAACTTACCCCCATCTTTAAGCTAGCTGAATTCACGAGTGTGTGTATGCATATGTGTGTGTATGGGCACACACAAACAGATAAGCACTCTCCATTTTGATGGCTTTCTGTTATGACTCCATAATGCTAATTACTTTGGTTATGTTCCAGCTTCTTTCAGGGAGACTGTGTGTCTGTGTGTGTGAGCACAGAGGATGACAGAAAAACATTTGCATCATTAAGAATTGTCGAGGCATCTCTGTAAAGCCAGGCTCTGACATCCTGAGAGGATTCTGCACCGCCTGTCCAGAATTCCACTTGACTTTCACGTTCCCTGTATCAAACAGGACTGCCTGGACTCCACTGCTGGCTCTGGTTACTTCTGCTTTTCCTCTCTCTTTCTCTTTCTCTTTTCCTTATTCTCATTTCTCTTAGCTTTCCCTCTCTCCTCTGAGTGTGTGGGCGGCACCTACCTGCACTACGTGGCCCTCCTAGAGGTCTGCTCTAGCAACTGGCGGAATTCCAGTGGATGCACCTGCTTCCCATTTCCTCATCAGTGTGCATATAAAAGAGCTGGTTCAACATCCACTCATCACCAGGTCGTCACAGCCATCTCAGCTTCAGGTCCTCGATCTCTCAGCTCGTTTTCCAGTCAGTCGATTCAGCTCTGTTTTCCCTTGGAGTTTCTCTGGATGCACAATCACCCTCTTATTATTACTGCCTGCCCACTTCTCACCACTCTCCAAAGAGGAAGTTAACCACCTGATGTGCTTGCTTACTTCTGAACCCACCTGTTAACTCTTTCAAATTGGCATTCCATGCTGTTATTGATCCTAAGATTGATTTTTAAACTATTTGTAAATATACAATTTAAATGGTAAATACATCTCTTTAGCTTTGTGTAATGACCCACAACATACAGCCTGGAGCATTATAGAACTACTCATGCATTAGTACTTTGTTTAAAACCATTGCACGCTGCTATAAATTCTTTAGATGTTGACTTGCATCGGCACCGCAAACGTCTCAGTGAAAAAGAGTAGTGATTTCCAGCACACACACAGAGTATCATGTGTTCCATTCAAAGGGTCTTTCTTTGTCAAGGACAGGGTCTTTTGAATGGAACATCTTCTTCACATTGAAAATACAGAGGTGAGATGCATGTGGGACTGCATCCTTCTTCTTACACCTCATACGTTTTCCTACATATCTGCCAAACCAAGAGAGCTAGAAAGAGTTCAGTACATTTATTAGATGTGCAAATAAAAGAAGGAAATAAGTTTTCCTTCCATGATGTGTGGTAAGACCCCATAGAGAATCTTTGAATACAGCTACGTGTTAGGTGCTGTGACGGTGAGAGACTGATGCATTTCTCGTGTTACATTAAGAACTGTGAGGCTACAGCCAGCAGCCAGTAAAACTCAGCAATTAACATATTATATCTCATTTTGATAAAGCTTTATCTTAAGGTACACATATTCACCATTAACTTCTGGCTTATAGGCATGTACATTTGTAGCTTATTTGCCCTTTATTAACCATTAGAAAACATTTATTATTATTACTGACTTATTCTTCCAAAACCAAACTCTGTGTCCTCTGAGACATTAGCTGAGTTTGCCCTTAATAACCTCCTAATCACTGCTTATTGATTATAAGAGTCAAACTGCTAGTAAGCTAGTTATGGACAAGAGCTCAATTTATAAGCTAAGTTTAAAACATGGCTAATTACACAGTATTAACAGTTTCTAATCAGTTTCATCAGAGTAGTCTATATTTAAGTGGAACTGTTATCATCATTTCCAGTTCCATATTTTTATTTTCTATTTTTTCACCATTCAAAATATTACTCGAGTGATGTCCGCGTACTTAGAAAAAAAAAAAAGATCTGTTTCCTAACTCCTATTGGAGGCGTTAATCAAACTGGATGAAACTTGCTATAAAAACTGCTGAATGTTCCAGGATTATCAATATCTATATAGCTTTTGGGAATCATAACTTTTTTTTATAACACTCAAATTTATATATATAGATATATATATATCTATATATCTATATATTAGATCACATGCATGTTATGAGCATGCGTAGGTGTATGCTGTTGACGTATATGTTACGTATACCTGCACATTGGTGCTTCGTAATACATGTTGTTAAACTATTTTTTTAGTGGAATGTGTTGTCATGGTTATTTGCAAACAGGTGTTAATCAAGAGGTGACACTAATAGCGCCTGTAACTGATGTATGCTGCAAAGAAGAAGGACAATAACAATAACTATGTTCTTATTATTTATTATTCATTCTTACAGAGAGGCTGTGTTATTCATCACTGTTTGTTTTATTCAATAATATAATGAAGATAAAAAGAAAAATATCGCAATTAACATACATGTCTGTGTTTTTATACATGATCGTAAAAATACGCACTGCAGGCCTGCTAATGACCAATGAAAGGCCTGTAGGTGCTTTTTGGTAGTATTTCTTCATTTTCTTAGAGGCCTTGATGCAGTTCATCACCTGAATGGAAAAAGATGTTTCTACACCCTGTAAGGTCAAAGCTGCTAGTGACCAAAGTAAGTTTTTCATACCACACTGTATACCTTTTTACAACCAGTTTCAATAAGCAACACTAACCAACCAGTCAGGGAAGACACCTTTGTTTCTGTTCTGTTTCTGTTCAGCTTCCTGGTTCATCATACAGAAAATAAAAATTTTACTTCCAACACAACTTTAATATGTTTAAAACATAAGCATCCTTGACAGACATTGACTTTTAAGTTCATGTTTTTATTTTAGACCTCACGAGTTCAAGACATTTTGTAGCAACTTTGAAATTCTTACGCAGTCATGTGAAACTTATCAACGCTGGGATGCTGGGAAGAAGTTACAGAGCAAGTCCTCATGGCGGGGATAATGTAAGTTATTGTGCAGCATTGCATGAGACGTTATCCTACTTTATTAACTACTTTGGACAGTTCTATGTTTGTGTTAAATTTAAGTGTAAACCTAAGTGAAGGAGTCACTTATATTGCAGTTAAATTCCAAATATTGCACATACTTTACATTGCTTCACTGTGTCCAGGCTCCTTCGACACTGCTACACCATGAAAGTCCAGTCACTAGGTGTGCGTCCGTACTGCAACAGAACCAAGGTCACGAAAAGGTTACGTGAAAATCTGGTCCTTTGGGGCCCGCACAGAAGAAAATTCATGCCACTAAGTACTAAACTTCTCTCTCCTCAATCTGCTTAATTGCGAGCGCAACACAAATCAAAAAAATGAACTCAAATATCCGTAAGCGAATCTGCAAACTCAGCCGCCAAACGGAACACAACACAACACAGAGAAAGGAACTATAATAAAAAATCAAAACAAAATGTTCCCCAATCCGTGACAGCCGCGGAGACAAATCCA
Organism: Haplochromis burtoni; assembly: GCF_018398535.1. NCBI lineage: Eukaryota > Metazoa > Chordata > Actinopteri > Cichliformes > Cichlidae > Haplochromis > Haplochromis burtoni. The sequence continues at coordinate 4,464,663 of NW_024582375.1, forward strand.
ATTATTTGTGTCTCATGTTGCAAATTTGTTCTAATGGTCGAAGTGAGAAAGTAAATAAACGCCTGCGAAGGGGAAACAAAAGAATGTGATTTCTAATTAACTTGAAAGAGAAACAGCAGGGCGACTTAGTAAACCCATCTTTCATCTGCTGCCTCAGACCACTCGTTTGTTTGTTGCACAATGTTGTCTTCAAGAGGGGCGGGAGGAAGAGCGTGTGTGGGGGGCTAACACTGCGCTGCTTCCCTCCAAATGAAATGTCAACAGATTTAACAGCGCTGCGGAAGGAGCGCAGCGTTTTCCAGCGTTTTGTCAATTTTATTGTTCATTAAGCTACGCACCCCCCCACCCTCCAACCTCGCCCCTCTTCCCCCAAATCCTCTTCTTCCTCCTCCTCTCACACTTGTTCGAGGCTTCATTTGCAGCATCTTGGCTTTGAAGATCACAAAAGGCTGAGGCAATAATTGGGTTTGTGCAATTACGACAAGCTTAATGAGAGAATTCGGGAGTTTGTCTTTGCCCCTATCTGCAACTCTCCATTAGGCCAGCGACTGTCTCTACTCTGTCGACGAAGGAGGATGTTATCGCACACAAAGATGGCGGCAGTGCATTTGTCGCACATATCACTTACAAGGCCTGGATGATGGAGAGAGGAGATATGCTAATTGACCAGCGCAGACTTGCAAATACAAACAAAAAAACAAACAGAGAGCAGAGAAAGTAAAGAGAAGAAGACAGACAGAAGGCAAGTTGAAGCGATAAACTAATCAAAGTGCTTAGAGGACATTTAGGAGACCAAGAAGACATAATATCTTTATAACACTGTAATGCAGTAGTGAGGCCTCCAATGCAAATGTAGTCAAAATAACTGATTCTGCTTTGAAAGTCCTTCAGTTTCTCTCCAAGTCCAGAATGTCAGAACACCGAAGGATGCAGGAGATGTGATCAACAGTTAAGGTAACTGACCTTTAAGAATCATAAACCCTTAGATGACTTAATATCTCCCACACAAGTCCAGACAGCTGCCATCTTTTAGTTTGTCTGCAGGAAGTTTCATTCTGATCACTATACTGTGCACTATGTGATTTCATCAGTGGTGATAACGCATATGGGTCTATAGCTATGCAGTTGCATAGGCCAGCACTGGAGCAGTTGAGAGGCACCACCAAAGGCACAGGAGGATCAGTCCGAGTGTACACCAGCACACAGCTCATTGAAAACAAAGTGGGCCCTATGTGACCCTCAGTGTAAAATGAGTACAAGTGCAGAAGTAAAAGTGCAAGAGCACAACAAAGTAGCAGCCATGAGTAGTAGACGTAGTAGTAGTAGACGACGATCTCGAAGGAGAAGTTCAAGTCAGATGCTGGGTGGCTATGGTTCTGGAGGTAAAGCAGGTCATCTGCTAAATGGAAGCCTGGTTGCTCCAATCTGAATGCCAAAGTATCCATAGGCAAGATGCTATGGATCTGTGTTGCTCCTGATGCATTCATAGGAGTAAGAACATTCAGTTTCATTTATATGGGGTCAGAAACACTTAATGAGCTCTATATTATAAGGTAAAAACCCCACAATAATACAGAGAAAACCCCAACTATCAGACAACCCCCTATGAGCAAGCACCGGGCAACAGTGGGAAGGAAAAACAGAAAGAAACCTCCAGAAAAACCAGGCTTATCTAGGGGAATCCATCTGCCATCTGTTAGCCATGACTGGGAGAAAGGACAAAGTACTTAGACTTGTGTGAATGAAACATGTTGTATACAGCACTGGGTGCTCAGGTAGAGTAGTAAAGTGCCAAATAAGACCCAGTCCATTTAAGATTTTTAATTTATTGGTAGAAGCCACTGAATTTTATAATACCGCCTCCTGTAGTTTCACATCCAGCACACAGAAAACATGCAGAAATGTTTTATTTATTTTGGTTTTTTAATTTATCTGCTGTACCACTGAAGACATTCTCTGTTATGATTACGGCCATGTCTTGTCTGTCCATGTCTGTCCCTGCCTTCTGTTTCTTATATTCCATTTTCATTTCTGAAATTGCACATCCTCGACTCTCACCAGAGATGTGAGTGAAGGAGTTGAGGAAGAGACGGGAGTCAAGTCAACTGGCACTTAATATGAGACGTCTGTCCTTTGGAGCCTCTTTTTAAAGCGATGTCAGTCAAATATTATATGTGTCACAACTGCATCGTAGATTTTTTTGGTTGGAGCTCAAACAAAACACATTACTGCTGGGATTGGTTTACGGGTCACAGGCAAGAGGATGGAGAACAGAGGAGATGAGGAAGCAAATTAGAGAAGTGAGATAACCTTTTCTCTTTTGTTACTGCTTGATGTCACTTTCTGTTTAACTTGGTAGTGTTGTGTTTATTGGAGCGCTTCCTGTTTTTCTGATTCCCAGACTGTTTCCCCTGTTTCCTATTAGCTACTAATGTGTCAGTTTACCCTCCACCTGCCTGCCTGCTTGTGTCTTGGAGTTGTTCCCAGTTGCTTCCCTTTTGGTTTGCTCTCATTAATTATCACCCATTCGGATCATTGATTTTTCTCTGTTATAAATACTTTGCCTGGACTTTTATTAGACTCATCCTGCTACTTCCCTGCAGGGGCATTAATTGTTTTTTTTCTCTCCATTCAAGCTCATTATAGTTTCATTTGCTACCTGCCTCCCTATTTGCTTTTTCCTTACGAGTGTAAACTGACACATACAACTGGTTCTGAAGCCTATTCATAGATTAATTCAAATATCCTAGACTAAGCCTTATGACTTTAAATGCCTTTTTTAAAGCCTAGTTATCTAAAGTAATGGACAGTGCAGAAGAGAGGAAGAGAGTGCAGACAGGGTGGAGACGAGTGTCAGGAGAAAGATGGCAACAAGAGTGAAAGGGAAGGTTTACATGATGGTAGTGAGACCCACTATGATGTATAGTTTGGAGATGGTGGCACTAACAAAAAGCCAGGGGGCCAAGCTAGATGTGGAAGAGTTGATTTTCACTGGGACAGACAAGACAGGACAAGAAATGAGTGCATTAAAGAGACAGCTCAGATTGATTGGTTTGGAGACAAAAAAAACAAGACTGAGATAGTTTGGACATGTGCAGAGGAGGGATAATGGAATACTGGACAAAAGATGTTGAAAATGGAGCTGCCAAGCAAGAGGAAAAGACAAAGAGGAAGATTCATAGGGTGAGATGGAGCAAGATGATACCCTGTGAGGGAGCCAAAAGAGCTTTAGGCCTATTTAGACCTCAAGCTGCATCACATTGCGTATGGAGAATAGCTTTGATACTAAACATACACTATATTACCAAATCATTGAATTCAGGTGTTCCAATCATTCCCACAGGCGTATAAACCTTCCAGTCATGAACTGTCCTCGCTACAAAATGTTCCACAGTGGAAGTGATTGGGAATGACAGCATCTCAGCCAGAAGTGGTAGGACAAGTAAAATCACAGAAGCACATAGTGTGCAGAGGTCGCTGACTTTCTGCAGTCAGTCGCTACAGACCTCCAAACTTCATGTGGCCTTCAGACTAGCTTCATGGAATGGGCTTCCATGGCTGAGCAGCCGCATCCAAGCCTTACCTCACTAAGTGCATTGGAAAGTGATGGATGCAATGGTGTAAAGCAGAGGACTATAGACCAGTGGAGACGTGCTCCCTGGAGCGATGAATCACAATTCTCCTTCAGGCAATCTGAGTTTGGCGGCTGCCAGGAGAACGGTACTCACCTGACTGCATTGTGCAAAGTGAAGGGGGACTATGGCGTGGGGCTGTTTTTCAGGAGTTGGGCCTGACTCCTTAGTTGAAATGAACTCTTAATGCTTCAGCATTCCAAGAAATGTTGGACATTTTTTTCCAAGCTTTGTGGGAACAGTTTGGAGATGGTCCAACATGACTGTGGACAATTGCACAAAGCAAGCTCCATAAAGACATGGATGAGCCAGTTTGGGCTGAAAGAACTTGACTGGCTTGCACAGAGTCCTGACCTCAGTCTGACAGAACACTTCTGGGATGAATTAGACTGAAGACTGCAAGCCAGGCTTTCTCGCCTAACTTTAGGGGCTGAGATCAAAAATGTGCTTCTGTAAAAATGGTCAAAAGTTCCCATAAACACACTCAACCGGCTGCAAAGGGTGGGCCAACATCATGTGAAAACTAAGAATAGGATGTTACTTAAGTTCATATGTATGTGAAGGCAGACCAGCAAATACCTTTGGCTATATACTGTACGTCAGTTTGTTTCTATAACATGTAGGATGTTGAGGTCATCTGTTAAGCATGCACAGGTACATTTCAGTTGAAAACACTGTTTGAGGACAAAATGCACTGTGCTGAGAACTAACAAGGAACTAAAGTAAGGATCACACTCAAGCTCATATCGCTGCTAATAGGCTCATTGCACAGCACAATAACAGAAAGAAGGCAATACACAACAGCCTCATTAACACAAATCTAGCCTTCAGCAAAGCATATTATGAATCTCTTTAAACCTGCAGTGCTGAGTAGACTTTAAATGTGACCTGATTATAGGCCATGTACAATATTACCAAGTCATTACTCATTACTTAATGAGATATTTCACTTATTATGTACTTACAGCAAAATAATGGAATCGGTGGGTGTATGATAAATAACGACCGACGGGGGTTTGTTCAAAAAATAACAGTTTAATAGTTTTATCTCAATGACTTACATAATAACCACTCAGATAACCGTTCTGTAATGCAATTATGGAGATGCAAGATAAGTGAATATTTGGAGGGAATATTTGTTTTTAATAGGTCTTGCCTTTCATCAGCCACATTAATCATTTAATTTAGTAACATTTCCATTTATTTGCCTTTTTTCCAGCGAAACCTCTTAGTTGTTGTCTACCAAAAGTGAGTAACTAACAAGCCAGGCCTGTGACAAATTATAACACTGCTGTCATTTAGCCCAGTAAATCCAGCTCCCATCTTTTATTTTGTAGGATACTGCTCAAGTTAGAGTGTTTCGCATTACTGAAGGCTTTATTCAAAGTAATTTAATAATACTTGAGAGAAGAATCCTTGGGGTAAAAGGAGTGTAAAGAACATAAATGCTCAATCAGCTGTTACTAAGCTCGAGCAGGCATCTGTGGGAAAACAGTGTCAGCATATGTGTGGGCATCCACCTACCTGTATATCCGTGAGTTCTTTTGTGAGCCGTGATGTCACTGACTGCTTATCTCGACAGGGGATATGCAAGTTCTAAAACACACAGTTTTAATAATTTTATTGTCTCTGCAAATCAACTTGTTGTAAAAATAAGTTTAGAGAAAAGGGTGAACATTAAGTGAGCAGATGGAGTTAACGCAAGAGGCCACAGGGTTCTGGTCACAGGATACCATGAGCCTCATTATTCAAAGCAATCCCTATAAGTATTAAAGTATGCTATTTTCATATTAAACCATTAATCAAATACAGATGGTGGAGCAGGCTTTTTTCTTTACATTATAATTTCTTAAAGGGAAATGTAATCACAAAATGTATATTTCTTTAAGCTGTGATTAAGCAGAATGTGACATGGCAAAACTTTTTGCAAAGTGATGCGCTGTATACTCACTGGCCACTTTATTAGATATACTTATTCAAGAGCTCATCCCCACGTTGACATGCTAAAGCTCAAAGTGAGCATCAGGATGGAGGAAAAAAGGCCATTTAAGGAAATTTGCCATCATTATTGGTGCGTTTCAGAGAATGCTGATCTACTGGGATTTTTCCATACAACCATCTCTGGGGTTTACAGGAAATCATCTGAAAAAATGAAAATATCCACTGAGCCGTAGTTCTCTGGGGGTAAATGCCTTGTTGATGTCAGGGGTCGCAGGAGAATGGTCAGATTGCTTTGAGCTGGTAGGAAGGCAACAGTGACAAAAACTGCTTGTTCCAACCATGATATGCAAAAGAGCATGTCGAGCCTTGAACCAGATGCTGCAGCAGCAGAAGACCACAGCAGGTGCCAGACTTATCAGTTAAGAAATTACTGGTGACCGCCCGCAGTGCTGGTCAAGTTACTTGAACATAGTAATTACATAGTGAGTAATTACTGATTTCTTTTCCAAGAAAGTAATCCAGTTACTTTGTTCAAATGAAATCAAATTAAAATTCAAACCTATTTTCTGCATATTCCAGCATATAAAATAAAATAATGTTTTGTGTTTACACTCACTCTTTCAAATAGATGCAAGTAAAACACAGCAAACAATAAATAAAATCAAAGACTCAGCGGCACTAAGTCCTGTTGCTCTTAAATCTATTGTCAGCTGTTTAGCAGGAGTGGGACGGGTGGAGGTTTGTGCATTCACAAAATTCACAAGATCAGACAAGAGTTCAAACCACAGAAAAATCACTAGGGTTAGAAGAGACAGACAACCATACACACACTATTGGGTGTGTGTATGGTGCAATGTGTGTCTGCACACGTCTGTTGCTGCCACGGATGTCGCGCTCGGACGTCATTGTCATGAGACACTCTCACACACAAAATCACGGTTTACTGATGCAGTAACGCGGCGTGCTTATGGGAAACTAACAGTAATCTAATTACTTTTTTTTGCAATAGTAATACCTTACTTTACTCATTACTTGAAAAAAGTAATCAGATTACAGTAACGTGTTACTTTTAACACATTACTGGTAGATTCACCAATGGCATCATTTTAGAAATCCTATGTTCCCTCATTCTTGAATTATCAGATTCAAAAGATTTCAGTAAACTTTTGAAAACTTGACCTCTGACCTTGAAGTCACTGAGATTCGAACTCGTTCAAGATTTTTAGTGGCTGCACCGTTGCTCCGGTCTCAAAATTATCTTGTGCAAAGCGTCCTTGGGTTTCTTGAAAACCGCCATACAAATCTATGTCATTGTAATTGTTATTATAATCACAAACTTGGGTTCCATGCCGCCCACTTGCCCGATGAGGTAACAAAAATACCCCATCAAATTTTACAGCTGAGCATTTAAAGTGGAAACTGAGGCTACAATTTGCATGGGCTAAAACAAAAACATAAAACAGAAGACTGGAAAAATGTCGTTAGGTGGTAGAGTCAGAACAAAATGAAACCGTGGATCCATCCTGTCTGTGGTGTAACAGTGTGGAGGATATGTTTTAGAACATACTGAACTCCTTAGTACCAACTAAGCATCATTTAAGTACCACTGCCTACCTGAGCACTGTTGCTGACTGTCTCTTTGCCTTTATGTCCACAGTGTATCCACCAACTAATGGCTGCTTCCACCAGGATAACATTCCCTGTCACAAAACTCAAATCATGTCAAATTGGCTTCTTGAACATGACGATGAGTTCACTGTTCAACCAAGCCTCCACATTCACAGATCTCAGTGCCTTTTCGATGTGGTGATACAGGAGATTCCCATCATAGATGTGCAGCCGACAAATCTGCAACAGCTATGTTATGTTACCATGTCAATATCAAGCAAAATCTCTGAGGAATGTCTCCAGCACCTTGTTGAATCTGTGCCAAAAAGAATTAATGCAGTTCTCAAGGTAAACCTGAAGGAAGAACTAGTAAGATGTACCTAATAAAGTGGCTAGTGAGTGTAAGATTACCAAGTTAGCTAAATTTGCTATTTAGCCCAAGATTCCCAGGAGTCCCAGGATTTTATGATCACACTTCACTGGTGGTTATCATTAAATACTGTTAGTATATTCAACTAACATTTTTAAAACTATAGCATTTGCTGCAAAATTTGAATAAAGTGAAATATCTTTAACAAAAACACGTATCAGTATCTTTAGCGATCCACACTACAGTACATTAAGTGTATATACACTTAATGTATGATTGGATTTAATGTATATAAATTAGTTTCAGACAGGAAACATGTTGTTTGTCCCTCATGCCTACAGTACCTCTCCCAGGTAGACAATGCGTCCAATAGGGCAGATCATGCAGGCAGTCCCGCTGCCAAACATCTCTTTGACCCGCTGCTGTTTGAGAGCACAGCATAGCTGGCTCATGGTGAGGTAGCGCTCTGTCACTTTAAACTCACCCTGAAAAAAACAGAACAGCAATCTTTTGAAAATGTGTTCATGCACTGCAACCTTTGAGATATGTCATCAGCATCTGTTGTGCTGCTGTTGTTAAAAGTGTGTTCATCTGTCCATCAAACAATAGAGAGTCAGGCATGCAGCTACTGATATCAAACCAACTTCACAGATTACATGAAATTTTACACAGGAAATCTCTTTTTCTTTTAAAAACATGCACATCTGGACTCGATGTGTGTCTGTTACCCATTTCCTGGTTAGTTCGAGGATGCTCCGTCGAGTAATGCCTGGGAGAATGATGCCATCCAGAGGTGGAGTTGCAAGCTCCTCCTCTATTAGAAAAAGAAAAACATTATTTGATATAATAAAAAATAAAAGAAATATGAGGTTTTTTGGCAATATTTTCTCACTGTTGTTATGGATAGACTGTATATTAAAAGATAACCTTGTACCCTTTGATGTAAAACCTGGTTTTGTGGACTGTTATGAAGCCTCAACCTAAGAGCAGTTCCACTTCCTGTTAGACCCACTGTACAAAAATGGTTGAAATTGAGCAATTTACAAAATGGACACATTAGTAAAGAAGGTTTAAAACTAGCAACAAAAACCATAAACACGTCAGAAAAGTGTTTACTGAGGCAATAAATCAAGTGAATAGCAGTGTAGTTTCCTAACAGCCATCCAAAGAGCTTCAAGTTCTTTCTTTGACTAGAAAGGTCACCACTTCCTGCTTATTAGACAGACGTAGGTTTATGTCCATCGTCTCTATACAGTGCCTTAAACCTACATTCTTTCTAATGACCAGCAGGGGGTGACTTTTGTGTGTAATTCTGCCATACCAAACATACGGAGCCCCTGAAAGTAGCGTCATCGTTATTAAGATACAGTCTCTGCAACTGACCAACCTCCATCCTGATTGATCCAGTGCAGGAAAATATTCATAGTTCCTGCCTCAGTTATCTGGTGGTCCTGTCCATACAGCCAGAGCACCTGCTGACACCCGTAATCATCTGCTTCGTACTGGGCAAACAGGGAGCATCCATAGTTCCTGTGGAAATCCAAAGTAAGATCATTAGGATACACCTGTAAAAAAAAGACTTGATCGTTCTGCGTGTTATACATACCCACACTGTAAAATCTTAATTACCAAATCAAACTAAGTCTTATATCAGAGTGCCATGGCTGATATCTTAGGAAATTTAAGCAAGCTTTCATGCAGTATGCATCTACCCACCCTCCCATCTTGCAGTCTCCAGTTCCTCCTTTCCAGGCCCGTGTGTATTTTGGGTCAGCCCACAGGGAGATGGCATCTGCCTCAGAGTTGAAATAAGAGCCAGCTTGACACAAGATCACATACAGCAAGGCACGGCCAGGCCGCTTTACGCCCAGAGAAGGCTGCCATAAACACATTAAGGAAATTAAATTGTTTTTCAGTTTTAGAAAACATTCGCCCCCACAAGAACGTCACCATCCTCCTCACCTCAGTGCTAATAAATGTTGGCCTTATGTACAGACTTGCTGAGTCTGATTGAGGAACCCAGTCCTGGTCAACCTCTACCAATCTCCTGATACACTCCAGCAACTCTGTCTGATCAAAGGCCTGGAGGAGTGAGACAACAAAAGACAGAGGGCGATAGCAAAAACCTATTCATCATTGTTTTTCCCCAGCTCATTCGTTCATTTATTCCCACATTAAGCCCCTTTGTTTTTCTCTACATCCATCTTACAGGCAGACAAGCTCTCTTGGCAGAGTCAGCCATGCGGCTCATGTTGAGCATCGGTCGGAAGAGACGCAGTCGGCTGTCATCTCCGCGGTATACCTTGAAGCCTTCAAACAGCTATTGAGAATACAGAGAACATTGAAAATACTGAATTCTCTTTAACCCTGATGGCTTTTTAACCACACATTCAAACTGTAAACTGAAATAATGCCAACAGCTTTATTCTGTTAGTATATGCATTTATTTTACTGCAGTACAGATTAATTGTGTGCTATTGTCCATTAGTCAGAATTTTACAAATTTTATCTTTACTCAGTACCAAATTAAAATAGGTGTTAAAAAACAGCCTGGTATAACATAAATAAGAATTTGAAATGTGAATCATGCAAAGCTACTCTAGTAAAGCTCGTAAATTTAAATATGGAGGGGTTTGGTGTACCTGAATGCCATAATGTAGTGAGGAACAGGCTGGGTGGAGGGAAAGATTTGTGAACGGCCTGATGAACGGGGCTTGCCAGCCCTCAGTCACGCTCCACTCGACAGTCAGCATGTGGTCAGTGAAGACAGTCCCGAAGTCAACCGCATGTGGCTTGGTTTTTAGAGCTGAGGACAGCTGAACAACCAGGTCAACTGCCTGGTTAAAAACACAGAGCAGAATTATTATTATTTCTTTTTTAAAATAAAGGGATGCATGAATCTGAATCCAAGCTGTGTTAACATTTACGTTTGCGATCACATTTCACCAACTGATCCACTAATCAGGGAAAAGCGCTCCCTGCAAAGTCTCATGAGCGCACTTTCTGATCATAAGCATATAATCTGCACGCTGTGACTTTCTTTGCAATCCTCACCTCTCCTCAGAGACAAATGCAGCACATTAAATCATGTTATACAGAAAATAAAGTACTCCTTGTGTCATGCTTCATTAGTGATACAAAACAACAGAACGATGCAGTATCTAGCACACAGCTGCACCATTTTTGCACTGTTCATTTTGAAGTTGACCTTTGTGACCCTGCCCACAACAACTGGTGCTCCTACCTAAATTCTGGCTCTCATTTGGCTATTAAAGTATTTTCAGTGGCTTTGAAGCATTTATGTCACGACACTGGAATGCAGGTGCCGTCATCGGTGCACCGCATCTGGAATAGCCCGATTTTGGTAACAGACATTGATTGTCTCTGAGACCCACTGTGTTCATAAACAGGCCGTGGCTATGCTTTGCTGCCATGCTAGACCATATTACCCCATCCATGTTTGGCCACCAGGGGTTGTTGTAACACCAACATCGATACAAGGTAATTCAAGAACTGGACAGTTAACCTCCAGTGATATGGCTTTATAATTAAATCAGTGGGACTGGAACACACAAATGAGAACTGCATTCAAAAGCAAAGCAATATTTATCCCCCTAGAAGCTCTCTGTCTCAACTAGACCACCCAGAGGTCAAAGATCAGTGGGTTAAGTATGAAACAGAACAGCATCAAATTAACACTGACGCCTTGAATATGAGTCATCCAGTCTCTGAGTCCGTGATGTCACCAAGCTACCTCTGTGTTGCTGCAGTGACAGCAGGTTGAGAGAGATGTGAAAGATTTATCAAGAACTATGTGAAAAAAAGGAACAGTTGGGAGTGCTGTCCTTTCCTGCTGTTCAGCAAGACGGAATAATGTGATCCTTCTTTTGAAGAGACACTTCCTGCTGGCCAGCAGTCAGTTGTGTGTTGGAATTGGCCAGGATTAGATCGGCACTTTATCCACTCCCTTCTGGTGCAGACGGTTACTTGCGCCATAATCCCAGATTACAGTTCCGGTGGCTAGTGGTGAGGGACCGCGGTACGAGCACTGCGTGAAATTGATTAGAGGAGTGCAGTTATTCTGTTTTTCAATCATTCTGAACATAAATACACAAATGTGATGCACGTCTTCTCTGCAGACAAACCAAAGTATTAGCTCCTATGTCGCACACCTTCACAGAACAGCACCGGAACGCAGTGGTAGCTTTAGAATGTGACAGCGTGCGCCGTCCTCAGAATGAGCCATAATCCTTCTTCGCTGCTATCTGCATCCAGCCAGTGTTCGGCTGGGATTAAATGGCTATAAATATGAATGTAGCTGAGTGTCTACAATGTGCAAGAAGAAGAAAGAAGGCAGCACAGGGCGTCTGACCTGGGTACTCCCACTACAAGGCAAATTGAGTCCCTTCATGTGAGGTGCCTTTCAAATATCTGACCTGTCAGAAAATAAGAGGTTTCAGGATAGAACCAATGGAGACGCTCAGGTACCAAACATACAGGTCAAACTGCAACACATAACTCCAACTTTACATTTCTTTCAATGGAAGTGAAAGTTGGCAGACATCTCCAAGCCCGGGCCAGTGTGCGTCTGCACATGTCCACCCTAATCTCTACCTGATCCTGCTATCTACTGCTCAGGTGGTCAGGGTCAGAAAACAAGCAAAGCCCCAGCTACTTAGCGTGAGCTGGGAAAGTGGATTCTGCTGAGCAGGCTGCACTTGTGACAAGAACCAGAATGCACTACATATCCTCCCCTCCCTCCTCTTTCTCCCTCCTCTAAAAATGGCAGCATCATCAAAAGAAAAGGCTTACTCGGGTTGACAACAAATGGACTTCTTTAAGTGCTGGGATTTGTTGAGATTCGTTTTTCAAGTGTTCGTCGTCACAATATGAACGCCGGTTCATGACTGACTCTCAAGGCCTTTCGGTGCTGCCCTTGGCAACATGAAGAAAAGCAGCGGAACCGGAGTATCTACTCTGTAGGGGAACGGGGAAGATTTTTAGGTGCTGAGAAGCCGAGGAATCACCAAGATGCTACACCTGGAGCTGCTACTGAGGGTAGGTGTCTTTAAGACATTGATAGAATTCAGACACATGAATTTGATTCATTACCTTGAAGCTCTGAGTACTGTCGTCAGCCATTCGGGTGGTGGCTCGGTCGCAAATGAGTCCCTGAAAACAGTGACAACAATCTAAACAATATCAAGATGGCAATAAAAATCAACAGCATACAAATGTGTCTGGATTGTACAAGTTTTTATTCATATAACCTGGGAAAGCTGCTTTAGTCAGGGGGAGCAATAAACCCCCTTTCACATTACTAATTAAAGTGGCTTGTTTTGATATATAATGTACTGGACTCTTATTTCTACTGAACAACATCTACAGAGCTGCTGACTGTGTGAGTTTGTGTTATACTGTATATTGCGACATTTCTCTTTAAAATAATTAGCTGAGTGTGAAATGCTGATATTGTCACTGCAACTCTTTGTGTTTGTCACACTTGGTTAAGAGGTGGGATTACAGGAAATAGAGATGAGATAGGAAGTGTGCTTACTACCAGATTAAAGAACAAACATGGTCACTGACATTTAACAGTGCTTTAATAGTGATACATTACCTTCAGAGAGGAGACGTCACACCTGAGGTCGCTGTGATGGCAGTGAAGCCGGCACTAGACCTCCAAGTTGTACTTGTTAAACCGCTTACACTTAATCTCTCGAATTGAAACCAGTCCCATAACTGAGTTGTACTGGCAACAAAAATCAAATGAACCCACCTTGTGTTACAGGCAGGAAATAAGTCTCTTTCTCTCTTTCTATTCTCTTTATTTGACCTGTTCTATTTTATTGTATTGGTAATGGAAATAAGGTTATAGGACTGTGTCTGAGTGTGGAGGGGAGTAGGCTTGTGGGACACAATTAAAGGAATGACTATAAAGCGAGACTAACGTACTGTTAGCCTGCTACACTGAGTGCTGTATCCCCTTGAAACCACAGGGAGGGGGTGCTGACTCACTTTTTAGAGTCAGAAACACCCACCGACGTTTTAACTCCTTCTGCCTCGAGCTTCCAACTACCTGTGCGCGTGCTCAGCTTGAGCATCTGGACAGTTGGCCAAACATTTTGTGGCGGATTCGATCATACGAGATTAAAAAGGTAACAAATATCTGCATATGTATGAATATTGAACAAGGATATTTAAAGAGGTTTGCATGTGCATGACTGACTTTAAATGTTCCTATAGCACAGTTTATTGTTTTTTTTTTTACGTAGATATGCGTACAATTAGTAGCTCGTTCTATAGATTTAGTATAATTAAATGACGCCCACTTTTAAACTTAAATGAAACGGGGTGTATTAAAAGAACAAAACAAACAAACCTGAAAGCTTTGCTAAAAACACACACAGAGACAAAAAAAACCCGCTTTTGTGTATTTTTTTTTTTAATCTCAAGCTAACTCTGGAGTTAATTGGCTCGTTCTCACACCTGTGCGCCAAAGTAGGTGAATCATCGAATCCGAACATTTTTGTTTGAATCTGTTCGCATCATGAGATGCTACCGTTTTACAGCCTTGTAGACTGGTTGGTATATAACACTGTATATCCTCCTGTTACATTCATGCCTTATTAAACTATTTGGGCTTTTAGTTAGATTTTAATATATTACTCATTCCCTTTAAAATATATCTTCCTGCTTATTTACCCTTCCTAACACTGAACCTCTAAATATTTGGATAACTTGAATGATCACATAGCTCATTTTTGTTATTTGGTTCCTCCAAAAAACAAGAGAAAAAAAAATCCCCAGTCGTTCTTATATAACACTATTCACGCTGTAGTTCTATTTGCCCATTATCTGCTTCTAACCTTGGAGTTAGTCCAACCAAAGATAAGCTGTCATATACACGGTGAATGTGCTATTTATCCAGTGCTTCATGGTGTTATGCTGCTCAGTGTTTGTGGTTTCCCTGCTGAAAAACCTGTGTTTGATATTGCAAGGTTCTATTTTAATTCATCTTTTATCAAAACTGTACTTTCTTGTCCTTTTTTTCAGACTTCAGCCTCTCCTCTAGCCAGGAAACCAACATCACACCCTCGCCATCAGCAGCATGGACTATTGCACACCTCAGCCGTCGCGCCGGCACAATCCTGTGGACAGCATCTGCCGCAAACTGCAGACGATTCAGTGGCGCGGTGACCGAGAGCCCAATTCACCTTTCCAGATTCCCAAACTGTCCTCCAACAGTTACGACAGCCCTCAGTGTGGCCTCAGGCACAACTTGGAAGCCATCCTGAAGAAAGGGACCCTCCATAGAGACAACAGGGAGAAGGAGAAAACGAGAGAGATGGGGATGCCGAGCAGAGCAGCTTCCCAGCATTCCTCTGTCCTTCTGACCACACCTTCCACTCCTACATGCAACCGCTCCACACCAGCTAATGTCACATACACTATCACTAGTACTTTGGGGGAGCGGCGATGTGCTGATGGAAGTGATTTAAGACAAGTTAAAACGTGGCAGGGGTATTGTTCGACCCCCACGGGCCAGTCCAAGGACTCCCCTTACTTTACATTCACACGAGGACTTCAGTCAGCACAGCCTGATAGCGAGAGGCCGAGCAGGAGCCCACCTCTGTCTCGTAACTTCACCCAAAGTCGCAGCACCCTCTCCTACAACGTCAACTTCAGTTCTGCAGACAATACAAACCCTGCTGAGTGTGAGCTACCCTACCCAGCTCTGGTTGTGAAAAGACTGTCTATGGGAGATGGAGGTAGGGTGCAGAAGTAGCTTCACCGATCATTAAAACTGTCAGTTGACAAAAATTATCTTTGCACAAAAACTGTTACATCAGCAATAGATCCTCGAAAATGATTGTAGTCACGAAGCTGTGGATTAGAAAAGCATGGAGATGTCAAACTGCAGATTTACTTCTGAATTAAAAGTCTTAATTAAAACCGCTTGTGAACAAACGACCTCAGCAAGGCATGCTTACCAATCGAGCAAAGCAGACTGCCCCAGGGCTTCAGAAGCCTTGCCATGCTTCAGGTATAATATAATAGTTGTGGACTCCTATTGTGCAGGATACACAATGGGGGCGAATGTTAAACTGGATTCTGATTTATTAACCCATCTTTAAAAATAGGTTCAAATATGCAGTACAGTGTTTACAGTACATTAACATTACCTAATCCTTAGTTTCAAAGTAAGCATAAAAAAAAGTGATTTTTAAGTGGCAGGCATCAATCAGAATCAGAATCAGAATACTTTATTCATCCCGAGGGAAATTAACATGAAAAGCTTCAGTGCAAAAATATGTCTTAGAGCCGAGGCTGGCTTTGTTACTCAAAGCGGTACCTCTAGAGGTTAATGTGTTTTACTTCACAATGCCCTCTTTATGCCATCACAGACAGGGTTTGAACAACTAGCACTTTGGAAGTGTGTAATGTTATGTACTGGAGCATCTCTACCTTGTCCTCTGCTGGCACAGTGCTTTTTGTCAGAGAAGGAGCACTCTGGATTTTCCTGCCCAGCATTGGTCCCCTGCAGTCGGGATGAACAGCAGGAGTGACTACAAGAAAATTATGAACTATTTCTTTAAGTCCTTGTCTTGAGGAGGGTGTCACTGTTTTTGTTTGGACTTTCTTCCTCCGCACTGGAACTAAATCAATCAGTAAGTCTTGCCACATATCAAACATCGGGCCAGTTAGAATTCCTGGATGGAAGCGGCTGTAAGAGGAAAGAGTGGCAGAAATTTGGCCCAAGAGCTTATTTTTAGTCACTGGTGCTGGTTCAGAACTAGTTTTCAGACAGAAACTATGTGACATTTTCAGATTTTTGCTTCCAGACGGTTTAATTTAAATTCAAGACTGTAGATTATTAATTAAAAGCAATAATTACTAGCTGTAGTTCTGAAGTGACTTTCCTTTTGTGACTCTGTAATGGATAATGTTTCCTCGTTATACTGTCACACACTCCGTGCTGTGCCTGCAGGAAAATGTATCATGTGCTTTCTTTGCTACACAGCTGAATATTCTCTGTGTTTGGTGTGTTTTCTTCAGGGCCTTCAGTTGCCTCCGAAAAAGGGAAGGAGAATATGGCTGAAATCAGTCTCATCTGTGAAGAGAATCTGCTCGACACAATCTTCCATGCTTGTGATACCCAGCGCAGAGGTACGGCCGTATGTGCTTGCACAGTAATCACTCAGTCAGGCACTAGCCTTTAGCTCAATACAGAAGCCTAACAATGAATTTTAAGTCGCTACTTAGCGTAGTGCAACAGTGTCTCTTTTGTACACACTGCAGAAGTCATTTCTTCAGCTTAAAACATTTGCATAGTATCAGTCCTCTGTGTGCCTTCCTCTTGTGCCTGCTTTTGCTCACAGCCACTCTCACATCTCAGAATGTGAAAATGTTTCTTCTGCTTTTTTACACAAGCTTCTGTGCTTTCTGACATGTTAGTGATTTTCTGCTGTGACTCATGGTGCTGCATGGATGGCATATTAATAGACAGAGAGAGGGGTTTTTGTTTTTTGCCTCTTTCTTCTGTTTATAAAACCATTTTTAAACAGTTAGACAAACCTAAAAAAATATCTTTTTTTTATAACCACCAAATCTGATTAAATCCAAGGTTGCAGTCTCTTCTTGTGTTCGGGCTACTCAGGTGATTTTCAGAAAAATGGTGCGCAGACCTTTTTTCTGATTACTGTCTGAAGCTTGTTGAGTAAAGTCGGCACTGAGAAATGTGTGAAACCAACCACCAAAAAGTTAACTGTGGCTCAGTCACTATGGTTACTGCTTTTGCTGCCTACACCTATAACCACAATCTGTCACAATGTATCTGGGGGTGTTTAACTGTGCAAAGAAAGAAAATCTCAACTTGAAATGAACAAGAATATAAAAAGAGTGTCTTCAGCTTTATGATCAGATAAAGTTCTTTTATATCTTGAACATCAAAGTGTATCAAACGGGTCTTTTTTTTCCCCCCTATTATTTTTCTAGGGAAAGTGTATGTGTCCCATATTGTGGACTATCTGCGTCACACCACCAGTCGCAGCTCTGAAGATAGCGGATTGGAGGAACTTTGCAACATGCTGGATCCAGAACACAAAGACGTGTCAATTGATCTGGACACATACCATGCTGTCATGAGAGAGTGGATCGATGACTGCCGCAACAATGGGTACTAGAAAATGTTACAGTTATATTTCAGAAATATGTATGTCGAAAGCTTTTCAGTTTAAAAAGAAAAAAAAAAGCTAAGGATTTGTTAGGTCTGCAATTTTATGGTGAAACCAATCAGACATTGTAAGATTTACAGTATGAATGTGAACATCCTGGAGCATCTGATAAGGTGTCCTAATGGCAGTAGGCTTCACATCTACTTGATGCTTAATATTTCCATATGGGAAAAAGAAATCACCTTTAAGGCATTCTTGTAGGAAGTTAGGTATCGAGTAAGATGAGTTAAATCTTACAACTAAATATCCACTCACAAGTGGATTTCAGAAAAAAAAAATTAGTTTGTTTTAGGTGAAGCCATGGAAAATTAACGTTTTGCATCTTAGTCTGATGTGTGGGCTGGTTAAAGTGACATTGCATAAAGTGAGAGTAACTGCTGCATGACGTATCTTTTTACTGGTGCGTCTTGTTACTGAGTAGAAAAGAAGGGTGTCTTCATCATCATCATCTGACAGCGAAGGTTGCTTAGATATAGATAGAGAATCTATCTATCGATCTAATTGCCTGCTTATAATATTAATATTGACTGTGTGCCAGTCGGAGAGCTCTCTCTAAAATGCTGTCAGTATGTTTGTGGATAAAGTAAAGAATAGTTAGTGGCTTCCAAATTCTGGCGAAGATCATAAAACTACCTTATCTTAATGTGTTGTCTTCTCTGGTTTATCTCAGGGAACGGCCAACAGAAGATGACATCACCCAGGAATCAGTAAAACTCAGAGACAGCCTGTGTGGTGAATTTCCATATGATCACATACATGATTGTTTTTTTTTATCCCCTTTATGTTGTGTGTATGGGTCCAGTGTTGGTGACACCAGGAGCTTAATTGATGTAATATATGTTGGATTGTGATTTTTATTTATTATTTTCCCCAGCCAGGAGGTCGATGTTGTTTAATATGACCTCAGGAAGCTTGGAGGCATTTGGAGGGGAGGCATCCAGAGTTGAATTGTAAGAGATTTTTTGTGCAATACCGAGTGTTTGTTTATAATGTGGCCTGTTACTGCCTATATTTGTCTGTGACCACCCACGCATGCCCTTGATCTATAAAGCTAAGATACGTTATGCCTGCATGTGTGTATTTGTGTGTTTTCTTCCTCAGTGAAACATCAGAGCTGGTGTACTGTGTTGCTGACCTCCAGATGAGCAACCAAAAGCTGCAGGAGGAGGTAAAAAAGCTCAAGCAGGTGGTGGAGAGCATGGAGGAGAGTAACCAGAAGCTTGCGGAGGAAAACGAGGAGCTACACAATCAAGCAAAAATGTAATATGCTTTTATGCGCATGTAAACATGCAGAACGCAGACACGGTATTAGAGCAGTCACAGTAGTAATGTCCATTTGTACTTGTCGTCTTTGACAGTAACCAGCAGCTGGCACAGAAGGAGAAGATGTTGAAGGAGGAGGTGGAAGAGATGAAGGCCACTCTGAGCTGTACGGAGGAAGGCAGAGCCCGTGCCTCCGCACACAGCAAACATGTGGTGAGTCAAAAGTGTTGAAATAGAATAGTCTTATTTTTTTCTTTTCCGCTGCCTTGCAGCAGTTTTCAGTCAGTTATGGTAGTTTTATGAAACTTGTGAGTTTTTTCTTTCGTTTTAAACTGAGCACTTTCTTGTTTGAGATCTTTTTAAATGTCTTATTTGAAATCAGTTTCTCTTTAGCAAACAGGTGGTTGAAATATGGACAGCTGGTGTTAATATTCAGAATGAGATCTTTTCTGATTGGATGATAAGATTTATTTGCTATGTGCAGGTTTGTATACAGTATGTACCATAACTTGTGAGGACGCATTTATAATAGTAATCTGTAGTTTAGGGCAAACACTCAGAATATATAACAGAGCCAAACGCAATAATGGCCTATGTCTTTTTAATGTTTATTATATTGATTTTATTTTATTTTTTTATCCAGGAGAGAGAGAACCAGAGTCTCATCGCTAAGATTGCTTCTCTTCAGGAAGAGGTGACGATTATAGCACAGTTCACAGTGAAACGAATGACCTTACTGCACGCACACCAGTAGCACTCAGCAATTCCTAGCCCTCTTGCGTAGTATAATGTCACAAGTTTGTTCATGAAAGGATGTGTCCAGCTGCTCTAACTCCCCTCTGATGGTTCCTCAGAACTTTAAGGTCACTATGGAGACAGATGAGCTTCAGAGGAGAATAACGGAGCTGTGTGATATTAACGCTGACCTTCAGGTACCTTTACTGTAAAATATACTTTTATATTTTGAACTGTTATTTTATCTCTCTCTCTCTGTGCTTCACTCAAATATGCCCTCAGTTCTGTATTTGATGATATCTGCAGCGCTCATTGAATTTCTGTTTCTGCCATGTTTAACTTGCTGTGCTTTCTTTATATTATGTAACTGCTCTTTTCTTGTCCTCAGATGCAGATTCACTCTTTTGACGCAGTCATTAGTGAAAAGGATGCAGTGATAGTAGAGGTCAGTACCTAATCTTGTTGAATTTTTATTTTACTGTTGCTGATTATCTTTAGAATCTTGCATAATGATAGAAAATGAGTGGGTTTTTTTGTTTTTTTGTTTTTGTTTTTTCAAAAAACTCCCACATTTTGTGTCATTTGCATTCTTATACAGAAAAGCAGACTGATAGATGAGCTGAAGGCAGCAGTGGAGGAATACTCTTCCATTACAGAGGTTGGTGTGCTCAACATCCTATCAGCTCTTGAGTTTCTACCTTGCTTGATTTTTTTTTTTTTTTTTTTTTTTATTTATAGACAGAAATATGTCACTGAAGACAAAAAGCCTTCAGCAACATATTCCTGTCCTCTGTATTAGTCATCAGTGACACGCTAGCAGTTTGGTGTGTTGGGTTCAGATGTGGGAATGAAATCACCTGCCCTCTATCCAAACACGCGCCTCATGGCCCGCATGTTTATTGTAGTGTAGAAAGGGTAGACTGCACGGACGGCCTTTAACTATCTAATGGGTTGGGATGACTCATGATTGCGTTATCTGTTGTTGACTCCAGCTGCTGAGGGTGGACAAGAACAAGCTGGAGAGGCAGATGCAGATGATTCTCCCAGACTTGGCTGGGTGAGTGAACCACAAATAACCTGAAAATAGAAATTTGAGTTTAAATGTTTAGACTGAGGATTGAGGGACAACTAAGACAAAATGGATTGAGAAGTTTTATTTTGTGTGCACATTTCATCGTCACTTTTTCTATTAAGTGTCTTTTTCTTAACCTGAACATCAATTCCCTTTCTCCTGTCTCTTGCAGGGCTAGTCTTTCTTTGTCAGTGGCTTATCGGATGAACCAGAGCAGCTCGGGATCCTTGCAAACAGAGCTCGCTCTGGCACAGTCACCACTGGAGGTCAGCACTCTCATGCTCTGTCTCATTTATTCATCTTTCTTTTATGCCTTGTATTACTGCCACTTCTACCTGCTTTCTGCTGCTGCTTCATTAATGTATCCATCTAGTGTTGTTTTAGCTTGAAGTTTGATGTTTACTCTTATTTCTTTGCACAATGTTTTCAGTATCTGGTCTTTTGCCTCTGATAGTGAAT
The DNA here is from genome assembly GCF_018398535.1 of Haplochromis burtoni. NCBI lineage: Eukaryota > Metazoa > Chordata > Actinopteri > Cichliformes > Cichlidae > Haplochromis > Haplochromis burtoni. The sequence continues at coordinate 4,485,981 of NW_024582375.1, forward strand.
GAACTGTTCTTTGATGATTAGTCTTTTCCAGAGTGTCTCACATAATCGGTACACATTGCAAAGCAACACAAACCGCTGTCCTAACATCTGATGCAGCCATTCACAGGCCGCATACTTAAGAGACCACCACCTTTAATCCGTAAGGCCAGCAATGTTGTGGGGATGGAGCTGGACTCCCTCAAGGTGGTGTCGGAGAGGCGGATGCTGTCCAAGATAAAGACAATGTTGGATAACACCTCCCACCCACTCCATGACATGCTGGTCAGTCACAGGAGCACGTTCAGTTAGAGACTGAGATTACCGAAAAGCACCACTGAACGACACAGGAAATCTTTCCTGCCTGTGGCCATCTCCCTGTACAACGCTTCCACTTAACACACTGTTTGCTGTTATAACTACACATGTTTATTTTTCAGCTATTTATTTATGAGTGACTTATGTATGTATGTATGTATGTATGTATATATATATGTATATATTGTACTATTCTTAGTTAGCGTATTGTCTGTCTTGTCTTAATGTTGGTTTATAATGGAGCACTGTAACAAAAAATAATTTCCCCCAGGGATCAATAAAGTATTCTGATTCTGATTCTCTGCAATAATAATTTTTAAGAAAGCCTTTGACTTGTTCATATAAATCTATTGCCCCTGTCTACAGGCTCCCCATGGAGTTGACTATTTATCCACTACAAGCTTTGCCTCCCCACTGGACGAGACTCTGGACAGGGAGGTGCTGCTGATGCTGCAGGGACCCAGCCCTGAACACATGGCACTGGAGTTCAAAAACCTCATAAATAAACTGGTAAACCAGTCTCTCTTATGTTGTATAACATTCAGCGTTTTCATTTCTAACTGCACCTATTTGGAATTTGAGGTGTAGAGATGAAGTTGAGTTGCTGAGGGTTGTGTGATCCTGTCTTGAAGTATTCCTCTTTCACTTTTGTCTCTCAGAAAAGGGACTTCAGAAAAGAAACCGACTCTGTCTTAACTTCAGTTAGAGTTTTGTTAGATGACCACACACAGACAGAAGGCGACAGCAGTCTTCAGGTGAGATACAGTTTCACATTCACATTTTGAACTTTACAGTCAGCATCAGCCTAGCTATAATGCTGTCAGTGTTGACCACAGAATAAGTGTCTGTGTACGTTTCTGGGTCTGAGTAATTCAAGTCTGCAGATGGCTATACTTTTTAAAATATGAGTCATAAAATTATATAAATTATTCTTCCTCCACCTGTTGCTCTCTTTTTTCCATTTATCACAGCCTATCTGCTCTTTCTATCCTTCCCACCCACCATTTCTGGTCTCGAGAGCTCTCACTTATATAACTCTCCAACAGGCCCCATCCAAGCAGTGCTGTTTAGTCAGTGTTTTACTGTGAGCACAACCCACTTCCCCCTCCTTTCACTCTTTCTGTATCTCTCTCGCTCACTCTCTCTCTGTTTCTCTTCCCCCCTCCTCCTGCATTGTTGCCACTCTGCATTCATTAGCCACGTTCTGCCATAAAGCAGTAAACATGCCAAATGAGACCGAAATCATTAGTGTACCTGAGCTGTGCCAGTGTGTGTTTTGCTGGTTCTTCAGCGTGCTAGCTGTCACGGAAAGAGTTTGTGTCAGTTAGGTGTCACAACTTTTGGGGGCGTAAAAGACACCCAGCTATTAAATCTGCGGCCTTTTTACTCGAGCGAGAGGCTCACCCCTCAGCCTCATCTTCCTACAGACGGTGCAGGCCGAGCTGGACGCACGTAGGGCAGACTGGGTCCTCAGCCTGGACCAGCTGGCCCAGTACACTGACTCACTGGAGAAAGAGCTGATCAAAATGGCCGGAAACATGAGGAGGTCCCGCACTGAGATCCTCCACCTTTCTGTCAGGTGAGTACATCTTTGCTGTATGCGCTGCCTGTTCATGTGTAGCTGTGCATGCGAAAAAAGGTGGGCAGTCAGAACCGAGCGATCCGTTAAACACTAACGGCAGTTCTCGTTTTGAGTCTGGTATGAGAGAGGAGGTGGATGAAAGATTAATGCCAGGGAAAATCGATGTAAGAGAGCAGAATTCCAGTGGATCTTGTGGCGGCTAATCAAAGACGACTTGCTTTTAAGGTAGGGAAACTTTTTTTTTTTTGAGGCGGAGTTGTTTTGAGTAGCCGTGATCTCATTGGTTGGATTAAACACTTATAGGCAGAGCTAAAAGGAAAATATCCTGCTAGAAAGTAATACTGGCACCACTGAAGATAATGAAGACTACAAGCTGGTTAAGCATAGCAGCGTAATCACTGATTTAAATGCAGTCTAGACATAATGAGTTCCCAAGGTTAGCTGATTAGACTAGCTGACCTTTCAAGTCCATACACTATCTGCATAGGCTTGTTAGGATGCTTACAATACTTCAGGTTTTGTTTGCTTCATGGTGCTTTCCTGGTAACATGTCAATTTTAGCTAAGCTCTACTTTTGGGTCATCTGAGCAGTGTTTCTAAAACCTTGATTAGTCTAGATAAATAACCACACACACAGAGTACTCAGACCGCTGCAGGTGTCACTGAGGGGGGGGCTCTGCTTGTCCAGGCTCTGTTTCAGTTGGGCAGTCAGTTGTTGTAGTGAATGGAGGAAAGACCCGTTAATCATCCTGACCTCAGTGACCATAGAGGGCCTGCCTCACTAAGTTGGGTCTGGGCCATTCCTGGATTGTATTCTGACTCTGGATGGATTTTTCTTGCATTCTACGCGTGTCTGTTGATGTGTGTTCATAGAAACGGCCGTCCCCTTTGGATATATAACAGGGTTTGGTCTGGTGCACCACAAGACCAGAGGGAGAGAGCTGGTCAGACTGTCCACCTGGGATTTAGAAGCTCAGCTGTCAGGGTGATCTTGTTTGGGGGTGGGGGGGAAGAAACTGCAGAGGGCTCACTGTAGGTTTAGTTCTGGATCATTTGAAAATCTAGACTGTTACAGACTGAAGGAAGCATTACTGGGCCAGTCGGAGAACTGGCGCTGGTCACCCTGGGCAACAGAATGGGACACTGCATGGGCCTGCGGATTGGGTACAGTATGTCCGCTGTACTTTCTTCTAGGATCTGCTTGCATGGGCTTGGATAAGTCTTCAGACAGTTTAGATGTCGCTACCCCATCTTTTCTTGTTAAACTAATAATGCTTGAGCTCTTATTAACGTGACACCGTGTAATTGCATACAGGGTGCAGGAGCAGGAGAACCAGAAGCGGCAGCTGTGTGAGGAGCTCGAGCAGCTAAAGACCCCTCAGGATAGCAGAGAAGCCTCATGCCAGACACCTGCACTAGAAGAGGAGGTCAGAAAACAGGGGATGGGGCTCATTATGCTTAAGTTTTATGCCATAAACAATTGCAGACCCTTGCTTTCACCATTCCTAGAAGAAATCTTCATCTATAGTCTGTGTGCATAATTTTTTTGCATATTCAATGAGTAAGACTGAAGTGTGATGTACACAATCTGACAGATCACTATATCAATAATCAAATAATCAGATGTAATAATATATATGTATGCTCTTTTTACATTATTATCAGTAACCACAATGTGTGTGCATCACTGGAGAGACAGCTCGCACTGTATTCAGACAGATGGAGTAGAGATAGTAGAGGAGAGCTTACTGCGAGCTGGCGACTGAAGTGGACATGTGCACCCCCGCACATAAATACACATGCACGCAGAATCAGATGCAAGCACACACCTACACACTGCTAATAACACACTGACGCATACTTGAACATTTCCATTCCAACACCATTGTTTTACTCTAAAAAGGAATATGTGAGGTGCTGATGTACCTCACACAAATGCATATGTGTATGTGTTTATACAGCAACCATATACATGCATACAGTAACCAGGCTGTCCATAACAAATAAGCTTTAAGTTTTAGATATTTTACAGGATAGCCCTGAATTAAACCAGGCTGCTGTGGACGTCTTCTACATCAAGCTGGCATGTTTGAGAGCTTTTCTTACTGTAAATACTGTATTTTGTTTTATGGTGATAGTTCTCATAATACCTAAGTGTGTAGTTTCTTTGACCAGAAGCAGCAATAGCTGTACAGAAACGTGGCATCAAAAATATTTTTTTTTTGTAGCTGTAACTATGCCACCTTCAGTCCTCCAGATGTTTTTTTTTTTTCTTCTTTTTTTTACTAGAGTGGGTTTTGAAGTGCTTCTGCAAATTTCACCTTTGCATTTTTATTTTTAGGTTGGAGATGACTTGGACTGGGACGAGGAATTTGCTATTCAAGATTTCCTTAAGAATGAGCTAGCAGAGAGAAATTGCCAAGTACATGACGGGCAAAGAGAAGAGAGGCTCGAGGAAACGGGAGATAAAATAACAGACAGAGGTGAAGAGGAGGACGCAGAGGAGAGGTGGACAGTGGTGGATAGCGGCGGGGAGGGAGACGTGAGGGACACATCAACTCCGCTGTCTGTTGTCACAGTGGAGGCCCAATCTGGGCAGGGCACAGTGGGAGAAGGTCGAGGTGAGTGAGGACAAGAGTTAGGCGTAACGACAACTGCTCACGCTTTAAAGACTCACAGGGTGTTGATTTTGAGTTGGCTTTAAACAAGAACAAATATTCCTCGTTATCTCAAGGAAAGTTGAGACCTTTGAGGAGTTTTCCTTGAGCCCTTAATATCCAGTGTTCAGCATAACTGGCCCAGAGCTAACTGGAACCTCTTGGCCAAGCCAAATAGAGCTAAATATAGTTCAGTATTTTTCTAGCCTTGCTGTGACCCATGTGTTCTCCCTCTTCCTAGCTCTGGATTAAATGCAGGAGAATCGACTGTTTTAAAAATGAAATATGAGCTAGCGTCATGCAGCGCGAATGTGATCTGATACATCCTGTAAATGTTTAGCAAGAAAGTATTGAAGCAATTGTTTGAATGGGAAATTTTCCAATCTAAAATTATAGCTAATGATTTGTTAATTTGCAAAACTCTAACTGAAGTGTTCTTCCAAGCAGAAGTTGTTATAGACAGCATATTTTATCTACACGGAGGTTGTTTAACCAGATTATTGATTTGAGAACATTTACAGACAATGCCAATTTTTTTCAGTGACCTTGAATTCACATATACCTCCAGTGATGAATCAGTCTACGCTGTATATGATAAACTCTTAACAGATTACCATTGTCTTTGAGTGCTGATTTATTTGTGCGCGTGTGTGAGATAAACTGGATTATTCCCCAGTAATTCATGGGAGTCAGCTACCTTTAGAACCAGTACAGTACTCGCTCACTGTCTTACTGTAAGGATGCTCAATCTCTGAGGCCATTCTAAGCAGACCCCTGCCTTCTATGGTTGTTGTGGCCCTGGGCTTCTAAAGGTTCAGTGAGGGAATGTGTGTGTGCGTATGTCAACACAGCACGAGAAATCCTCTCTTCCTCAAGATCCTTCTATGGCCAGGTGTGTGACTGGTCTGAGGCCATGAAGTGAGCACAGTAATCCCCATTCCTCTGTCTGCATGAGCGGTTGGCAGGCCGAGAAACAGAGAACAAGTGTGCAAGTGTGGTCATTAATGCCACCTTAGCCATGGATGGTATTTTAACCCCTTTGCCCCTCCCTCAGCTCAGTTCTTTACATAATAGACTGTCTGACCTTTTATGGCGACAGTGCAGTTGGTTTGTGAATTAACCCCAGGATGGATTTGACAGGGCTCTGGGTTCTGAGCGATCAGCCTCGTTGTTTTGTCATTTTTCTCAGCCTCCTCCTTTCTCCTCTCATTTCTTTGTTTCATTTTTTTTTCTCATCTTCCCTCTGTCCCAGGTTCTGCAGCCTGTAGTGAGTCAGAGCCAGAGGTGACCTGTCAACCTTTGCAGGTACATTGAAATTAGGTGCTCACTACATTTGAATTTGAAGGTCATTTTTTAACTTTTGCTCTTATTATGCTTGATCAAAAGATTCACTTGAAATGACACAACTTGGTTAACAGGCTCTAATGTTAAGTTATGTTGAAGCCAAATAAGAATACATCTTGGTGGGATGTTGCAGAATGAAACCCCATTAAAAAAAATAACAGGTTTTCTTTCCTTGAAACATATTTTTAATCAAGATTCTCAAATGTATTTTTAATTAAAATCAACATGGCCAAATTCATATTTGATGGCACATGTGACAAATGGGTACATAAGTATGTCCTATATCATTAGATGTAGCTGTTAAAAGCGATCTAAAAGCATTGCCGTGGAATTTGGGATCGCCTTAGCTGACTAGCTAAAACTGAGACTGTTGCTAACACTTAAGCATCTGAAACCTTTGATTACCTAGAGCAGGGGTGTCCAACTCCAGGCCTCGAGTGCCAGTGTCCTGCAGGTTTTAGATCGCACCCTGGGTCAACACACCTGAATCGAATGATTAGTTCATTACCAGGCCTCTGGAGAACTTCGGAAATGCTGAGGAGTCATTTAGCCCTTTAAATCAGCTGTGATGGATCATGGACACATCTAAAACCTGCAGGACACCAGCACTCGAGGCCTGGAGTTGCCTACCCCTGACCTGCTCAGATTTTGCTGTTAAGAATACATGTCCGCCATTCAATAGATGGCTTTCTTTAAAGAGGGTAAACTAAAAAGATTTTTTTTTCTAAACCATCTATCTGAAGAATGTGGATTGTGAAATCAATTTACTCCTTTGGCTGTCTTTCCTCTATGACTCCCCACTCCACTCTCAACTATTACTGATGTTGATCTCTTGAGCAAGACACTGAATCATCAGCAACTCTGCCAACAGTAGATGAGACTTCAGCAGCACGGTTCCATTAAGCTGATTTGATGCTTATTGCACCTTCCACGGTTCATTTAAGTTGTTAATATTTAATTTGGCTGCAGTTGAAAATATAACCATATCTGTCACATGCGACTGCAATGAAGTAATATAATGCTTCATATTATTAACAAACTCAGTTTGGATGACCCAGCATCAGTTGGCTGTGGTCAACTGCAATAATAATTGCGCAACTAGCATTTGTGACAATCTGTGGTGTTTGAAGTTTTGCAGAGGTCATTGTCGGCATATTTCTGTCATATTAACTGTACGGAAGTAACTTTCTGTTAAGAGCAGTGACTCTTTCATTGAAGTCTACCTATTCAGGGATCCTTTTGACTTATTAAATTTCAAGGTCTTTAGCTGCAAATAACTGCTTTGAATGTGCTGAAATCTCAGTTTCTTCTGCCTGTCATTGATGGCTGTCTCTAGTTTTTTACTCCACTAAATAAGAATTTATGATGTAAGATATTAAACAGTGTCTCTGCCTTCCTTTCCCTGTCCTCTTCTGTCATTTGCCTACCAAATTGCTTGTCACATATTATTCACAGCCTCTACATACAGTCAGCAGTCTGCATGCTTGTACAGAAACTGCTTTTTTTTTTTAATTTTATTTTTTTAATAAATATAGGTTGTCACTGATGAAACGCTACGATCACACTGATGTGAAAGGGAAAAGAAGTAGCTATAATCTTGGCGTCTTGCACTTGCTTATCTTGCATGTTATGAATTCTACCCACTTGCTCACTGTTTAATTAATTTCATGCCTGTGAGGTTGATAAAACCAATTTAATCACTCATCAATGCTAGCATTATGAAAGTGATGTTTGCTTTTGAATTTCTATGAGGATGACAGTAATTGGGGGTCTTTCCAGCAGCCCATCAACGATGGGGCAGACTCTTTGTGCTTTCTGTCATCTGTAAGATTTTGTTGACTTATGTAATGTCTCCTCATTTGACAGAGATTTGTTTCTATTGACTGTGTGCCTGCTGTTTTAGTATATGGTGTGTGCTGTTTAGTGTGCTGCTTATTTGATCTTTTCACTCCTTTTCTCTTTTTTTGAATATTTGTCAATATTTCTGTGTGCGTGTGTGCACTTTTTTTTTTTCTTCCTTCCAGGAAGACGCAGTGGTACCACTGAGCTCCCACTCACAAGCTGTCAGCATTACACAGCCAGAGGCGGATGCTCTCCCCGATCTGCCCCGCTCAGAAAATAACGGTAAGACCTCCTCCTCTGTCTCTGTATTACACTTGAAGTGCTGATTACTTGCTATCTTTCTGTTTCACTTTCCTCTCCCCCTGCTGTCAGCTAGACTCCAGTTCAACTGTTTGCATTTACACCTTAACCAGAGTGAGTCATTTCCTGAATGGCTTGGTATGCTGTTTGTTTAGACAAGACAAGGCTTTACTAAATCGTGCAAGATGATCACATGCTACTAAGTAGTCACATCACTTATGTTTTTAATGACCTTATGCTGTGTTTATTTTGGGTGAACTTGTATTTGGTAAGCAAACCCTGCATTACTGTTTCTTGTTATCTTTATCCTATTTTATTTACTGGATAAGGAAGTTGCAAAATTAACTTTTTTATGATGATTATTGTGGTTAAATATGACCTAGAGGGGGGAAATGTGGTACTAATGTGTTAAAATGGTTTCTCTGTATATGTGTAATTATAACTAATGCTCATGTACTGTAAACTACAGGCAGTTTGCACTGAAATAAGTGCAAAATATTACAAAAGAGAAACTCGTAATTGTGAAATATCCTATTATATTCACATTACTTCATACTGATAGTCTATAAATAAACTAACTTTGGCTCTTGTATCAGCAGGTGCAGAGGCTTGTGAAAATGGACAGTCTGACTCCTGTGGTCCAGCTGAAACTTTGAGAAACTCACCTGATCAGAACCAAACTATAACTCCTGTTAGCACCCCTCCCACAGCAGCTGATATGGTTTCTCCCAACAGCACCTCACCTGGATCAGACGAGACCATTGCCCAGACTGAGAGGTGACTGACAAACTTTTGACTTTGCTACCAAGAAAAAAAAAAAAAAAAAAAAAAAGAAAAAAAAAAAAAAAAAAAGACTCTTGGATTGCTGTCATTGACTTTTTTATCATTGCCACTAGGGGGCGCCAAATAATAGAATTTTGAAGTTGTTTGCAAGAAAGACAGTTGTAATAGCTTACATTAAATTGTGAGGCTAGTTTGTTGCAATCAGTTCACAAGACTTGATAGAGCTGCAAAACAAAGATACTTTGTGTTTATTTGTGCTGATAGAGTGAGAGTCATCAATGTGCAAATGGGAATTTCCAAAAGACAGAATATGATAATGAAATTGAAGAGAACCAGAGGATTACTTATCACTGATGATCAACTAGTGATGTGGTAATTTGAATATATTGTGAATTGCAACCACATCTAGTGTGAAAGTTGGTATGAAATGGAGATGAACATTTCCTGGTCAGCCTTTTCCTTCAGTGCCACTGAAAAGGATCATTGTGTGAGGTCTGAACTGGTAAACCTCACCTGGGGCACAGAAAACACGTCTCTTTAGTACACAATATAATTTTGTCACTCAGTCTCACATGGTTATTCTTGCGTAGCAGCATAAACGGCCTCTTTTGAATTGGAACTTGAAAGGAATTATCAGTAGTCACAATAGTCATAACTGAAGCAGTCTTTCATGAAGTTTGAACATTTCCCTGCGACTTGGGCAACATTTGCTAGTCAAATGGGCGTTTTCATTGCTGTGGGAGGAGTGCAAAGGCTAATTGGTATCTCTGTGCCCATGCTTTGCATAGGCACAGTCTACCTCCACAGAGATGAAGTCTGTTCCTCATCTCTCTTGCTGCCTTTCACTGTGTCAGTTGGCTTATTAGCTAGCTAGAAAGTTTATCAGGCATATCAATAAAGAATCCAAAAATGGACAGTACCTAAAAGTTGATCTCTGATCTTTCAACTGTTGTCGGCAGCCAGCCAACCAGTGTGGACCACGAAGGACAAGAGAAGGGAGGCAAGGTGGACTCAACTGCCGGAGACATGAGCTATATTAAGGTTAGTAGCAGAAGAGAAGTGCTTTAATGCATAAATGAAAACAATTTCCTCTCATCTTTTCAGCGCCCACTCATGAATACTTCCCCTTCCTCTTTTTGACCCACTTTTTCTGTTTGCAACTTTGTGTGTGTTGAGTCAGTGAAGGTGTATTATAAAGGGAGGTGGAGTTCAACAGGCTGGGCAGGGGCTGGGTTTTCCTTAGAAAAGCGAAAAGGTATGTGATCAGACTGATCAAGCTAGTTACATCAGGAGTTATTGGCTTGACTGTCAGCTTCCCTCAGCTCTGTTAACATACAAGGCAAGTGTGTTATACCTCATACTGCTCATCAAAGTCTGTGTTAAAGTTCTTTACTTCAAGATGTCTCAGGTTTGGGTAGTTCATAAAAACCGATGAAAAATCTAATATCTGTCAGAGCATGTTGAAATCGGCAAAGTTTACAGGCAAAGAAGTTTATACATAGTAGCTTAATCAAAACAAAATTAAGTTTTGTATTCATTGAAAAAGTATTAGATATGAGATCTCAAGAACAGTCTTTAATTTTTAAACAAGAATTTAACTCAAATATAATTAATCACAATCTGAATGTGTGTGGTCTTTAGCATTTTTGCTCAACAAGTTAGTTACACAGTTACTTGACTACTATTTATTAGTTATTTTTACCTCTTAATTTATTGGTTGGTCTTGAATGACTTCTGTGTCCAGATGAATGGGTTTTAAAAGTACATTTTTGCAAATTACATTCCTTTGTTTGGAGATTTGGAACCATAGATGTCTGAGTTGTTTCACCACGGCTAGTGTACGTCCTGCTCTCTGCCAGATCTGTCGGTTTGTTTTTAGTCTCCTACTTGATGTTAACTTTATGGCCTGCCACCCTACTGAGAGATAGTGATTGTTTTTATTTTTATGGCCAGGTCAGTGTTTATAACTAAGAATTGGGGCCTTTTATCTTTTTTAAAGTTGAGTATTCTATTTGAACCCTATTATTCAAATATATTCAAACTGTAATTTTACTTGTAAATGAATCCATTTTCATAGGACTTCGTTCATATTGACAACAAGAATATAAATAAAGTCAACCATATTATTTATCCCAATAGTGGCACTTTTTATTTAGTTTCAATTGGATGTGACACAGCATGCGAAAACCTGACTAGTCTAAAATTTCCCAGATTAATATGAAAAAAACAAACAAATGAATAAACACATTTATTTTGTTGATCAATCATTGTTTATTTTTTAGGACTTTTTGACTTGACAATGTCAAACTGTTCATTCTTTGATTATCGGGTTTAATAACTGCAAAAAGCTACTCACAGCATGTTTAGAAATGATAAAATTTAACTGAATTTAAAAACTTGTTTCGTACTAAGTTTACAAGAAATTGTTCATCGATCCCAATGTCGACACCGTCACCGTCCTAGGCCAAAGAAGCAAAAGTTGCCAGCATCATCAAGGGTGCAGATTTTGCTTGCGGATTGTCCAGGTTTCACCCCTAAGCCCGTGTCGCTGCACTGAGCAGGGGCTCCTGTCTCGCAACCGAAAGGTTTTCTCAATGATGAGAATGGTGTGCTGCAGCTTGTGCATCAGAAACTGTTCGGTACTCTACATTTTCAGGCATTGTTTTTAGAGATATTTGTAGACTGCTGCAAGATGATAAGCATTGCAGATCCTGGAAAGTCCAGGTCTAAAGTCTAAATGCAGCATTACAAATTGGAAATCTAGCACCACAAGAAGAACGTTTAATCAGATTAATGTATTCACAATGTGTGGTGCTGTAGTGGTTTTTCACCTCACAGCACGAGAGTAATTTGAGAAGCCCTGTGATAGACCAGAGTGTCCAGAGTGCACACTTCCTGTCACTCAGTGGCAGTGTAAATGATGCGTGACAGACCCGACCACATTTTCAACGCCTTTCTGCACTTTTATTCTCCGGTTGTCGTAACTTTACACTCTAAGCTGCAGCTTCCCAGCAGCTAGCCGCGCACATCAACAACAACATCGGGACCCAGTTCATTCTCCTTTTATGCCGGGGAGGTGTGATGAGCTGTTTGAGCTCAGATGTATCGCCTCCCCTGCAGCCACGCCTCAAACCTTTCCACCTTTTGCTTTGGGTTTAAAATGGTGTTGCGAGCCCAAATAAAAGGAGACTGTTGCATCAGGAAGGGATTCTGATGTAAAAGCTTGAAAACATCCGCATGTTTCATGATGTGGACCACCTCCAGTGCTGTTGGTCAACAGGATGTCGGTGAAAACTGCGCTACATTTGGCCGAAGACAAAGGAAGAGGAGAGGAGTAAGGCCTCTTTGGAGGAAGCCAGAGTAGAAAAGACAGGAACATGGTGGTGAGAGTAGGGCTCAAATTTGGCTGTTGTCACTGAGGAGGATGCTGCGCTGGGATTATTCGCTCTGGCGACCCCTAAAGCAGCAGCCAGATAAAGAAGCAGTTGTGTCAGAAGTCATATTATCTACACTTATTACACAATATCCTACTGCTTTGGTCTGAGCTCTCACCTTGCTACGTTGTATGAGTGTATTCATACAACTGTGTGCACACAGTCCGCCTCCACTACTTAGCACTGTGCCAGTGTTAACTGTGCACTCTTCTCGGCAACACACACTCATAAAACAGCAGAGCTCTCCATGTAGCTCCACATTATATAAGGAATCAATCCAGTCTTTCTGTTCCACACGCTGTACAGCTTAGATAGCATTTCACTGCCATGGGACAGGTACGCTACATGTACGCGAACATTTATGTGCATGCAGCTTTTAACAATTTCTTGGGACCGAAAATGTGCTTCAAGGCCACCTTGTGTTTTTTCTCATCCTTTTCTTTGTCGCTTTTAATTCGGTCCATCTTAGAGCCTAAGCCAGGACCAGTCGGCCAGCAGATCACCAGCTGAGGACAGGTGAGTGGTTCAACGTCAGCTTGGAGAAAACTTTGTTTCAAAAAATACCATAAATAGACGTAAAAGTGTAGGTTGCTATAATACTGTGTAAGTAAAAGTATATATTTTCAAGCACAAGCCTGCTACCTGTGCTGGTGGAAGAAGAGGAGACTGTGCAGGACGGTGCAGCTGGGGTTCCAAAAGCAGAGCCCAGCACGGCAGGTAAAGAACGATTTACAGATATGCGTGCTGGAACAAGAAATGAACCACAACCAGAAATGGCTATGCTTTTTGTTCCTGCGTCTGTGTGTAACTTTAACCACCCACACAGCAATTCTTCTTTCCAGGGACAGGCCGGCTCATCAGCAGCAAGCCAACCACCCTCTCTGACAGCAGTTCTCCTCAGTCGGCATCATCTGTCACACACACCAGCCAATCAGGGAGTGGCATGGCCAGTACGGTCTCTGGTCCAAGCCATTCAGAGGTTAGTGAAGAAAAAAGGACAAAAATAGGCGAAAACTAGTAAGACCTGCACACTGACTTTGCTCTTAACTGCTTAACTCCACTTAAAAAGAAAAATTTAAAAGTAATTTGAACTTTAGTTTTCTTCTTAAGGCCTTGGAGAAAGGTAGTGGATATCTTAAATTTTTAGCTTTCCCACCACATGTAGTCAGATTCTATCTTTAAAAAAAAAAAAGAAATAAAAAAACAAAACAAATTAAAATGTATAAAATAAAAATCTTACAGCATTTTGAAATACAAAGCTGTAAGATGGCACCATTAAGGTGACATTTGACTGGATCGTGAAGAGAAATGCAGCTTTTCTTGCTGAGTGAGTGTGCGCGTGTAATCATGTGAACACTTGTCTATGACCACGAGAGAGGGAGGAAGAGAGTTTGAGTTTTACCTCTACTCAGGATCGGATCATTCAGAATCTAGAGCCAAGTGCACAACCAGCTGTGTTGACTCTTCAGCTCCAATTCATTATGTAAAAAGTAGTGAAATCCATGAGAAATACTGGTGTTGAAGAGAATTTGAGTATGGAAGAATCGGACTCTGAAGCAAAGCCGGACGAGAAAGAAACTGAGACTGGAATGTTTGTATCGATCTTGCAGGAGCTGACTCGCACCGTGGAGGCCGTTAAGGAGCACAAAGTTCAGGAGGACCAAAATGTAGCCAGCATGGCCACGGACACGGAAAGTATGTTTAAGATATTTATTGTAACAAAATGCATTTTTAATATTCATGGACTTGAATGACTGCATGCACGCTTTTTTGTTTCCTTATAGCTGAGATGTTAGTCATTCCTGACACTTTCAAAGATAAGAACAAGTAAGACAACTTATCATTCCAAAATAATCTGTAAATCATTCGTATGCACATGAAGTTTTCTGATCTTGTCTTTCTGTCTACAGCCTGTCACCTAGTGATAAGGAGATTGAGGTATGTATACCACTGGATCCTGCACGTGTTTGCCTCTTAACCTTGTAAAAAAATGGTGTGTCCATATAGAATGCTAGTAAGTTTTACTTTATAGTACTTTATTGCTTACTTTATAACTATTTTTTTTCATCAAGTCTATTAAATTCTCTTGAAATATGAAGTGTGTGCATGTGGAAGTTTCACAACTTCAATGGTGTAACTTTTCTGCTGGTCCAGAACCGCTGTCGATGTTAAGGTAGAACGTATGGAAATGTACTTTATACTATTTTGAGGTGCTGTTTGGATACTACTTTTCAGACTAAAGTGCCTCTCTTCTGTTTTCAGGCAGAGTTCCAGCGTCTGGCACTGGGGTTTAAGTGTGACATGTTCACTTTGGAGAAGAGGCTCAGGCTAGAGGAGAGGTCACGTGACCTAGCCGAGGAGAACGTCCGCAAAGAAGTGTCCAGCTGTCAGGGCTTACTGCAGGTGTGTGTGTGCAGCTGTTGAGCGCACACTTTTTTTTCCCTTTGTTATTAAAGTACCACAACATAGGTAGCTGTGATAACTCTGTAAGTAAATGAAGTAGAGGGTTGTTGCACAAACATAGTGTGATTGAAGTTGCAATATATTGTGTAATTATTGGTTTCACTGAGTAAAAGGGCTGACAGGTACAAAGGTCACGAGAGCTTCGAAGTGTAGTGGAGTGAATGTGGACAATGGTTTTAATGTATTTTGTACGATTTATTTAATATATGTAAATAATAATAATATAAATAAGAAAATGTATATGTTGAAATAAAAAATAAACTGAGGAAATTGTATGATATTTTCTCGCTGGTTCTTCAGCTCTCTCTTTTCACTTTTCCTTTTTTTTCTGCTTAGGCTCTTAGTCCTCTTTGTGACAATGACAACCAATCAATGGAGATCATCCAGAGGCTCCAGAAAAACCTGGATATTCTCATCCAGTCCATGACTAGGGTGTCCAGTCGCTCTGAGATGCTAGGAGCGATTCATCAGGTAAGTGGAGAATTTAAACATGTTTTCTGCATGACAAGGGAACAAACTTTGTCATTATTCAATGGTTTCCTTTGTTTGGGATTTGCAGGAGAGTCGTATTGGAAAGGCTGTGGAGGTAATGATTCAGCACGTGGAGAACCTCAGGAGATTGTACACCAAAGAGCATGCTGAGCTGCTGGAACTGCGGGAGACGCTCATGCAGAACGAGAGGTCGTTTGGATCACAAACAGAAAAAGGTTGTACCCTTTTTCTGTTAGACATACAAAGTCTGACCGTAGCATACAATAGGTTGTAAACTCCTGCAAACTCATAATTACTTTTTATATACCAAGTTAAATGCCAAATATGCACTGGGCCTTGTAATGAATGCTTTTGTAGCTGTCCTCACATGAACCACTATACTCACTAGAGTAGAGACTCAGGAATCAGGTCTGTGTAAAATGTGACACATGTGATATTTTGCATGCAAGGGTAACCTATATGTTCCTCTTTCCAGATGACTTCCGTGAAAGAAAGAAACCGTCATCACAGTACAACAAGGTGGATTACACACGATTTCATCATGATCATTTATTCAAATTTCTGTTGACTGTTTTTTAATCCTGTAAATTACAATATTTATTTACCACCACCGCGCGTGCTCTCATAGACAGCCCGGCGGAGCAGCATGATAACAATTTCTCGTGCTAGCCCAGGCAACATGCATTTTGACACGGTGAGTATCAGTTGCAAGACTCTACATCATCACATTGGAAATATGTTACATTATGTTTTTGTTTCTCCACTGTATGTATAATTTCCAAAGATGCAGCTTTCCTTATATTTTAAAGTCTGAACTCAATATTTCAGCTTGAAAATCATTCATTCTTAAGTAATTATTGAGAACTTTGGATCAAGTGGAATGCAGCTAGCTAGCTCATTGGATGACGGTATCCTGCAAAGGCTGGCATTTTGTAGTTTGTAATTGTAGTTTTTCTGTAGTCCACAAGTTATTTAAAATGTAAATAAAATAAATTTCAAAGGTGTTTGTGAAGCAGTCTTCTCTTAGGTGTGCTTTTTCTATAAAATGACAGGAGGTATAATAGTGTAAAGTGAAAACTGAAATTACATTTTCACACTGTAGTTGGACTGTATTTGTAGTTAGACAAACTGCAGTTGTCCTTGACATGTAAAACGTAGGGAAAGTTAAATGAACTAAGAGCAACAAGCAGAGCATTGATACAGAACATGTATTCAGACAAAATATGATTGTGGTTAAGTTTTATTTAAGAGTATGATTTTCATGATGCCTTGATTTGTCCCCCCCAACACAGTCCAAAACACAAGATGGCTCAGAGGTTGAATCGGAACGACTGACCAGACGGTCCCCATGGTGGGTATTTTTGTGTGTTTGTGTTAAATATATATATATGGCAGCACGGTAGCACGGTGGTTAGCACTGTTGCCGCACAGCAAGAAGGTCCTGAGTTCAATTCCACCATCAGGCCGGGGTCTTTCTGTGTGGAGTTTGCATGTTCTCCCCGTGTTTGCGTGGGTTCTCTCCGGGTACTCCGGCTTCCTCCCACCATCCAAAGACATGCAGCTTGTGGGGATAGGTTAATTGATTAATCTAAATTGTCACTAGGTGTGAATGTGAGTGTGAATGGTTGTCTGTCCCTATGTGTTAGCCCTGCGACAGACTGGCGACCTGTCCAGGGTGTACCCCGCCTTTCGCCCTATGACAGCTGGGATAGGCTCCAGCGCCCCCCGCGACCCTGAAAAGGATAAGCGGAAGCGAATGGATGGATGGATGGATGTGTTAAATTATCTTCAAGTTAAGTTACAACAAAATGTATACTCTGTATATAAAGGCAGTGTGGTTTTTTTTTTTTTTTTGACTCCTTCTTTTACAGCAAGATTTGAGGGTTCTGGTTGGTTATTAATTCCACCAAGGCTTGTTGCATCATGACTTGAGGGTGGTTGTTGTTGTTATGCCCCTATGTGATAACGTTGGTTTACAGGAATGTGGCAGGGAAGAGCACAGCGCGTCCCCCACTCAAACGTTTTAGTAGCTCTGTGCCCTGGGTCGACACTGAAGAGCCCTCGCTTGTGATGAAGGGGTAAGACGTGTGAGGAGGAGCATACTGCACTGGCTGCATCACCAAAGTTCTTTTAGCGCAGACCCTGATGCATAAAAATGGCGGCTCTTAGGTGCAATATTGGTTACAGTATAATTTTATGCAGAAATAATTTTGATAGTCAGCAGCAGATGTTATTGAGAACAAAACAAGAGAATTTTGTTAGTGAGAGAGTGCTGACTGACTTTGTGGGTATTATAAAGAAAATAGTGAAGCTAGTTAGCAGAAACAAAGTCGAAAGCACAAACCGCAAAGACAGCAAACCACACAGCAGCCATCTTTCATGCATCTGGTCCATCTACATTTGCTTGGGAAAGTATTTGTCTGAAGCCTCTTTTCTATATGATTCAAGATTCAAAGTGTTAATTGTCATGTGTCCAAAGAAAAAAAGGCATTTCTTTGTGCAATGAAGTTCTTTCTTTGCTGTCCACACACAGATGCCAATTAATATATAAATAGAACAGATAAAATACAAATAGTACTAATAAATAAAAGAAGACAAAAAAAAGACAAAATATTGAAGTGACACATCTTTGCTGTGGACATTTGTGACATGTTTGTTTTTCTTATGGGGCACCGTATGCTTTCACATGTTTGGGAAAACTAATGTAAAAGCTAATGCTAAAGATGATGGAAGTCAAGCGCTGAATAATCTCCAAATAACTGAAAGGTTGTGAAATTGCTTTATGGCTTTGTGCTATATTTAAGCATATACTCTGCTGGGAATGAACTGATTCATGCAAAACAAATTATAATTTCAAACATGACTTCATGTCTGAGAAATTACTGGTCTGCAGGAGGTGAATATAATTCAATGACTGCTGCAGGGGGTGTCTCTCTGCTTGCTTTTGTTAGCTTCATATGCATGACTTTGGCATGTGTGCACGTGCACACAAAATTGTGGTTTTGTAGCAATGGTCATATGTCATTGTGCAGCTCAAAAGTTTGTTTGAATGCCTAACCCGTGCATGCCCACAGGACAGCCTGCAACAACACAGACTGCCAGTCCGAGGAAGAGCAGAAGGAGGAGACAGTGGTGGAGAGGAGGTCCAGTCTCAGTGAGCTGGGCAGCAAACTCACCTCACTCATTCTGCCCCTTAAGACGTTAGTCCAACTAAATGCCCACCGCTACCGTACGGTAGCACTACTGTCTGCCAACAAACCAAGAGACTGACACATGGTGAAAGAGTTGATCATTTGGCTGTGCTCAGGTTCCAGTAGTTGTAACCTGAACGTCTTGTGATATCAGAGTTCATAAGTGGCATATTAATGTTTTTATTTTAGAATGGAATAACCGCTTCATTGCCACTTATGAACTTTCACTAGTTACTGAAATTTTGTTATGATATGCAATATCTCTATACAATCAATCAATAGTCATGTAACATTTTGGCATTAATGATGATATCAATTTTAAGACACCATCCCCATTTATGCTATTTGGTCAACACTGCCCTGCTGCTGTGTATAATGATAACAGAGGCCTGGGTCAAAGTATCATTAATACCAGAAATGTAATGTGTCTTTAACATCTGATGTTCACATCCTTTTGTTTCAAAACTTTGAGGACGTTGTGGGACCCAAGTGATGAAACTCTTTCATGATGTAGCTCTGTGCTGGACTAGCTTCTATGCTCAACGGGCTCAGAGGCTTTTGTTTGAAATTCATCATTTCCTTCAGCTGGAGACTTTGTGTGTTTTTGTTTGTTTTGGATGTGTTCTTTTTAATGCATGCTTTTTTATGTGTTGTGTTATGACTTGTTTCTGCATTTTTTTTTGATTCAACGTGATAACCAGTCCAAGTTCTCCAGGCTTGCTTTTGTCATCTACTAACATGCTCGGCCACCTGTTGTATGTGCAAACCTTGGCCTGTTCCTTTGTTTTCGTGAGGTGACAGATTATGCAAACTATGCAGATCAGGTGTTGTTCTGAACTATCCTTTCCTCTTTTCCTCCCTTTACATCTCTCAGGAATCAGGATGAGCTCTTTGTAATGCTGTAAGTGTGTTGGGAGAAAATACAAAGTGGGAAGTGATTGTGGATTCTGACTTTGTCTAAGGGGGGAAAACACTATTAATGCATGCAAAAGGCCTATGTTTATCTGGAAGGAGTGCCAATCAAAGGCCACTTACGACCTTGCACGGACTCTCAATGATGCCAAAGTAAATTGAAGCAGCATTCCTGCTGTTGACAGATCTCAGGCCAAAATTATCTGTTGCCTTTGCCTGATAAGCTAATGCTGAAATCCAGCTCAGTACCAACTGCTATTAACAACTGCTGACATCTTTCTATGCTAACAGTGATGTGTATGGTTGTGCTTTGATGCAGTTATAAGATGGGTGGTTTAATGCACTTAACTGCATTTAAATTGTAATTTTAGCCAAGTCACAGCTAATTTACTGCCTGCTGTAATTAAGTTACCACAAATGACCAACAGATTTTACTGTGTTCATGACAGTGTCCTGAAATAAGCTAACTACGTCACAAGTATTTTTGGTAACTTAAGTCTTTCGCTTTATCTTTTTAACATTTTATCTTTTTTTTTTCCCCGTATTAACCATGTCTTACCTAGTTCGTGTCATAACGTTATTTTGTTTTCTTTAGGCCTAGCCCTTCATCCAGCCCTACATCTACAGAACCAGGAGCGGCCCAGTCTCTGTCCCATAGTTTAACCAGTTCCCGGACGGCAGCAGCAGTAGCCAGAGGTGGCAGGGGTCTTTGGCTTTGGCTAGCCATGATGGTGCTCCTAGCGGGTAGGCTCCTTTTGTTACCATTACTGGTTTAAACCTAGGAGAACCACTCCATTGACTGTATATAAAGGACAGACCGTGACATATTCCACTCGTTTGTCATGCCACCACCTTGAAGTCTCAACGTTGATGCTTTGGCAACCCCTAAGTTGTGTAATAATGGTAAAGTTATTTTGGCAAATAAACTCCTTTATTGAGGGCCTAAGCATGCTTGGAAATTCATGAAACTTTACATACCTGTTGATAGTTGGTCTAATTGCAAAATCTTCCTCCAGCTGCGTTTTTAATATCGCCCCCTGTTCAGTTTTTCTGAAAATGTGCCATCAAAATCAAAACTGCCATATATGCATTTGACACCAATATTGTACTTTGTTCTTGATACCGTGCGTTTTAAATCTTTACCTAGTATTTTTCAGATAAATTGCATCAAGGTACCCAGCAATAGCACAGCTGTAACATTCAAGTAAAACATCAATAATTCAGAGATTGTTATCCATGCAGAAGTGGGGGTGTTTTCTTAATTAAACAAAGGATTCTTATTGTTATCATTGTTTATTTGCATAGGTCTCCTGGCACTGCTGGCCAGCCTGGTGATGCAGCCAGCCGTAGACGCAGCCCCTGTAGGGACCGGGGACTCCTGGATGACCATCCAGCAGCTGCTGTGGCCCTACACAGGGCTCCGGTACAATGGCCAGCCCCCTGTCTAGTCGAAGTCCTGAGGGTCGATGGTGCTAGTGCCCATCAGCCCTCCAGAGATATTTATTGCACTGGGAGAGCAGAGGCTGTTGGGATGTTTACTGTGCCTGCAAATTCCTATAAGACTTGCATCGACAGCACAGGCCTGGCCTCAGGAATAGTTAACCCCATAGAGGAGTTTATGCATCACATTATGTTTGCTAAATAAGATTATCTGTGTGTATGCATGTGTGATAGTGCTGCTCAGCTGTTCAGTGAGCTGCTCCACCTGTGGCTTTTTAAACACATTTTATGTACTTGAGGATGCAGGAGAATACCAGCATTTTTAATGGAATTTTACCTCATCGGTTGCTGAGGACAGTTTATAACTTAACTCTTTAAACACTGGTAATAAAACTCTTAAGTGTTTATGAAGTCTATATTTATGAGTTTGCTAGTTTTGAGTGGAAAATGTGATTATGAGTTTTAACTTGTATTTCTGCATTATTACAGTTTCAACACAAACGTTTTTGTTTTGTTTTTTGTTTTTTGTTTTTTGTTATTTGTATTTTCCATCTTCAAGTTTTTGCTGTGGTTGCCACAACTTCATACACTTTTGTATGTTCCAAAGGAGATGCGTGGATCTTTTCACAAATAAAGTAGCCAATTCTACAATAGAAGATGTGTGTTATGTGCATCCAAGTGTACATTTCAAATTCAGCTCTCTCGTTGTTGTATTTAGTCGTGCATTTTTAAGTTTATTTCACTGGGATTATGAATACATCAGGGGCCTTGTGGCACAAAGCAGGCTCTGCACTGTGTCGACAAACAAATGATGGGAATTTCTGGTCCGAGCGACGCCATCAGGACTCATGGTGTCCTGAAGCAAGTGGATGAAGGTGGAGTGAAACTCGCTGCCAGGATAATGATCTGGAGAAAAAGCTTCACTTGTTTCTGTGATCGCCAGCTTTCGACTCCTCTGAGCTCCCAGAAGGTACAGACTCCATGAGTCCTTGGGCACGGGGGAGGGATTGTGGTGCTCACACACCTGGCAAAGAGAGTTTTGCAAGTTGATGTAACATTAAAGCATATTAAATGTTAGCCAATTTCATCTCTGTTCTGTCTGCTCAAATATGGTCAGTAACCTTTTGGTGAGAATCAGGTAGTCACAAGTTAATATCACTTTTGCTTCTTGGTTTCGTGTTCTATAAAAAGCCTACTGTTTTACCTTTTTCATAGCTCTGGCTGCGTAAAGGTTGATGTTAAGAGAACCCAGGTGGTAGTCTGCTTTAATCTAGAGCTGCACTAGAGAGAATGGTAATTGGAGACTGCAGCCAAACCACAATTGTTGCAACTGTGTGCCGTGTCCTTGACTTTGAAATGGCTGCTTCAGAGACCGGGTCCAGGTCTGAGACCACATGCGGGGGGAGGGTGAATTGACAATTACATAAAATCGGGTTTTCAATAATACCACAATTACCTGTGGTAGCTCTCAAATCTACTGCTGTCTGCATCAGACGTGATTCTATAGCAGAGCCTGGGGCAGACTTATTGCCGGTGAACTGCACAGAACAGTGCAAACTTGTAGCTCAAAAATCAGCGAGTAATGTACAAACAAAGTAACAGAGTGTAAGCGCAGCTTTTACACAGGTTTTTAAAGTTTCTCTCTGAAAACAGAAAGCAATTCAGATAAACGAGACCGGGCCGAAGGAGACTCAATATGTTTGTTTGCCGTCTGTGTTAATGTGCTGTTACTCTGCTACATGTGTAAATGCATGCATCTGTCTGAGCTTCTCTGCAGTGTGTGAAACTGAATTGGTGTTATGCAACAGAGCTGCTGTCACACATCCTGCAGTTAGAAACTGAAGGCATCGCTCAACAAATGTTACGCACACAATTTGTGGTGCAGCTGGTAAGACCAGCTAGACTTCTCAATTAAAAGGTAAACTCTAACCTGACCTTCATTCGCTTCATGATTCTGTAAAACGTGTTCACTTATCAATTCTCAAATTGAAAGTCTGCTGTTGGTCTTAGTAAATGGAAGAAGATGCCTCCTCCTCTACATGGAGTTTTAGGGTTAAAAAAAGAAAAATAATGGTAATGAGAGAGAGTAAAGTGAGGTGAATGTTATCTCTATGTACCATAAAGTGGCACAGCTGGCCAAGTAGCACTAAGTAGACACAGGATTTAATTCTGGTAATTTAAAATATTTGAATTGCGTTTGCCAGTTTCTCGAGTAGAGAGGATAACACTGTTCATACTGCATATTAAACTAACACAGTCCCCAAACAGCTGCATTTTGACAGAGATGTTATGTAAATGCATCTATTAAGGAAGTAAAAGAAAGAAACCTTAAAATTTCCTGTCTTTGCACACTGCTGAGAAAACATTTCTAAAGAGATGTTTCAAATCTCTAAAACCCTGAATACTGAAACCTGCTCTGCCCATTATAATAAAAATGATAGGTTGCCAAAACAAGACACATCCTTGTATGCATCATTTGTCCAACATCTCCCCCGCCTCCCTCCGATGCTTCTTTGAGTTCTGCTGTTTAATTAAATCCCAGTGTTACTGCACAGCAGGAATACACGAGGCTCGGCTCTAAACACTCAGAGGACTGAGTAAAGAATGACAGGACGGAGCCAAAGTTATGTCTCGCTCTCCACTTTGAGCCAATCGTGTGTGTTAATTATGCAATCGTTCTGAAAATATGTCCACCTCCCATTCTAAATAACTAAACACGTTTTTTAGTTTTAAAATTCAGCACAGTTTATGTAAAATTTTCTGGCACAAACTTTAGTAATTCACGTTTTCTTGGTTCATTATTTGATCAGGTAGCAGAGTCGTGCTAATTGGTACAGACTGACTCCAGTTGATTACAGCATGTTTGCATTTGTAAAGTGGATGGCGATTAATCGCAAACCTTCACCAATCTCTTTGAGAGGGATTGCAGTCGGTCCGAATCAGGCAGAGACAGGTTACCTCCCACCTGGCAACATGCTGAATCTCCTTGCAACCAAAAGTGGTCCCCACAACTTCTTGCAGTCATTCCCAGGTAGCAAAAATATTTTCAGCACAATCACTCACCAGCCACAGTTTTTTCTCCTGCTCGCACAGAGGTAGCCGTTCTATTTTTACTCTAGTGTGACTGAGGCCTTAAGTAGATAATGGAGTAAAATACTACATTGCATAAAGTGTATCTATGTGTGAGAGAGTACCTGCATGACCAGATGCTCAGCTCCACATTTAGCATTCCACTTGCTCCACGAGAATGCACAGGCAGAGGAAAAGAGGGCCATCTGTTCGTAGGCAGCGTGCTCTGTGAGTGGGTCCTGAAGAGGACAGAAACCCCACAGATCATTTCGTAATTCTTAATACTGCAAAAACACAATTAAATTGCTGTTTAAAACTACATATCAGGACCGCTTCAGGCAGCCCTGTGTAAATGCAGAAAAACATATTTTTCTTATGATTTCATGGGACACTTACATGCACTGTGTAATACAAACTTTGGTTCAAACCTTTTAACTTAATGCTACTATCAGGTGAAAATCTCACCAAGTCACACGCTAACTGACATTTCCGTCTGTAGTCATTTATATTTGGTGTAGGGCTGTCAATGCTAACGCTAACGCAGTCATTGCAAATAACGCTATTTACTTTTTTTTAAATTATTTTTTTATTTATTTATTTTTTTATTTTTTTAGCGCAATCAACCCATCTGGAGCGCAGAATGACTCAAAATCCCTGAAATGTCTCTGTCAATGCATTTTGGGCAGTTTGTCCATTCTGCGCTCCAGATGGGTTGATTGCGTTAAAAATTTTAATCGCGTTAATCGTCATGACGCATTAACGCGTTAATGTTGACAGCCCTAATTGGTGACATGAAAAGCACTTATTCACTTCTTCAGTCAGATGAATGAAAAGATGCACAACAACTGGGGGTAGTCTGAGCTGCTTAAATAGTGGGTACCATGTGAAATATCAGCCGAACCTTGTTTTTCAATCTCCTCATTTAATTCTGAAACCCATTTGACTTCATAAAATGCATTTCAATCTTTGAAGGATTCTTATTAAGCTTCTCATATTAGCGTCTCAAATTTAGCATCTTGGTTTTTTTTGTTGCAGACCTTGGCAGTGCTGCTGACGTATTTGTGCGCGTATTCATTCACAAAGATGTTGACCCCAGCGTCGACCATGGCCTTCTGCAGGTCCGAGCCACTCATCCACTTTCCGATGAGGTGAGAGAGCCCCCCCTCTTGCTCTGATTGCAGCATACATTTATTATCCTATCAGTGACACAGATGCACAAATTGTAACAGTTAAGCCACATCTCCTGTTTATTTCCTGCGTCTTGCGTCCACAGTGCTCTTGCCGTCTTACCTGAATAGTGATGCTGATGTTTATGAACGCCCCGTTGACAGTGTAGAGAGCAGAGTCCTGGCCCAGTGGCCGGAGCTCCCAGCTCTGAAAAGGAAGGTTGGCGTAGGTTTTCTGCATCAGCGCAAACGCTTGGAAGGAGTCCATCTTGAAAGAGATTTTGGCCTCAGACTCATCATAGGAGATGTCGGTGATACCATCCATCCTCCACTGCTTACCTTTGGGAGTAGACAGTTTCAATATCTTTGACTTTGTGGGATCTTTCAGATGTATTTCAGAGTGTGGCATACCTGCAGCATCCCAGCGAGCCACTTGTGGAGCTTCCAAGAAGACAACAGAGTCGGGCAGTGTCACAGACACCCCAATAAGAGGACAGGGGAGAGCCTCGTGGCCATCCAAACCAGACTTCTCAGCCTGATAAGAGAAGACCTGCATACCTGTCCTCAACACCTACAAACAAAAACAGGCATGCACTTTGAGTACAAGTGAGGCTTGATCTCATGCTAGCTGGAAGACCCTTATCTCTTCACCTGCACAAATTTCCAGCCATGGGCATATTGAATTTGAGGTGGGAGGTGAAACGCATCATAGTAGAATACTCCACCCAGAGGTGTGTACTCCATCAAGTCTACCACCTGGGCAACAGGGTTGATCACTGTGTGCTCCTCCGGGGGACCAATCGGATCCCTGACTGGTGAACAGACAGACAGAACTGTCATTAAGGCTTTTAGAAGAACCGCTGGTTAATTTGTCTGTGGAAATAAACACATTCTTTCTAAGCTAAGTTTACAATAATCACTGACATAGAGTTAGTTGTGACATAGTGTGATATGTATTTCAAATCAAATCAAATCACTTTTATTGTCACATCACATGTGCAGGCACACTGGCACAGCACATGCGAGTGAAATTCTTGTGTGCGAGCCCCACAAGCAACAGAGATGGTTTTTAAAACAAGTTTAGTTTATGTGCTTGCTTTTTATTTAAAGACCATCTTACCATCAAGTGCCTCCATCTGTGTTTGGACGTGGCTCACTTGGCTCTCTTCAGGCTCTGGACTGCTGCTCCTTGACCACAGACTGGCTGCACTCTGTGAGATGTGCATTCTATAGGAAGGAAAAGAACCCAGTAAATGAAGGAACCCACAACAGAAGCTGAGTCTTTCATCTTACCTCCCTCTCGCCTAACCTTTGGGTGTACTGCATCGCCGGGTAGACCCTGTTGCTGAGTGTGTGTGTTCTCAGATGAGTCATCCTGGCTAATGAAGATAGGTGGTCATACCGGGTGTGGAGGATGCGCACAGCAATGTCACTCACAGCCAGCTGCTTGGGAAGCTCAAAGCTGAGGCCTGCCTCACTGAAGCTGACACTCTTAAACCTGGATGGACCAGGTAGAAACACAAAGAGGAATAAAACATCAGCCTGTGTACCTACAGGCAATATTTATACAAGTCTGTGTTTAGGTACTGTCCACAAATTTCATCTTCATCATAAGGCACAGCTACAAATGATTGACTTTCTTTAATGTTGGAATGATGTTCATTTCTAGCACCATATTTCTATTTTTGGATAGGCAGCATCAGAAGGAAAATGTGGGAGCCAGCGACATTTGGCAGATCATGGTGGTGGTCCCCCTGTTCAAAAGGGGTTTCAGGAGTTCGTGGACAATTAGCCCATTGCTGCTGGATGAGATGATGAGGCGTTTCTGGCATGTCCTACTAGAAGGATACCCTGGGCTGACCTAGAACATGCTGAAAAGATGTCTCTAGTGTCTCTCTGCTGGCTTGGAAATGCCTCAGTGTCCCCCCAGATGAACTGGAGGAGTTGGCAAGGGTCTGGCTGTCTCTGTTTAGACTGCTGCCCCTGCAACCCAAACCTAGATAAGCAGCAGAAGATGGGTGGACAGACGGACAGTTGGTCTGTCTGTCTAACCACTGTCTGGCTTCCTTCCCGCTCACTTAAACCAACTTTCTTCTGAATGGCTGCTAAAGAGAAGGTTGAGCTTCTGTGCTCACTCCTAGAACTGAAGAGTCTGAAGTGTGAGCGTTGACTCAGAGATTCCTTACACATACACTGATTTCACCATGTGAAACTTTAATATGAGCATCCACCACTGTAACAGTGGATATATAACAGAATGAAATTCTAAGATGACAGCTTTATGAACAAACCTTGGAATCTTATTGAGGTTGGCCCAGAGACATAGTGTAATGTTGTCATCTTTGATCACAGTCTGCATGTTGCCTGTCTCAGTGCTGACGTTTTCACTGGCACTCTGAAACCATGGACACGCAGGGTTTTGGACTTATTGCTATATTGTTACTATAAATCAAACTGCATCCTGATGTGTTATCATAGGAATAATCAGGTATCTTGTACCTTAAGGATCTCTTCAGTAGCAAGGTGGTGTTTTGAGTGAATTAGCTCCTGCAAATTTATGAGAACCTTCTGGTACTTCTGGCCCTCCTGGGGATCTGTAACATCTTTGAGGAAATCTTCCAACTCATCTACCAGCTGTAAGAACAGATTTGTTATGTTAGAACACACAGCAGATAACTCACTTGAAGACAAGGCTTTAGTTACCTCTATTTTTAATAGCTCAAAGAGCTACTTTTGTCCTGTGCTTAATTTTTCATCCTGATCATTATCACTTAATTATTGCCAGTTAACATAAAGAAAATTGTTGCTGGTTATTATCTGATAATAGGGAAATAAAATAACCTTACTGTCATTGATCAACAAACACATACAGACCTGCAGAGCAAGATTACACTGCTGGAGCACAAGCATGATGTTGACCTCAGGGTCATCTCTCCATAAACTCATGTATGTATTCATCTCTTTCTGTACTGCTGGGTCTGGTGCACCGTCGCAACGCATGTATCGCTCCCACTGGACACAAAGCATACACTGCCAGAAATCCATCAGGGAAAAAGAAAATGTCCATATCTACTGGACAGAATGCTTGTGGACCCACACCTTGGCTGTCTCCACAGCTTCAGTTTTCCATTTGGTTACTGCAGTATGATTCTCCTCCAGTAGATGGTGCAGTTCCTTCAACTCGGCCTCTCTGCGCTCTAGGTCCTGTCAGAGAAAGACATCCAAGCACACAAAGCATTCCCAAGTACTCTTCTGTGTATGTACATTTCTTCTTTTATGCTTCATTTAGGGTTAATATTAAACTGGGCTCTTACCTTTAGCTCAAGCCTTTCCACTTCCTTCTGCTTTCTCTCTCTTTCCACTCTCTCCTGTTCTTCTCTTTCTGCCCTGATCCGGGCTTCCTCTACAATGTACATGTTACAGATACAGTGCTAACAGAGAACACATCCACCAACAAGCGCCTATCTCTCCTACTCATAAACAGCTACATAGAGCAGTAGATCAGTTGGGATCCCTCACTTCCTGATACCCTGAACAGTTTCTTCTCCAGATTGACAACACTAATGGAGGTCCAACCGTTGCTCCCCTTCAACTAGAGGAGCAGCATCAGCCCCTGATCCTGCAGCTCCACTAAGTGACTTGTTCTCTGAAGAGAACTAACACTAACAAAGCTGCAAAACCGGAAAAGATGTCAGGGAGGACATGTGCTGACCAGCTGGCTGGGGTCTTTTTGGACATTTTCAATCTGTCTCTGCAACTTTATACTATCCCTGTCTGCCTTAGGTCCTCCATCATTGTGCCTGTGCCAAAAAAAAAATCAGCTGTGGCCTGCCTAAATGATTACTGCCTAGTCGCACTGACCCCAGTCATCATGAAGTTCTTTGAGAGGATCCTCCAAAGACACATTAAGCAGCTAACAGACCTCAATTCAGTATAAGCTGGCAGACTGCAAAGGAAGGCCAGCCATATTGCTGCTGACCCCACTCACCCGGGACACAAACTGTTCATACCTTTGCCATCTAGGAAATGGTATAGATACATAAAGACCACTACCACCCGGCTGAGGGACAGCTATTTTTCCAAGAGCCACCACTGAAAGCCATCCGTCCACCTGCCCTTCCCCATGGACCACCTGCACGAACACTCACATCCAGTCACTTTACTCTAAAGACTGCTAAAGGCTTCTGCATTTATCTTTTTTTAAGTAAATCTTATTTATCTTTTCTACATTTTCTTTATTACCGAGAGCACCATTGCAATTTTTGTTACGTTCTAGCAACATAATGACAATGAACAAATCTTGAGAGAAGCTCAAAAAGTGTAACAGATTCATTTTTTTAAAAGTCAATTTCCCTTTAAAGTCTCAGTGCCAGAAACGCCACCTACACTGGAGGTTTAAATGAAGAGAGACCGCTCACCTTCCTCTCGAAGTCTCCTCTCCTCCTCCTCTTGCTGCCGCTTTGTCCTCTGAGCCTTGGACACCTTACCGGCCTTCTTCTGTGGCATCAGAGCATTGCAAGTGTAGTTTAACAGTGACAGTTCAGTGTGTACCTACTAGCAAATGGATATATTGCTGAAGAGAACGAAGCAGCGAGAAAGAGAGTAAGGAAGCTTCCTGTGTGTATCTTGAGCTGAGTTCTGTGTCTAATTGTCAAAGACAGACGATGTACTGACTGCCTGTTGCTCATACCTGTTGTTTCTTGGGGAGCTTTCATTCACAGGGAAAAAAAGACAGAGAGAAAGTTACAGAATGTCATGTTTCAAAACAGAAATTCAAGAAACTATGTATCTATCTATATCTATATACACTATAGATAGATATAGAGAGGTGGGGAGTAACTAAATACAAATATTTTGTTACAGTACTTATGTAGAAAATCCAGGTACTTTACTTAATTATTTATTTTTCTGACACCCTTTTACTTTTACTGCCTACATTTCCAGAAGTAGTGCAGGTGACCTTTTGTGTTAGTGGAACTTCATAATCTAGCTAGCGCTAAGTGGCAGGTAATTTCAAATTCAACATTTCTATCAGCTAAAACACAGACTGTTTATTTACGGTTTTATTTCACAGGGAGAGAAAAGACTGTGAAATAACTTCACACTTAAGCTGATGATGTTTAGATTAATTCACTGAACTTTATACTGTCTACTGTAAAGACAATCTAATGAGTAGAGGAGTGGTGTCTGTGTCAGTGTAGAGGATGGACATCACCCAGGACATCTTGCGAAAACTGCTGACATCTTGCTAAATTCAGTTGTGTAAATTCACAAAGAGCAGCAGGTCAGCTGATCACAGCATGTACACAAATAAAATCTACTGAATCTCACATTAGACATTATTATGAGGTGTAATTCTTTTCCCTTTGCTGAGCCACTCCACAGATCTTAGTGTCCCCCACCTGCTGAATCTCACTTTAAAATGAGAACAATCAAGAGTTAATGTTTAAATGTGGAGGCAACAGAAAACCGCTTCTTCTTTTTTTTTTTAAATATTCCTGTCCACTGCATTGGGTCCTATATAACACATTCAAACTGGGCATATTCACTGGGATTATAATTTATGTTATTGTATTAATTTAGATTATTGTATTTATGTTATCATGTACTAATAGTATAATGATATTATATTAATATAGTAAAAGGTTCCGTTTCCTTGTTAGAATTGTCCTACAAAGAGCTACTTTCTTTCTTGGAGTACATTTCAGAGCCTGTACTTTTCCTCTTTTGAGTAAAACAGTTTCTTCAGTGCTTCAACTATTGGTGGAGCATTTTTTTAACCCAGGTATCTTTACTACTTAGTTGTTCTACTTAAGTAAAGAAAGTCTGTACTTTTGCCACCTCTGTATATAAAGAGAGAGAGAGAGAGAGAAAGTGTCGAAGTTAAGAACTACGAAACTGTATTTCGTACAGTAAACTAATAGGATACTACGTAATTGCGCTAACTGATAGCCTGTAATCACATAGACCTTTAAAAATAATATTTAAGCTGGTCTATTATAAGGAAATAATAGAGGGGAAAAACCCTCACCATGTTCGTCCGCGCGTCTGGGTAACCGTGGCAACCTACACGCATGCGTACTTGCTGTTTTTATTTGCGACAGAACGAAACGACGTGCGACAACGTGCACTACGGAGTTGTCCCTTACATTTATAGGTAAGGACGCAAGGAAAAGACATTTTTCTCTTCATTGGCGTACATAATATAACACGTGTAAATGTCGATTTGTTGCGCTTGGCATAAATGCAGTGCTCTACATGGTAATTCGTAAGCTAGCTGCTAAGCTAAACTTAATTTTGTGTAATGGTTTCTGTGTGCTCTCTCTCCTGACCTTCCCTTTCTCCTCTTCTCGTTTCAAAAGTGTGAAAGGCCATGGCCAACCCTTTAAAAACTGAAGTTATCAGGCTGTACAAAAATGTAAGTAAACTGGTGTTAAGAGAAACAACGCTGGGTGGTGTGCAATGCTGCAGAGCTTTAAAAATGTGTCTCTCCTCTCCAAACAAGCTCCTGTATCTCGGCCGTGAATACCCTCAGGGAGCAGCGTACTTCAAACAGCGCCTGAAGTCAGCATTCATGAAGCATAAAGACGTGACCGACCCGGAGAAGATCAAACAGCTGGTGGCCCGGGGGGATCATGTCATTAAGGAGCTAGAAGCTCTGTATTTCCTCCGAAAATATCGGGCCATGAAAAAAAGATACTATGAACCCGAAAAATAATGGCACACGCTGATAGCGCCAAGTGGTTTTCCTGGATTATAGTGTGGTAATCGGTTATTTCGGATTCACAAACACCTTTTAACACCTACCGGGTCCAAAACGAAGAACAGAATTTACAACAGCTCCTTTATTAAACTCAACTAAGGTTGCCTCTGAAAGGGAAATAAAATCCTCATCTCTGGGTGTTGCAAAGCGATCATCACTGTCATTGATATTTTGTACCTAAGGCCACTCTTTCAATTTCATATACTGTATGTAAGCCCAGAATATGTTTTATGCATTCTTTGTCCCATTGTCACATTTTAGTGTATTTAAAACAAATGCTGCACCAGATGAGTTACCCAGTGTTTACACCAAGGTGTCCAAATTGTAACATTGATCATTTGTACAAGAGGTTGTGTACTTTTTCTTTTCTTTTTTTAAAGCAGCTGTCTTTCTGTCTACCGACTGAAGCTTCTTTAATGTAATATGTGAGTTTTAGAATGTATTTCAGTGTATATATTTGTAAATACATGCTCACGTTTTTTGAGAAATAAGTGTACATGGGAATGGATTCATGTGCTGTTACACAAAAGGCAAACATAAATGTTACAGATTTCTTAGAGTGGTGTCTCGTGTCATAATAAACCACAAACACAGCTTAGTGTTACTTATCCCTGCTATTACAATCAACCTAAACCCTGCAGATCTAGTGTCAGTCTGCATGGATTCTGAAGAAGGAAGTTTTCATGAAACTATGAAATCCTATGACGCAGTACTTGGCATGATTCAATAGGTTGTAGACCCACCTTTAGCAGCAATAACTTGAAATAATGTTTTCTTGAGGACTTATTCAGTCTCTCACATTCCTGTGGAGGAATCTTGGCTCTTTCTCTTTTCAGTGTTGCTTCGGTTTATTGAGGTTTGCAGTTATTTGTTCATGCAGAGCTCTGCTAAGATCCTGCTGCAGTGTTTTAATTGAGCTGATGTCTAGACCTTGACTGGACCATTGCAACACCTGTCTCTTCTTTTTAGGCCATTCTGTTATAGATTCGCTGGTGTTATTTCATGACCCAATTTGGTCCAAACTTTAACTGCCGGGCACACAGAAGGTTTCATATCTTACTCTAAAATGCTTTGGTGTACAGAGGAGTTCATTGTGACTCTGAATGCAAGGTGCCCGGGTCCTGTAGCTGGAAAACGAGCCCAAATCATGACCACTGGCTTGACAATTGTCATGAGGTGGTTGTGTTGAAGTGCTATGTTTTACTTTTTGCAAAATGCGGAGCTGCTGTGTTTCTGAAGGACAATGGTCACGTCGTCTTGTGACATTTGAGTTAATAAACCGAAGCTAAAAAAACTTTATGACTCATATTAAATAGCATCAAAACTACCTAGAATGTATTCATTGCCTGTTTGTGTGGATTGTATCCTGTGGATGTTTCAGCAAAGTCTGCGTTGCCCTCCTGGTCAGAGAAATTCAAACATTCCAGAAAGAGAGGAACACTTATGTTTGAACTATTCAGACTATTCCTTCCACAGCATGTCTTTCATCCTGTCTTCCTTCTCTCACCCCAACCGGTCACAGCAGATGGCCCCGCCCCTCCCTGAGCCTGGTTCTGCTGGAGGTTTCTTCCTGTTAAAAGGGAGTTTTTCCTTCCCTCTGTTGCCAAAGTGCTTGCTCATAGGGGGTCATATGACTGTTGGGTTTTTCTCTGTATGTATTATTGTAGGATCTACCTTACAATATAAAGCGCCTTGAGGTGACTGTTGCTGTGATTTGGCGCTATATAAATAAAATTGAATTGAATTGAAATGTTTATCATGTGGCTTTTTATTAATAACGTGTTAATCTAAACAATACAAACAGAAATCATCATTGTACACAAGTAGATATTTGAGAGAAGTGCTTTCTACTTTTTGCTGAATCACTGGAAAAATAAAAACATTATTTTCTCGCTGACAACTCAGTTCCTTTGGTCTAATTTCTTATGAAGTAAGGTGATTACAATCCTGGATTTGAGCATTGCAGCAGCTCTGTCTTCAGCTGTATCGGTCGTTAAAAAGATGAGACACGGATGTCGTTGTCAATTTTCCCATGTGCAGGTTTCTTGATTCCATCCTCCTTGTTTGGGAGACCAACATTGTCTGTTCCTCCCATGACCTAAGGAAGGAAAAGTAAAAGGCAGAATTGAGCGCCTGTCTTCAGTCTGTTGCTTTTGATACCTTTGCTCTTCAGCACGTACCCCATCTTTGACACATTTGAACAGGTGATAAGAAAGAGTGTCTTCTTTCATTAGCATAAGTCTCGGGTCCACCGTCTCCCTCAATCCCCCTGAAATGATAAGTGGAAGAACAAATACAAAAAGTCCTTATGAAACAATAAGAAAATGAGATCACAGATCCAATGGCAAAATCTTTTCTTTTTTTCTTACCTGTCAAGAGACTGATGATTATTCCAACAATAATAGCTGTTAAACCTCCAATGACAATGAAATAAAGGTAGGATGGAGAGTGCCACTGAACTGCATGTCTGGTGGTGAGAGAAATTAGTTTTTTCTCATATGCCCTTTATTTATATTATAGGAAAGCTCGGTCATCCCATCTCACCAGGCAACATTATATTAATTGATCTAACACAGACTGAACCACACTTACATGTCATCAGTATTCTGTCCTGGGGTTGTGGTAAAAAGACTTGGTTCTGTTGGCAGTGGGGTAATCCAGTTGAGACTGCCACCAGAAGTAAAGTTACAACCCTCAGTGCTCAGCGAGAGAGGTCGGGTCATCTCAGGAGGAGAAGGGGATATCAATTCTCCAATGGTCACAGACACAGCTGCAGCCAAACCTGCCACGAGGCCCCATAGGCCTCCCTGTGGACAAATATAAGGAGCTTCATGAAATATATATTACATAGACCAACAGTCAAAAATGTTTGTCAGAGTCGAGTGTCACTCAACGCTCAGGCTCATTTTTCAATATTATTTTCAGTTTGACAGCAGAACTATGTAAGCGAAAACGGATGATTTCTGAATTCATTTACACAGTTCCAAATCACAACAAAACTTGGTTGGAGGCACTTTATATTGTAAGGTAAAGGCCCTACAATCCAGAGAGATGGATTATAACTAGATGATGAATAATAACTAATGATTTGTTACAGAGTGGTGGTGTGTAACCACAGAGAGTGGAAGTGGAAATGCTCAACCAGCAAGCCCCCATCAACGCTGCGCAACCAAGAGACGGCTCAGCACCTGATCCAATCTTAACAATAAGCTCAAAAAGCTCAATCTCAACAAATTATAAAATCCTGCAAGTTGGTTCCACTGAACAGGGTCAATTGATGGGGTTTTACAGCTATGCAGTAAAAACAAACAAACAAAAATAAAAAAATAAAAAAATATAAAGATTATAGTTGGTTTTTAAAGTTATTTGGTAATTGGTTTTTCTTTCATGCCGTTAACATTTTTTAAACATTGAACATTAATAAGGGTGGC
>NW_024582375.1:4523438-4524890 GCF_018398535.1 Haplochromis burtoni
TCTTGGGCATCTGACAAGATAGTGGAGATTCCTCCTTTTAAGATCACACATTTGATTATAACAGACATGTAGCCTGCAAACATTATTCCAATCTGGAAGAAAAATCAGAGATTTGTTTGGTTGGCAGATCTGTATTCTGTAACTATGTTGACAGATTTTGGTCCCAGTTATCAAATTCTTGCTAATTGACATGAATACTGCAAAGAATCAAGACATGACTCAAACCTGGTTGTGGTGTCAATAAAATTAGACTGAAACCTGATTGCAATTTAATTCAGTTTTACTTACATAGAATATGGAATATATTTATATGGTTCCAAATCATAACAAAAGGACATTATACTGTAAGATAAAGACGCTACAATCCAGAGAAAACGCCAGCAATCAAAATGGCAGTGTGAACCAAAAACCTCCCTTTTAACAGCAAGAAACGTCAACGTCAAGGAGGGGCAGCCATCTACCACAACTATTTGGAGGCATTTGTGTATTTTTTTCGTTTTATTTGATCCAGAACCCTACCTGAACAACATCTGTCCACACCACAGCTTTCAGGCCACCCTGTAACAAACGCCACAAAACAAGAAAAATCTCTGTCAAAAAGGTTAGGAGGCTGTATTTATGAACAGAATGCATAACGTGGAAATATGTGACCGTATTCTGTAGTAAAACATTTTCAGAAACGTCACTAACGACGCTACTTTTTTCAGTAACGAGTAATCTAACTAATTACTATTCCTATTGTTACAACGCCGTTACCGTTACTAACAAGAAAATGCGGTCCGTTACTATTTTTCAACAAACAGACGGCTGAAGCTGTCTTCAGCTTACCGCATCTTATAGAAGTTGCACGGAAGCAGCTGTAATTTGGCACAACACCTGTAGCTAGGGGGCAAAACAATCACATGAGTGCTGCTGTTTGACTGAGGAAGAATAAAGTGGTCGTGGTAAGCCAATCACATGACCACTTTAAGATGCCAAAGCAACAAGGTGACATATACCAGTTTTTAAATTGTGGTGATAGGCCACGTGAAACCAGAGTCATGATAAACAAAATATACGTGGCATTTTTTTCCTCAATAGCTTCGTCATGTTAACTGTCTAAGGGCAGCGCAGCGAGACCTCTCTGCTTATGACCATGCAACACATTATGCAATGACGGTTCCAACTTTTGACCCTTAATGATTGCATGTGAAAACATCAAATTTAAAAAATCAGAGGTGATGTTAACTGAGAGATATTTTGTTTTAAAGAGTAAATGGGAAGGGGACCTCATGAATTTTAGGAAAATGTAAATATTCTCATTTAATCTCTGCTGAATGTGAAAGTGGGGGTCTCTTAAGGTTCCTGGCTTAGTGATGCTCGATGAGGTTCGACTGACAATGTGATGCACTGCAGTGTGTGTGTCGTATGTAATAAATGTTTTACTAACCAGTGCACAATACAAAGTACAAA
>NW_024582375.1:4526111-4528569 GCF_018398535.1 Haplochromis burtoni
ATAAAGCTAAAGCGTTTATCAGGCAGTGCTTTGTAGATCACTGGGAAGGCGGTGTCATCACCTCCAGGTACTCTATTAAACTGTAAGATAAATTAATCCAGACGGTGCGCGCACGCGTCCTTTCAGGTTAACTTGACACTCAAAGTTAATGAATAAAGTTTAGAAGTTAGAGTTTGAACCCAAACACATAAAACGTGGGTAACAATAGTACTTTGTGCCACCACCAGAAAACAATCAGAAAACTGGATGCATGTGGCTGGTGGATGTCAGACAGGGACGTGCTCTTTGTCCTGGGATTTCGGTCATTTCTGCAAATTACACTGTGTTTGCATTTGGAACACCATGTGTATTTGTTCTGGGCTCTCTTAATAATCGGTTATTGCATTTAAGACACTGTTATGGCATCCTAAGCACTTCTTTAACCATTGTGCTTCTCCATTAAAAGTAATCCTATAGACTAAAGGTGCCAAACATAGGGCCCGTGGGCCAAAAGACTGCCCCACTGGATATCTTTAGAAGAAGTGAGGAGCTTAAACTTTGGACTTTTGACTGTATTTTCATAAGTTTCACAGTTTTTCCTGATAAAGATGTTCACCATGACCATTCATATTATACACCAAAGTAAGGGATAAATAATTTAATGACAGAAACCTTCCTCTTTTTGTTTGTTTCTCATTCTCAATGGAAATGTTTCATTAGTATTTTTCATTTGTTATATTGTCATAATGGGTCCACAGTAATAACAATAAATTGTAAGTGGCTGATAAGAGTTTCATAAACTGCCTCTTCTGTTTAGTGATTAGTCGCCTCCCTGGTGTTGTACCTTTTCACATGTGAAGCGATTGTTTTAGTTTCTCACTGTGCAGGGTATAATGCTGGATGCTCGTACGAATAACAATAAAGTTCACTCTAACATTTCATTTGATGGTTTTTATGAGTCCCACCTTTCCCTTCCCATCTATGTTCTGATTGTTTAGGTTTTAATAACCCCAGCAGGTGCTAAGAATAATTTAGTCACTTTTTATTTTTACAGTGATCCAATGACAGCGGGAATGGGCTCCAGTCCAACTGTGACCCGGAGTGTATATGTGGAAGAAATGGATGACTATGAGTCAAATTCATTTTAAATGAGCAAGTCACTTGTTAACTTAGGGAGATGTTTCCCAAATGACTCAACATTTAAGTTGGCTCAATGTTTTTGAATGCATCTTCAATCTGTGTGCAGCTGTCCTGTCATGATTATCTGATCATACATATGTAATGAAACCAAAGGAAGAGGAAAAAGTGGCAGAGTTGGCAAATGGACACAGGATACCCAACACAAACAGACCAAACAGTTCTATAACTTCCACTGACCCCACCCATGATGGTTCTTGCCTGTGAGAGACATCTGAAGTGAAACCTTAAATGCTTTATATACACATGCACATGTTTAAAAAGTTCAAGTGTTTGGTAGGCCACATTTAAGATTCATGCATTTTCATGTTGTAACTTGTATCAGATTCTCACTACCTGAGCAAGTAGTC
Organism: Haplochromis burtoni; assembly: GCF_018398535.1. Lineage (NCBI taxonomy): Eukaryota > Metazoa > Chordata > Actinopteri > Cichliformes > Cichlidae > Haplochromis > Haplochromis burtoni. The sequence goes on from NW_024582375.1 coordinate 4,527,638, forward strand.
CCATAAGTGATGCCAGGCCAGCCATAGAAACACACAACCCTCCGATACCGCAACCTGCAACAACATCGTGTAACAACTGACATTTTAATCATGAAGACTTATTAACTAATTCAGCTTTAGCCTCAGTCACATACCAGTGCTCAAAGGACAGAGTTCACCATGTACTGTGAACAGATCAGGTACGTACTCAGTGCTCTGGAGATGTGAAACAATTGTCTGTCAGTCAGTGTGACATTTGGCTTGATCAGCTCCTCTAGAGTCACTGCAGCCAATGTGTTGATGATTGATGAGACTGTGCTGAGTGTAATGAAAGTTATTAAAATCCTGTACTTCACATTTGACAATTATCATTTAAGTGATGGAAACAGCTAGGAAACAAGCTGCATTAAGTAAACTATGTGGCCCAGAGGTGTTAAGTAACAAAGTACAAATACTTTTTTTTTATTTCCCCTAAAAGGGTCCAGGCGATGAGGGAATGTAACAAAAAGTGTTGGGTCGGAAAAAGGACACAGGGAGGCAAAAGGGTTCAAAAGTGTTATTAAAGTTTCTATTAATAACTCAACTAAAAGAGACGGACAAGCCACTATCACCATTTTCAGAAACAAACAAAAACTCAGGCATAGGTCAGTAAACTGAAAAGTAAAAAAAGAGTTTAGTCATTAAACACTCTTCTCCGCAGAGCAGGAGTAAATAACCACCAAACACAGCCACCCACACACACACACACACACACCCCTCACTAACTGCAACTAACATGGCTCTCTGGCACCAGAGCTCACCTTTCAGCTGTACAAAAGAAAAAGGTGCACCTAAGGCAGGACAGATGGTAGGACACACTGACACAGGCAAATTCAGGAGGCCCTACTAGGGCCTACAACTTTCAGGTATCTGTAGTTTACTTGAGCAGTCGTCAGTCGTCATCCCCCCCCCCC
>NW_024582376.1:0-17279 GCF_018398535.1 Haplochromis burtoni
CAAAAGTTTTGGACCCACTGCTCAAAGATTTGAAGTCCTTTGAAGATAATGGTATTTTTGTTCCAAGTCTGGGCAAAGTGGTCAAGGGCACTGTACTTGCTGTAGTCGCTGACAATCTTGGCGCTCACTCAATAGGCGAGTTTGTGATCCTGCAGAAGCTCACCACTGTGGAGTTAAAAGACAGTGTCCAATCTCAGACAGACTCAGTCACTTTCATGCTACATCAGGTTATCCCCCAGATGCGTTGCATGATTTGCTTGAAGGGATTGTACCTGTTGAAATTTCACTCTGTCTTGATGTGTTAATCAGGAAGAAATACATATCTCTTGAGCAGCTCAACCATTCCATCCGTTGCTTTCCTTACAAATGGAGTGACAAAACAAACTGTCCACAATCCATTGCCCCAAATTTCACAGCGCGAAAAAGTGTAGAAGGTAATGCATACGAAAACTGGTGTTTGTTGAGAATGATACCACTCATGATTGGTGACAAAGTACCAGAAGATGAGCCTGCTTGGGAGGTTTTGATGACCCTGAAAGATGTTGTTGAGCTTGTCATGGCTCCTCTCCACACAGATCACACAATAGGATACATGCAAAGTAAGATCTCAGAACACCGTTACAGATATTTAGAAGTGAGCCCAGAGGAGAAACTGAGACCAAAACATCACTTTCTCGAGCACTATCCTTTGCTTACAACTGTTTACGGGCCACTTGTACATTTCTGGACTATGCGATTTGAAGCCAAACATCGATTCTTTAAAAGGATTGTGAGGCAGACTGGGTGTTTTAGAAACATCCTCATGACAATGGCAAGAAAACACCAATCGATGATTGCGTATCATACCCACGAAACCACCAAAGGCCAGCACTGTCAGTGTTCCAGAAGACTCAAGTAGCAGTCGATGTTCTAAAAGACAGCATTAAGGAGTCCTTTGCAAGGAAGTTCCCCAGGGAAGACTTTGTGAACATAACAAATAAAGCAACCATTTTAGGCACAGACTATAATATTGGCATGATGCTGCCGTTTGGCTCAACAGGAGGCCTACCTGACTTTGTAGAAATCCATCAAATAATCATTGTGCACGGAACTCCTGTCTTTGTTCTGAAGTTGCTTAGAGGCTGGTACTGTGAACACCTGAGGAGTTTCAAAGTAGAGCCCACAGGAGAGACAGAAATCCTTAAACATTCTGAACTGAAAGAAACATACCCCATGGCTGCATACAATACAGCAGATGGCCGTATGGTGTCCCTTAAACACTTCATTTGCACATCAGAGTAAGTGTAATGGGTTGATTATTTCTGTTATATCAAATGTTTGTGCACTTATTGAAATTATTGAAAAAATATATTATTTTACCAACAACTATATGGGCGGGCGTCCTGTCTTATTTGTTTATTGTAATGTTTATTTAACAGGAACAATACATATAACATTGAAAAAGAAAATGGAAACATGTGATGCATACTTAACCCTCTATTCCAGGGGTGTCAAACTCAAATACACAGTGGGCCAAAATTCAAACTGGAACAAAGTCGCGGGCTAACATTAATATTTATTGAAAAAAAAAATCTTCCTCCAGATATAAGAATGAATCTTTTCTTATGGACTCAAACACGTTTTGCTGAAAAACTGAATATGGAACAAGCAAAGCTTAATACTAAACAATATATATATTAGCTGTATAATACCAGTAGGCCAGCTCTAATAGTCATTTGGTATGGCTTCGCGGGCCAAATGTAATTAGGCTGCGGGCCAAATTTGGCCCGCGGGCCAGAGTTTTACACCTATGCTCTATTCTATTGCCCTTATCTCCCTCTTCTTAAAATGACAATCAAAAATTATTTATTCAAAATTCTACTGAACTAAATCTCTGCTTTTATTTCTCTGGCAGAAGATAATGAAGAAAATATATGCATGTAAGCTTATTAACTATTAATAACCTGTCTCAATTTCTTTTCTTTCTCTGTCTCTACAGCTGAGGAAACACAAACCAAACAACAATGGCAGTCCAGTTAAGAGTCATTTTAGAAGAACACAGCATTTAAAAGTTGACACTTCCAACAGGAATTCCTAATACAGTGGAAGATCTTGTTTCCATAATTACTGAAACTTTCCAGTTGCATGGGGAATTTGGACTGCTATACCAAGACAAAGACTTTGACAATCAGTTTTTCAGTGTCATCTCAACTGCTGACTTGTATGACAAGGCCACTGTTAAAGTGATCCTTAAAGAGCCAGTAATCACCCTTGACTTACAACCAGTATGTGAATCAGGATTATCGTCTACATTGAACTCTTCGACTTCAGTGAGCACTCATCCTGCAAGTACTACTGAAACGGACATCTGCCCTGCCAATCATGATGCACCCTCACAGGTGTCCGACTGCGCATCATCAAGTTCCAGTGACACCATCATTCTCCCTGTTTCATGTCACCCTGCTGCATGGCCAGTGCCATTTCAAGTACCGGAGTTTTCCCGAGACATACAACTAATCCTCGCTGAGGCAAACAACTCATATCGCAACACTGGAAGACCTTTCATGGATGCCAGTGTTAAATCAGCAATAATGCAAAGATAATTGCAGAAAAAATTAATAAAATGTTCTCTAGCCGAAGAGTTGAAGTGGTCAGCCTCTGCCCCTCTGTGGGTGAGTTAAAGGAAAGGTGGCCAGCATTATTCACTGAGGCTCAGGTGAGTATGTGCAATAACTATTCCTATCCACCAAAAATCAAATGTCAAACAAATGTCAACAAATTGAAATGTCATTTTTTTTTGTCCCCTTACTTCTTAGCTCATCGAAGAGTTCAGACGCATCAACACAGTTTCTTTGGTGGAGACATTCATGCTGAAACTTGATGAGTACACACCAGGTCTTTTGCAGCTTATGCGTGCCAAAGGAGGAGCCGCTGGTTCCAAGATGAGACCTCTGCTGGACACTTTGAATGACATATGTTATTTGACTTTTTTCACAAATATGTAATTATGGAGAGCTGCAGTGGGTAGCAAGAAGGTCCTGGGTCAAATCCCGGCCCAGGGTCTTTATGCATGGAGTTTGCATGTTCTCCCTGTGCATGTGTGGGTTCCCCCCGGGTACTCCAGCTTCCTCCCACAGTCAGAAAGCATGGCTGTTAGGTTAATTGGTCTCTCCAAATTGTCCTTAGGTTTGAGTGTGTGCGTGCATGGTTGTTTATCCTGTCTGTCTCTATGTTTCCTTGTGATTGACTGTCCAGGGTGTACCCAGCCTCTCACCTGTTGAAAGCTGGAGATAGGCATCAGCCATGTTTTTGTTTTTAAGTAATTCAGTCTTAATGTAAGTAAATCACTCGACTTAGTCTTTTCACTAAATTGTATCTCCCTACAGGCACAGAGCATTGAGAAGGTAGCTAATGCTGCCTCATTAGCTACCTCGGGGAAAGACAAGATCTTTTTCATGACTGTCAGGTATGTCATATTCATAACAGTTTACTTATTAACTCAAGGGATCCTAATGTTCTTCTCTCCTGTCCTCTCCTATCCCCTGTTCTCCCCTTCTCCATTCATCTTCTGTCCACTCCCCTCTTTAGATCAACTGAAATATATTGAAAAAGCATCTTAAATAAAATAAAACGTGTGCATGCTTTTTGTTTCTTTCTTTTTAACACGTAGGAATGTGAGGATTACACAGACAATATGATGAAGGTGATCGTGATCCACAACATCATGGCTGAGGAGGATCCATCAGATGTGTCCATTGTGATTGAGGGAAACCAAGTGATGGAGGGATGTGGAAGCCGAACAAAGGCATGTGTACTGCTGATGGGACTGATATATGCCCTCAACCTCGAATATCCGAAGGAGCTGAAGAACACATTTGACACTTTTCAAAAACTGTTTTTGGAAGTTGACGGGGCCAAACTACTGAAAAAGGTCCACGGCCTCAAAAATAAGCTTATGCAATGCACACACATTTCCCCTCTTGTTCCCAGAGGACATAGCTTGATGGAGCTGTAATTTTTCTTCTGACAGCAAGCACAGAAACTATTGAATGTTGGTGTTAGTGTTCTGTTCTATCTATCCATATGTTTGATAACGTACATGCACAGAAACAACCTTGTAGAGTTTCTGTATGTGCTTTTGGCTTTTAAAATGGACTAAGCGTACGATCGCTACTTGACAAATCTATTTACAGCTATTTACAAAAATGGACATAATAACGCCAGACATACACACAAAAACTCTACACTGCAATAAATCAACACACAGGTTCTTGGTTAAGTGGTGGAGGTTCGGAGAGAGGGGCCAGGTGGCTGTCATCCGGTAGTTAAGTACTGGAGGTGATCCATCAATTATCCAATCCGAGGATAGGCAGAGATTCCACCCAGATACCTAGCAGCCACGCCCAGGTGTCCACCTCCTAGGAGAGAAAAGGGGAAAGATACCCACAGCCATCCTCTGGTGGGAGGAGTAACACAAAACAAACACATCACTGGATCATAACAGTTGTCTATGGCATCCTTTGACAATTATTTGGTCTTGATTGATGTCTATATTCTATTTGGCTCAAAATACAAATAACATGCACTTTTTTGGGTGATAGTGGTTGGGTTGGGCGGTCATATTATGTCTCTAATCTTTATGGTAGTTTCATGTCTATTAGACTAATAGACAATTCATTCATCAGTGTGTGAGCAAATGTACAAAGTCAATAGGGGATCAAATAATTATTTCCCCCACACAGAGGAAAATAAATTTAAAAATGTGTAGCTGTTTTAATATGTCCAAGATTTAAGATTCAAGAGCTTTATTGTCAATACAGTAGTATACACAATATACAGTGTACCGAAATGCTGTTTCACCCTAAGCCCCGCATGGTGCATTTATAAATATATAAAGGACATATCTCCAAGAGATATAAAACTAGGAATTACAAATAAATAACATTTGGAAAAAGAAATCGTTAATTTCAAAATTATTAATGTAAATGTTCTATTGATTTGCTGTATATTTCGGTAAAAATTAAGAGATAAAAAGGTACTAATTACTAACTATACAATTCTATACAATACTATAATGGTAACTATACAATTCTATGCAATACTATAATGGTAACTATACAATATTAACTGTACGATAAATAAAGATAAACAAAGACAGGACAGAGACAATACAAAGTGGAATGTGCAGTAGGTATTGAATACCAGTTTCAAGTTATAGTCAGGATATTATTGACGAGACATAACAAAGACATGAGCAAAATGCAAAATGTGCAAATATAATATAATTTAGGTGTGTGTTCAGAACTATGTGACGGAGTGTGCAAATAAGAATATTGCTCCAACGTCCAGTTTGTAGTGGATTTGTGGTAGTTTTTGTTGATTATTGTAAGGTGTTTGTAGAGGTGTAAATAGCCTGCAAATGGTCTGCATTTGTATAGCACTTTACTTAGTCCCTAATGACAGTCAATCATTCACACACTGGTGATGGCAAGCTACATTGTAGCCACAACTGCCCTGGGGCACACTGACAGAGGTGAGGCTGCCGGACACTGGCGCCACCTGACCACCACCAGTAGGCAAACATCGGGTTAGTAGTAAAACATAATGATATTATTTCAATGAAGTAAGTAATTTGCCTTAGTTAAAAGTAGGCAAAAGGTTGAAAATGGATAGGATGATAGGATGTGGCTGGACATTGGGTGATTATACTTAGAACAAGGACTGGATAGGATAGACAGAAGGAGAGGAAGGGGTAGGCAAAAGAGCATAAAAGAGGGTGCCTGAACATTTGAGGTTGCTTTTCCCTCTAGTTGTTGCGATGAGCAGAAGACATTATCTGAAGATTCTGTCCTGGGGGTCCACAATTAGAAAATGCACACAGTAAAATTCAGAGTGTTAAAATAACACTTAAAGAGTTAAATTTAACACTGGTCCCGAGTCTATTTGGTCCCATTCGGAATTGGTGTTAAATCAACTCTTTCTATAGTGTTAAAATTTTAGAGTAAACTTAACTCTAAATAGAGTAAAAATTTAACTCTGAGTAACACCGCAGAGTGTTAAATGAACCTAACACTACTAGTAGTGTCATATTATTTACTCTAACATAGTGATAAATTAACTTTATTTGAGTAAAATTCCACTGATTTTTAACACTGAATTGAGTTATTTCAAGTTAACACTGGGGGTTCAAATAACTCTGATGAGAGTTGATGTTACTCTATACTGTGTTATTCATACACTTTTTCTTGTGAAAAATTAGCTCTCATAGAGTAAAATTTTAAATTAATTTTACACCAAGTAGTGTTACTAAAACTCTTCCTCTTCCAGCATGACAACCTGGTTTCTAATAATGCTTTAAAATATAAAACAAGTAAGCAAAAACCACAACTAGATAATACGTTTAACGGCTTTATTTTGATGTCAGGCTCAAAATATTAAAACATCTCATGTAGTGTACATAAAACACTACACACACAAAAACAGTCATAAAACACTTTAAAACAATGAATTTAGTTCGGCATAAAATGACAATATGGAACCACATACAGGGAGGAATCAGAAGTGCCATACTTCATTTGAAGATCAAATGGTTTGAAGTAACACAGCTCTTTTACTGTATGTTCAACACCTTCAGCACCATATTGGGGTGCATTCTGACCTTAAATGCATGATAATGGTCATCAAAACACAGGGTTTCCATCAGTTTTCCACAGAGCAATACAATGTCATCTTTCACAACAATACTTTTGATCTTATAAAACACTGGAATCTCAGACACTACCTCTGTACAGATGATAAAGTCAGGGCGGTACTCTGTACCATGATGTTTTATCCACTTAGCTGAAAAAACACTGGTAGACAACGCAGCTCCAAATTTTAAAGCAATTTCTGGACCTTCTTTCAGCTCTCCAAGTGTCACCATCTTTCCTGGTCCTAAAGCTAATCTTTCGAGGCTAAAAGACTCCCAATACATGGCCATACAACTTTGGTGTTTCTTGGCCAATGTCATTGTAATGTTTTTAAAGCTTTTTAATTGCTTCTTAAAGAAGTTATGTTTAGCTTCGTAACGCATGCACCACATGTGCAGAATTGGGCCAATATTTCATATACTGCGAGGGTAATGTATCATGAAGTGATGCTTTGGTAGGAGACTGAGTGTAGGAAATAACTGCTTAAAGAGCTGATGATGATCAATAATTAAATGTTTGAGGTAGATGGTCATACCTTCTGACAGCACTGGTGAAAACACAATATTGACAATTTGTAGAAGCAGAAGTAGAAGATGCCAGTAGCTATCACCCACCTGTACCAAATCGCCAAACATCAAAGGTACATTACGCAATAAGCACCAAGATTGAATTGCATTTAGTCCTAAATCATTACTGCCATCAAACAACTTTACCCTTGGTGGGCGATTTCGCTGCTGATTGAAGCCATAGTCAAAGGCATGTATTCTACCAGCAAGTTGTTCAGCACTTAGGAAGTTCTCATGAATGTACTGCAGCACAAGTTTCACCTCTAACTGAGCAACTCCCTCCAAAATGTCATGCATGATATCTACAGAAAAATTGTTGGCTGTGTTGAAATATTTAAGTGAATTCAAGAGACAAGTGCGTTTCACACCACATACATGAGGTAGCGTAGGATCTCTTTGTACACTTTCACAGTGCTGCTTATGCATATCAAGAGTTCTTAGTGCAACACCAGAATCATCTTCACAGAACACACTTTGAAAACAATCCTTCTCAAGCAGACAAAAACGACAACAATATCGAGCTGCAAATGACTCCACGAACCCAAACAGACTATGCAAGCCAAGATTGTCCCCAGTGACCTGGATTACAGTGCCATGAACCAAGTGTTTAAACATGGGAAGTTTCAGTCCCTCTGTCTCAAGAACTTTCAGATCATTGACAAGTGGCTCAAGGATTGAATTAAAGCCATAACGCTTTGAGTCTTGTGCATGAAAAAGAGCACACAAATGAAAATTGACCAACAACGAATTAAAGATTGGAAGAAAATTCCTTAGTGTAAAGTATATTGCACCCAATTTATGTACACCCTTTTTAGAGCCCAGGGGATTTGCAGTTTCAAAGTCATCATAAAACGGTTGAATTTGTAAGGCATCTTTTTCTGCAGAAAATAGGGGACATCTTTTAACATAGGCAGCATCGATTAAGTCTGAATACACACCTTCTCTGGACATATTCCTTGACTTGAACATGTTGACAACATGGTGGTTTTGAAAGATAGTTTTCAGTGTTTACAAAATAGGAACATATGCAAACCTATCGGTTACAATGACTTGATCAAAAGTCCCTGTGATCTTGTTTCTTCTACTGTCAAATCTTGTGCCAAGCACCATTTCAACAGGTTCAACAGTTGCCCATTTTTGTTTAAAGTGCCTATTTCGTTTAGCTTCTGAATTTAACAGTGTGAATGGGTTTTCAAAGTTTTTGAATGACTGCTCTAATTTCTTTTTACTTGAAGTGTCCTGTGAAGGTCAGCTCTGTAAAGCTGCATCTTTAGCCTGAGTATGAATCTCAAAAAACACTTCCTCCATTGAGGAGACAAAACTATTCACAGTAGATTGGCTTAATCCAGCTGCCCTGAGCTGTGCAACAGAGAGGCACACATATCCAAAGTGCTCTTATTTGACTTCAACATTTTCAGATGTTGTGGGTGTTTCTTCTACATTAGTTGACACCACCTCCCTGTAGTGCTAACTTCTTTAACTGCCACATCAGGCTGTAAATTAACATCAGTGTCAGCCTGTTGGTCGAAATACTTAAGGTGTTTGGTATTTAAATGTTTTCTAAAACCTGAAAAAGTGCCAAACACACAGCCACAGTCACGCTGGGCACATTTAAGGCGAAGATTTCTTCCAGGTAAGTAACCATGGACTAACCGTAAATGCCTAACAAGCATGTTTGAACCAGTAAACTCAGCCTGACAGACAAAACACTTCATGATGGAGAATTAACCTTCAAGCCCTAACGAAGCAACCTTGTCCTTATTTCAGCAACTCTGGGACTTTCTTTGATTTTGCCAACATCTATATTGTACACAGTGGTTTGGATGAACGTGTACATGTTGTGAAGCATGGTGTTGTAAGATGTGCCAAACACAAAATGTGCTTTAAACAGTTCATCAAAGACCAAGTGAAGAGGTAGACTTGCATGGATGGCATTCTTGTCAAGAATAATGAAGAACCGGTGGATGTCATTCTTTTTCACCCCAACAGCCAGGAGGTAGGGTTGAGTGCTGGTAGTGATGGCATCAAGGTGCTCTTGGATATTTGTTCCAGTCTGAAAAGACAAATACAGACAGGCAATAAGAATCAAGTTCTAAACTGGAATACATAAATAAAAGAAACACTTCTTAGACAAGAGTTCGCTTGAGATAATTCACGGTGGGAATGACTCGGTTCAGGTAGAATATAGTCGTTGAGGTGAATCACTGCCTCAGAATACATCTCTGGGTTCTTGTGAAGGGAGTGTCCTTGTCGGTGTGTTCCGGAAGCGAAGACCACAAGATGCCTTTCTGCTTGAGACCACGCTGACACCTTTCCTGATTGTCTCTTCCGACCCTGACCAGATGGTGGAATTAAATGTAATAGCAATAGAATCGCTGAGAGGTCACTGTCCCAGCCTGAAAAAAATATTTGTTTTTAATAAAGTTGAATCATCCTCATCAATAACAAATTTCAATGCATCTGCATTGACAAAATGTTTGAGTAGACCCAAAATACAAAAGGACAGCTGTTCTGTGACAAACATTATATATCCTGTGAATGTCTAATTAAAGAAGATAACAGTCAATGTCAGCGATTAACTTCAGTGGCATCCTCAGGAGAGTCAGCTGCCAGCAAGAGTTCTTCCAGGTCACTGGTAGAAGGAAGCTTTCTGCCTTGTTGGATAATCTCTTCTTTTGAATGTTGTTGGCCACCTCTCCAGCAACCTGCCTGATACATCCTCACCAAACATCAGTACAAAATCCTGTTCGATCTGTAACAGGGATAGAGAACAGAGAATTATATCTGCTATCTGCAAAAAATAAAATGTGTTTACATTGTCAACGTAATGAAAAATATTCACCAAGCCTTTGATATCTTTGAAACGTGGAAACACAGACAGTATGTTGCTTGACAGCAGGGGGTCAAGGACCACGTTATGTCGATAAACAAATGTCAACTTCATCTTCTTCTTGACTGTGTCTTCATCAGCTGAATGTTTCATCAGAGAGATTGCTTCCTTGCACTCATCCTCACTCAGCACGTTCTCTGTAACAAACTGCAACTCTCGTCTGACAGTTGGTCCACCACACTGGTCTTCACCCGATGATCCATCTCCTGGTGCTAGACAATATGAAATACAACTTTATCAAAACTAATAATAACATTTGATAACCATTATTGATACAGAACCATTAGAAGAATGTGGAAATCTGTTAACTCTTACTTGCTTAGCTTCTGCATCCAGCTTCTGACGTTTCCTCAAAGGGCTGTCTGAAAGGATGACCGTATCCTGTGAATCTGATGAATGTGGCGATGATAACTGGAACCGCTCAGGAGACACTTCTGCAACAGATGTTTCCAGACCTTAAAAATAGGAGCAAAACAAATCAGTTTACATGGTCCCTCCATAGACTCATTTTATACACTCTTTGATTAAACAATGTAATAATGACACTAAAAAAAAAAGACATCCAATGAAACACAAATCACTCAAACAAACCCGTTTCATATTTGATGGTTAGTACCCCGATTGAGGGATCTGTTACTATATCCTCAAAAACATCCTCATCCAACTCAGTCCCTGAACTATCAAAAACTTTCACTCCTTCTGTTACGGCTGGCGCACCAAACTTTGCAAATGCTGGAAACAAGCACACAAGTTTGTGTAAACAAAAAGACATGACATTTAATGTTTTGTAGCTTAAAATGAAGATCATTTCAAGATACTCTTTCAAAAATGAGTCAGATAAACAAAGGCTAAATTATCAAGCGCCACTAACATGCTTGATAAGTGGTAGATTAAAAGGAGTGACACTCACATTATCCAGTTTTTTCCCCCACTAAATATACATTCATAACTAAGATGCTTCCAAAACACAGATCATTTTCAATTAATCATAAAATGCAGTTTGAAGAGACTAAATAACAAAAAGAACTTAAAGCCCCTTGTACACCTTTTTAATACAATGTTGGTTTCTTACCGGCAATCAAAAACTCCTTAAGGCTTGGCTCAGATACTCTAACAAATTTCTGCACACCTCCGAGTTTTGCTTTAAGCAGCATGCTTCCTGTAGACAGTAATTTCTTATAGTCAGTGCTCTTCATTGAACTACAGTAAACAGAAAATGTGAATATTAAAACAGTCCCATAAACAGCCTTGCAATGTGATTTCTTACACTGTATGTTACTTTTATATCAGTGTAACAAGGTGTCAAGATATAATCCTCAATACAAAACTAAAATAATAACTACTACTTTTTACCATTTGTCTGACCTAACTTAGCACTAGGGAGTCAGTATTTTGTTCATCTTTAGTTTAACATACTGAACAGTCTGGTAACCAAAATGGAAAAAGCAGTAGGGTAACTTTTGTCAATACCATCAACTCACAATAAATACAAATGCTGTCATCTTAAATTCAAACTACTAAAAAAAAGCGTTAAAAACTGCATCCTGGACATTTTGGATATTTTATCAAGCTTATAACACCTGCTGGTTGTAATCCTGTAACTGTAAAATCGCTGAAGACAGCCGAGTTAAAATAAGACAATAACCTTACTGAAAACGACCTCTATATCTGGTACCTAGGTATCAAAAAAAGAAAAACAGAAAGATGTAACATTTAGTGTAAAATTTTAATTAGTTAATGCTTGAGTTAGGTAATTTAAAATTTAACGATAACTAGCGAATTGCCCGCGCACTGAGGTTAGCCAAAATGCTAGTTAGCTAGCTAATGTTAATATGTAGATCCCAACACATGGAGGGTTTCATTTAATGGAATTTCGAACATGCTAGAACACAACACAATCACCACTACACACTGAAATAAATTTTGATAACAAGCCTTACAGTCCAACACTGATATCAGTCAACTTTTTTAGCTAATTAACAACCTTACATTAGCATACAGACAGTGTCACATTTGCTTCTGGTACAAAATGAAATATATAATAAACATGGACAAAAGGAATGTAACCTTATTTTAACGTGCTACCTGTGCTTAAAATGTCGAATTGTTGGTTTAATGAGTAAATATGAACAACTTACCCTGCAACTGATGTGAAGAAAATGGCGTGGTGAAAAATCCTCTTGGTTTGAAAACCAGTCTGTGGTGGGAGGAGCTTTCTAGAGTAACGTTGACACTGCCTCTTTTAATTCCAGGAATCATCACCCACACTGGGGGGCGTTTTGCTCCAGCTGTTGTCATAATGACTCTATCAGAGTAAATACACTTTAACACTGCTGATTTAACACTGGGAAATTTCCTGTGTAGGAACATGAACCATGAAACAGAAGAGTACAAACACCCAAGGCAACCAAAACCACAGAATACTAATAAACTAAACATAAACACAGAGTCGCAGACTCCGGACCATGACATAATATATAAACTCTTAACACCTAGTTAGCATTAGTAAGTGTTAAATTATCAACTCCAGACAGATTTGGTGTTTAACACTAAATCAGAGTTAACCTACCAACTCTCCAAAAAGAGTTAAATTAACACTCTCTGGTGTGGACCCATATAGACACTTTAATAGTGTTGAAATCAAATCCGACAGTGTTAATTTGGACATGCTGGATTTGCTGTGTACATCAGCTAATAAAATAATTTAAAAAATGAATTCATAAATGAATTTACAAATACATATTTTATTGCACAATTTACTATTTAAGCAGATAATTCTTTAGTTTAATGTGTGTGACTCGTTTGGTCCTCCATATACCAGCTCCTCCAGGTAGATCCTTGTGCTTGCTGTAGCTACGCCCCTCAGCCACGCGCTCCCGTCAGGACCCGTTACAGTGTGTTTTGTCATGTCATCATGAGATCACCACACATGTAGCGTAAACTGACTGGGGTTTGTTAGACAACTATTTGCTGTGAGACCAGCAGTAACCCTAACAGTATATCAAATATAAATGTGCCAACGTTTAAAATACACATCATTGATTTACAGGTTTGTCGTCTGTATAACTCAGTGTATGCTACTCTGATTTGCATTGTGTTTCACGCAAACTCATTCAACCTAAATCATTACACTGCAAATAATAGCGAAATGTAATTTTATGACAGTACATTCTTTGAACACGTTTTGTATACATCACTTTGCTTACATCACCTGTGCTCACCTGCAAAACACCGAAACATAACCATGTCAGTTCAACGGGAATGCGCAAGCAGGCCGTCCTTGCACCAAACAACACAGGACCCCCAGCCCCCTCCCCCACCCCTTGCCTGCGTAAACTTTGCTTCTGGGTCTGATACCTAACGCTAAAACATAATAGTTGGATTGCCCGTGAACATAATGTATGTCAAGGATAAAAAAAGTGAAGATGTAAATAAACACTAACAATATCTATTAGAAATACATTCTTCTGTCTTCGACCATTCTGAGTCACACACAATCAAGCACAGTATGATTCAGACCGAATGTTTCCTAAATCGTGTTAAGAGATGATTCTCCCATACAACCTCTTTTTAAAAGAGCCTGCCACCAAAGAAAATTTGCTTCAATGTAAAATTGGCTTTAGTAGACTACATCGAAGGAAAACCAGACAAACAAGTTCAGCCTACAACATGAAACAGAAAGCACAAAAAAAACACAGAATACAAGTGTTATGCCAAGAACTTTCATGTATTTAAATGGTAGTAAATGTTTGCTTATAGTCTGTCAAACATATCTCATCACAATTCTATAAATACATTTTAAGATGCCAAAAAGGACACTGGATTGCTCATAATGAGGAACACATAGGTACAATGACGAGTCATAAATATACTTGCAAAACGGGCAATTCCTTTATTTTATATATAACCCTTCAATACTCATGAACCCATTAACCGTATGCTATCTACCAACATAAATAAATATTCTATGTTTAGACATAAAAAAAGGAAAAAGAAAAAACAGAAATCTCTTTTGTTCCCGATTGTGAGATGAGGGATCTGTCAACAACGATTGCTTAATGTGGTTCACCACCTGCACAGACAGGTAAATGAGTTTTTTTGCCAACCTACAAAACTTTCTACCTGATATTCTGGAGATAATAATTCGACGAGTTACCAGTTAAACGGATGCTTGGAAGTAAACGGAAGCGTCATCTCCAAGATGGAGCTAAACGCTGCAAAGTAAGTCAGGAGTCATGAAGCAGGTGAGTCGATAGAACATAAAACACACATGTACACACACACACACATGTACACACACACACACACACACACACACACACACACACACACACACACACACACGAAGATTTGAGCTTGGAGTGTATGTTCGACATGATTTATTAGTGAGTTTTTACAACATAAGTCAAGCCTAATGAGTCAGCGGTAAAATAATCTACTGGACGAGTGGCCTGGGATGGAGTCGAATTCACGTCCTTGATGATCTTTTTGTTTTCCTGTCCCTCCCTGTCTACAATGCTATCACACCAGATGGATTAAATGGAATGAAGGACCTTTACTTTTAACGGTTTTTTCTGTCTTTTTCTTTTTTCTTTTTACTTTCTAAATTGATTCAGCAATATTTTCCTCGGGGATTGGAGTATGTACGGTATGTAAGTTAAAATAAGAATCCTATTATTAGAAGGACTGCATGTAGGGCGCAGCGCTCCCCATGACAAACAGATGGGGACTAGCAGCATTTGGGTAGCTCTCGTCAGCATACGACAATCGTTAACATGTCACACACACACATGTAGACAATATGGTTCAGCCCATTTCAAAGACGATCACTTTTCAAACACCCTGTCGTCACTTCTAAGAAGATTTCATCATCTAAAACATGTATCAAGCTGAATGAAAAACTGAATTTTCACAAACTAACTCCCATGGATGACTTGGGAACTGCATCAAAGTAAAATGCTGCAGTAACAGACAGATAAAAGTGTTCACCATCAGATCTGGACTATCTAAAAAATTGAACCCACCAACAGGACAGGAAAGCCAGGTTCCCCTAATAAATCTTCATCTCAGTGGGATCTATTTCAGGTATAGAAATCAGTGCACACCTGAGTGCGGTGTGTTTAAAATTGGAATCTATATTGTCTAGAGCAGCTGCATACTTTAACAACTGCATGTTACAAGTCTTCTATTGTTGCGGAGCTTCTTGGTTTGCATACCATGTAATCAAGCGCTCTGGTTGTGTGCCCCCGCTACCTTGACCCTCTGGTTATAAATGACATATTTTTAGGCGTTATTACGTGGGGGGTGGGGCTAATTAGACTATTTAGCCGCATATGTTTGCCTCTCAGACTCAATGGGAGACACATTCTCCTAAAAGGATTACAGATGTACCTGCTTCAGACTCTCGGGTTTGGTAGGATTTCGTACCTTTGCTGAAATAGATATATTTGAGTATTTTAAGGCTGTATAATGATGGTTCTCCACCTGTTCTTTTAGCTTGGCTGACTTTTGGATTCTCTACTGATTGTGGTAAGTGATATTGATTTATTTATTAGTTCTTTTTGAGTTGTGAGGATCCGTGTATAGGGCCACTGGCTTGACACAACTGATAAGGTTCCGACTGCTGGTGCGCTGTTTGTGGAAGCTTTGAGAGAGAGAGAGAGAGAGAGAGAGAGAGAGAGAGAGAGAGAGAGAGGGAGAGAGACCGTGCGTCATAGGTAATAATGCTTGGAGGCAAGGTCATTTTTTCTCCACTTCCCACTGCCAGTATTATAAATAATAGTAGCATGCATATAGATAGATAGATAGATAGATAGATAGATA
This sequence comes from Haplochromis burtoni, assembly GCF_018398535.1. NCBI lineage: Eukaryota > Metazoa > Chordata > Actinopteri > Cichliformes > Cichlidae > Haplochromis > Haplochromis burtoni. Next base: position 15,948 of record NW_024582376.1, read on the forward strand.
GATAGATAGATAGATAGATAGATAGATAGATAGATAGATATGACGGGCAGAAAAGGGGGGGGGGTAATAAAGGGATAGCGTAAAAAGAAATGCACAATGTATCACCAACTGCCTCACCGCTATTAACAAACAAACATGCAACACCTGGAACACAAACAAATCCACAGGTATATAAATCAGCTAACTTCTTGTGGTGTGTGTGTTGTTGTTTTTGGGGTTTTTTTCCCCATCTTTTTTCATCTTCTAGTAATTTACTGTGGCGTTGTGGGAAAAAGAATGGGAAAGGTGATAGCATCAGATGCGTGATGTCCGGGCATGGGCGGCAGACTGATTCATCCATTTGAAGACACCTCGGGGCAGTCTCGTGGGTTCTTCAGGGACGTCAGACTGTAGAATCATATATATATATATCTTGTATAGTTAACGAGTGGTATGGGGAATATTATTGGAGCAAAAGGATTTGTTTGTGCTTCCCAAACATTTAGATCTGTGAGGTCAGTTGTGTGTGCGTTATCAACTCGGTGTGTGTTTTGCAAGAATATTTACAGAACTTCATAAATAGTTCAAAAGGTGCATGGGCATCTGCAAATATGAATTAAAAACCTCTCGTGCATGCAGACCTTTAAATGTAAATTCAAACTTGAGGGCGTATTATGAGTAAATGCCCGGGACAAATCTATAAACGCCTCCAGAGATGTTCAAATTCTTCGATTAAATCACTGAAAATAGAGACAATTGTTTTACCGTCAGTCTTTTTTTTAACCTGTGGTTCTTTACATTCTTTACCGTAGACAATCAAGATTCCTAATGCTATTCAATTTTAGTCCAAGTTTTTAGTAACTCATCATTTTCAATTGGTGCTTGTTGACAGTTTCTGCCGCAGGAGCAAACGCAGCCTCCAGAAACGACTGTGGGTGAGTCACTGTTTCTTCACTCGCTTTGTGTTCTTTAATTTCTGGCCGCTGATCAAAGGTCAAGCGTTTGGTTATAGACTACAGAGAACTCATTGTATTGATAAGGCTCCTCGCAATTTTAGAGTTCGAACAATTGTGTTGATTACAGTCGAGGCAGAGTGGTTATGCGGTTGTGCAGATGATGTTTTTTGCGAGGGCGGCGGCAAAGATGGGTGCAGTGCCGAGGAATTCCGCAGTAAGTTGAATGAAATGGAACAGCGTGTCCCTAGGGGGCTGGGACTGGATCAGATTTCAGTCGACATGTGTGAAGGGAACCTAGGTGATAAGGAAGTGTTGGGCAGGTGTGATGATAAGGAGAGAAAAGAAGTTGGTTTTGGATTCTGAACACATTTGACTGCGTGAGAGTGTGTGTGTGTGT
>NW_024582376.1:17304-18372 GCF_018398535.1 Haplochromis burtoni
GGGGGGGGGGCGCGAATACAGATTAAATACATGGTATGCAGAAACAGACGGTGCAGTCTGAAAGTGAATGGGAGACTTCAAGGTGGTGTCAGGTCAAACTAGATGGTGGTCTGCAGGATGATTTAAGAAATCAAGGATATGAAGCAAGAAAAGCAGAGGCAAGGGTCACATGGTGAAAGTGGAGAAGAACATAGAGTTCTCGGAGGATAAAGTACATCAAAGTATTTAAAGGGAGAGGTTGTCAAAGAAAAAGTGTGATATTCAGGGAGATGAATGTCAACAGGCTGTGAGGAGGTTGAGGACACACATGCAGACACATAGATGCGAGAGTGAGGTTTAACAGTAGGCAAGCCGTTTATTAATACCTGAACATAAAAAAGCAAGAGGCAAAATGGAAACTGAGGTTTAACTAACATAAACTGGGTGAACTAACTCAAAACACTGAACAGCAAACCCGGAGATGGACACAGAAACATGGAGAGAGAGAGGGAGCAAGTTTGTGTGACTAAGGCTAGAGATAGAAATGCACAATGAGTAAAGAGAGCCTGTTGAGAGGGTGGAGAGTATTCTGAAAAGCTCATGAGAGTCAAAAGTGGAAGGATGGAGGAGTGTTGAATCAGGAAGTGCAGGACATGAAAAACACACACCACTGGGTTTTTGAACAGTTTTCACTCAAAGTCTGTCATCACTGTGAGTGCTGCTATAAAGTCAACTAAATAAAGTAAAAGGTATAACATTTATTTTAAAGCATATCCAGGCACTATGAATTACTGACACTGTAGGTATGAAAGGTGCTGCGCTGCAGTGGTTTGATCCATATCGTTTCCCTTCGGCAGTGTCATTAGAAGGCATAGCATACATTTTCACTGCTTTGCAGATGATACCCAACTTTGTCTATCCATGAAGCCAGATAACCCACACCAATTACTTAAACTGCAGGAATGTCTTGAAGAGATAAAGACATGACTTCTAAATTCAGATAAAACTGACATTATTGTACTTGACCCCAAAAATCTTAGGCTATGTTCACACTGCAGGCGAAAGCGCATCAAATCCGATTTTTTTGAC
>NW_024582376.1:18793-24850 GCF_018398535.1 Haplochromis burtoni
AGAGATAACGCTAAGTAAAAGCTAAATTAAAAAGGTGGGTCTTGAGCCTGTTCTTAAAAACATGTACGTTCTCTGCGGCCCTGAGCTCCTCCGGCAGGCTGTTCCACAGACGAGGACCATACCACTGAAAAGCTGCCTCTCCGTGAGTATGTGTCCTGACTTTAGGGACAATCAAAAGGCCAGTACCAGAGGACCTCAGGGTCCGCGAGGGTTCGTATGGTAAAAGCAGATCTGAGAGATAAGAAGGCCCAAGACCATTAAGACATTTAAAAACCAATAAAAGAACTTTAAAATCGATCCTGAAACACACGGGGAGCCAGTGCAGCGATTCTAAAACCGGTGTAATGTGGGCCCGCCCTCTGGTCTTCGTCAGCACACGAGCTGCCGAGTTTTGCAAGAGTTGTAAAGTTGAAATATTCTTCTTAGGAAGACCAGAGAGCAGGGCATTACAGTAATCAATGCGACTGGTAATAAAAGCATGCATCAGCATCTCCGTGTTGGCCCGAGAGAGAATAGGGCGGACTCTGGCTATATTTTTTATCTACATAATAATGTAGATAACAAAATAATTACCCTTATTGCTGTTTTAGAGAGGAGCGGTGCTTCAAAGGATAGTTGCAGATTTCTGTAAGAGTCTGCAGATTATGCAGTACAAATAAAATGTTAACGTTTCTCCAACATTGTCTTCCCAGGAGTTTCACCGGATGGCCAGGAAGCGTTCGCGATGTCTTCTCCGGCGCTGATAATTGGCGTCTGTCTTGTGTCAGTGACGTAAAAGACGGATTTAATGCGACATGACCGTTCAAACAGCAGTCGCTTTCTAAAACATCGGATATGTATCGGATTCAGTACCACATACGAAAGTGACCCAGATCGGATTTGAAAATATCGGATTTGTGCCGTTCACACTGTCATACCATGATCGGATATGGGTCGCATAGGGTCAGGGGGGATATATGTGTATTGAGAGTGTGGGGAGTGAGTTGGAGGGTGGGGTGGGCTGCTTTTAACTATGTAAAGCACTTTGTGCTACATTTTTTCTGTATAAAAAGTGCTTTATAAATAAAGATTGATTGATTGATTGATTGATTGATAGAGACAAGAATAAACAGCAAAGAGCTGGGGCTACACTGACCTGTGTCGTGCAACGATCCAGCAATGACAAATACTGAGCTGTTGTCTTAAGTAGTAGCTGGAATGGAAGTATAACAAGCAGTGGGTGAGTGATTATTTGCAGGTTCGTAGGCCAGAAGCGGGAACTTGCAAGGAGTTCCACCCAGGCAGAGGAGAGGGAGGGAGAGAGAAACAAGAATATTAGAGTGATGCTGAAAAGCTAGTTCATGCATTTATCACTTCTAGGCTTGACTACTGTCATTCATTATTATCAACTTATCTTAACAACTCCCTGAAGTGCTTTCAATTGATCCAAAATGCTGCAGCAAGAGTACTGACAGGGACTAGAGAGAGCATACTGGGTTATTTTCATTGGCTCCCTGTTTGATTCAGAATCTAATTCAGTAGTACCATATCACTCCAGTAGAGAAGACTGTAGGCTTACATGTGGATCCTGGAGTATTTAAAAGTACAGCATTTGAATAAAGTTAGTACACTCCTCACATTTTTGTAAATATTTTGTTATACCTATGGGACAAGATTGAAGATATGACACTTTGATACAATGTAAAGTAGTCAGTGTACAACTTGTCTAACAGTGTATTTAACAGTGTATATGCCTCTCTAAACAATTTAACACACAGCCATCATTGCCTAAACCACAGGCAACAAAAGTGTGGAGGGTCATCCTTTCGGTGCTCAGACAATACACCACACAACATCAAATGGCTATTGTCCCAGAAGGAAGCTTCGTCTAAAGATAATGCACAGGAAAGCCCGCAAACAGTTTGTTGAAGACAAGCAGAATAAGGACCTGGATTACTTGTGGTCTGATGAGACCAAGATAACATTATTTGGTTCAGATAGTATCACGGCTGTGTGGTGGCAACTAGGTGAGGAGTACAAAGACAAGAGTGTCTTGCCTGCAGTCAAGCATGGTGGTGGGATGTCATTGTTTGGGGCTGCATGAGTGCTGCTGGCACTGGGGAGCTATAGTTAATTGAGGGAACCATGAATGCCAACATGTACTGTGACATACTGAAGCAGAGCATGATCCCCTCCCTTCAGAAACTGGGCCATAGGACAGTATTCCAACATGATAACAACCCCCAAAACACCTCCAAAAGACCGCTGCCTTGCTAAACAAACTTAGCAAGGTACTTAACTGGCCAAGCATTTCTCTAAAGCTTAAACTCTACTGAGCATCCGTGGGAAGTCCTCAAAGGGAAGATGGAGGATCATAAGGTCTCTAACATCCACCAGCTCCAGTATGTCATCATGGACGAGTGGCACCCCGTGAAGCTCTAGTGAACTTCATCCCCAACAGAGTTAAGGCAGTGTTGGAAAATAATGGTGGCCACACAAAATATTGACACTTCGACGACAGCTTGGACACTTTCACTTAGGGGTGTATTCACTTTTGTTGCCAGCAGTTTAGACATTAGTGGCTGTATGTTGAGTTATTTTTAGGTGACAGCAAATTTACACTGTTATACAAGCTGTACACTGACTACTTGATATTGTATCAAAGTGCCATATCTTCCATGTTGTCCCATGGAAAGATATATTTGTATATTTACAAAAATGTACTCATTTTTGTGAGATATTGTATAATGGGAGGCAGAGCCTCCAGCTTTCAGGCCCCTCTTCTGTGGAACACGCTTCCAGTTTGGATTCTGTAGACAGACTCCCTCTCTACCTTTAAGACTAAAAGGCAGGGAACTTAACTTTCCTTGACTTTTCCTTAAAACTTTCCTTTTTGAGGAAACATATAGTTAGGGCTGGTTCAGGTGACCCTGAATTCTCCCTTAGGCCATGTCCACACTAACACGTTTTCGTTTGAAAATGCATCCTTTTGCCTCTGTTTTGGTCTTCCGTCCACACAGAGAGTAAAGATTAATATCAGTTTGTACATGCTTCAGATAGCTTTTCTTCAAATTCTTTAATTCTCACTCGCTTTTGCAGCTTTGTACTTTTGTGTTACTCACAGCAACAACTCCACCTCTTTGTTAGTCCATTTAAAAAATTCGCTGCTTATCCTCAACATTTTGCCGCGACGTTTCAAAGAGCCAGAAAGTAAATAAATGACTGACAGAAGTGAGGCAGGTTGAATCATCTTGTGTTTCACGCATGTGCAGTACTGGAGCATTAGTGTTTTCGCCTGTTTCAATGTGGATGAATAACTCTGTGAAAACGAATGAAAACGATAGTGTGGAGTGTTTTCAGACTTATACATCATTTTCAAATTTATCCAGGCTAGTGTAGACATAGTCTTAGTTATGTTACAGTAGGTGTAAGCTGATGGGGGAGTCCCATGACGCACGGCGTGTTTATTCTTCACTGATATTTTTCACACACATATTTGTCTGTACACTACTCTGCATTTAATCAGTGGGAAACTTTTCCTTCCCACTGTCACCAAAGCGCTTACTCACAGGGTGTCATATCATTGTTGGGTTTTCTTTATTTTCTCTTTATTATTGTAGGGTTTTTACCTTACAATGCAAAGTGCCTTGTGGTAAGTTAAGGTTGTGATTTGGCGCTATATAAATAAAATTGAATTGAATTGAACTTTTATTTATACTATAGGGAGGGCCATCTTTTTAAGCAGTAGTACAGTAAATTACCTTGTATATTGTATTTTACAATGACAAATAAATGAACCATGAACTTTGAATGGATTAGTAAGGAGGAAGAGAAGACAGCAATGAAGAGGCTGAAGAATGAAAGGCAATTGGTTCAGATGGCGTACCTGTGGAGGAATGTGAGAAAAATGGAGAGGTATCCTTGTACTAACACTCTGAAAGCAATGTAAGCTTTGAGAGTATTGATGGAGTGCCAAGGTGCAACGAGAGGAAATGTGATACTGTATGAAGAAATCAGGAATTCCAGAGAAAGATATGAGGCTGATGAAGAAGATCTATGGAAACAGTGAGACAATGGTGTGTGGTAGGAGTGACAGGTTCATGGTGGAAGTGGGATGAATGTCAGGTGTGATTTGGGACAGAAGAATAGCAGCAAGAGTGAAAGGGAAGGTTTACAAAATGGTAGTGAGACCCACTATGATGTGGTGCCTAGAAAAGGAGACAGTGGCACCTAAAAGAACACAGGAGGTTGACATCCAGGAGGCAGAGTTAATGGAAAATGGTAAATGGACTGATACTTCTATAGTGCCTTTCTACTCAATATGAGCACCTAAGGCACTTTCTACTACAAGATGATGGGGTAGTCTGTTTCACAGCTTCAAAGAATCAGTTGAGAATACATAAACCTTTTTGTTTTTAATCATTAAGCTTTAAATTGTAAAATGTCCTGTAAGCTATAATGGAAATAACTAAGGATAAACTGCCTTATTAGAAGAGTGAGGAAGATGTATGGTAAAGGGGCATGGGTCAGATTCAAACCTGGGCTCCTAGCCACACATCAAGTGGTCACCTGCTCATCCCAGAGAGCTAAACCAGTACCCATGAGCTTCTACATTTAACCCAGTTGGAAAGATGTGATGGAAGACATACTAAGACAAGTTAATGTAAAAAAAATTCTGAGAAACTTCGACTTTGAGCTGGGATTTTAAGAAGTACCTTCCAGTTTTTGACATTTGGAGTAGAGGGAGGTTTTAAAATGTCCTATATTCAGATAAATTTTATGTCAGCACAGAAAGGGTGGAGGTGTTAAAAATACTATAAACAGCTTATGGGTATGCTCCTGTTGCTACATTTTAGTGTATTTTCATAGTTGTCCAATAGAGGGCATTAGTACAAAGGTTAAAGGGAGTAGTCTCTCTAGGTTTGACGGTGTAAAATAGCAATTTTCTGTATGCACTGTTAAGTCTATGGAATTTACTGTCATTGATAATAGGCTTTGGTTATCTGTGCTTTTCAGAAAAGACTGCAATGGGACAAAGTATGACACACAAGAAGCTGCTTGCTGTGGAAACAAACTTTACCCAGGGGCGAGTCTGTCTTGTTGTGGAAAGGAACCTTACAATCCTGAAAAAGCAACCTGTTGCAAAGTACAAGACGGAAACACTCTCAGAGGTAACGAACTTGAAATCTAGCTAAACTGAAACTGAAATTTTGACTTTGTAACTGGCCAATAAAGAAAAGCACCTGAAGAGCACCTAAATTAAAAATCTTAATAGAAAATAAGTTAAAGAGCACAAAAACTCTTAACCACCTTTCTGGCTTTATGAAGCAGTTGAATTGTACCGCTTTAGACTAAAATTTGTTTTTAATACAGAATTTAATTGACTGAATAAATTGGAAGTTGACTGTATACACCCCCTACTCTGGTAAAAAAAAAAAAGTCATGGCAGATACTGTAATAAGAAAATCATTACCCAGTTATGGATAGCTATGTTTGAACTTTTTGGGTGCTTGTTGTTGTTATTGTAAATTAGCATGCTTTTTGTCAGAGTGCAAATGAACAGAAAAAGAACAATAAAGTAATGATGGGAAGTCTGGATTCATTGCACACATCTGTATGTGTTCATCTGCTATCACTAAGTCAGATGTTTCCATTTATTCAGAGGTATTGCAACATTTCTTTTTTTGAACAGCTGTGGGCCATTTAACACTTAACATGACACTTTCAGCTGTTACACTGCTTCTAGTGTTTGTGTCTTTATTTTACAGCCAATATTACTCATGGTCTGAGTGAAAAGGTGTCCAACTGCTGTGGGCTGAAGCCCTACAACCCTGTCAATGAAATATGCTGTCAATCAACCATCACTGCAAAACGTGGACCAATGGCTGAATGTTGCGGTAAAGGTGAGCAGACACACTGATGAAAAACATCATATTAAGCATATATTATATAATTAAAAGGCAAAATTCGAAGACAGACAGTGTTACAAACAAAAAACAGGACTTCTTGAGAGTTGTGATTTTCTACTGCAAAATGTATTTATTTTATGTAAGTAAGGAGAAATAGTGGAAACAAAAG
>NW_024582376.1:31474-49076 GCF_018398535.1 Haplochromis burtoni
GGGAAGAGACCATATTTTATAAAAGATCTGCCATGTCTACAGTGCTGTTGATCCTCCAATAGTTGTCATATAGCAATCCAATAAAATCCAGACTCATAACTGGAGGTGATGACTTTGTCATTTCCTCTACAGCTTTCCATAGTTGCCTCAACAAACCAAAGCAACTATAGTGTCAGATAGCTGTTTTGTTGTTTTGTTTACAAATTTCCACAGAATATTGTTTAAACTGAACTAGAGCTAATCATAAGATAATCATTTTACAGTGAAAAGCAGTATTGCAGGATATACTGTACGAGAAACACATAAACACAAAGCTAAACATGAATTAGCTATGACTGAAGTATAAGTCTTACAGTTTTTAGTATCTGATTTTTTTTCACAGGAGTGCAAAATGTGGGAATTCTGCATTGTGGTCCGAATGATAATAAGAAGAGTCTGGTGAAGAATTCCACTTTCCACCAGTGCTGCGGTCACCACCAGTATGACAACAGGACTCAGTGCTGCTGTGAGAATGAAGGTGTTCTGGAGGTACAACCGAAGCATTCATCTTGCTGTGACAAGAGCTCCACTACAGGTAACTCATTATTTATACACTTACATGCCAGCTGTGTGTGACGAATCCAATAACAACAGTTCCATTTTTTTTTCATGTTGTACATATGAGTCTTAATGCACATCAGACTGTGGTGAGAAATGTATTTGATTGAGTAAACATCATAGAATTAAATACTAATTAATAAATCTTGCCTTTAAAAAAGATCTGCCATGTCTACAGTGTTGTTGCTCCTCCAATAGTTGTCTTACAGCAATCCAATAAAATCCAGACTCATTACTGGAGGTGATGACTTTGTTGTTGCCTCTACAGCTTTCCACAATTGCTTCAACAAACCCAACCAACTATGCTGTCAGTTAGCTGTTTTTCTCAAACCTCCACATAATATTATTTAAAATGATAGAGCTAATCATAAGATAATCATTTTACTGTGAAAAGCAGCATTGCAATTATTATTTTTACGGTTTTCTCGTACAGTATAAGCTAAACATGAATTAGCTATGACTGAAGTATAAGTCTTACAGTTTTTAGTATCTGATTCGTTTTCACAGGAGTGCAAAATGTGGGAATTCTGCATTGTGGTCCGAATGATAATAAGAAGAGTCTGGTGAGGAATTCCACTTTCCACCAGTGCTGCGGTCACCACCAGTATGACAACAGGACTCAGTGCTGCTGTGAGAATGAAGGTGTTCTGGAGGTACAACCGAAGGATTCATCTTGCTGTGACAAGAGCTCCACTACAGGTAACTCATTACTTTGTACACTTACATGTCAACGGGGACTTACTCATGCCATGTGTGTGACGAATCCAATAACAACAGTTCACTTTTTTTTTCATGTTGTACATAGAGTCTTAATGGACATCTAGACTTGAGACTCGTTATCTCTATTAAAACCATATCAGAATAAACAGACTAAAAAAAAACACGTCCTTGATAGTTTTTCAATATTTACTTCAAAAGTCCAAACAGGTACACAGCAACAGAATTCCAAATTACGAAAACTTATAAAGCTCAATTCAAAATGGATGAAGAGAGATTGCGAGGTCAAAAAACCATGTGGCTCCACTCTCCTCTCGCCCAACTTCCTGTTTTTTCTGCACTATCAAAATAAAAGCATACATTTCAAATTAAACTGCATGTAGGCTTCTACATTACCGGCCCCTAATTGTTATCAATGGCTTTGAAACAATTACTCCAAAATCTTTAACTTAAATGAAAAGGTCTATGGCTACATTACTTAATTGAACTTCAACTATCTTAAAGAAATCTTCTTTCACTTTCCTCCCCTCAGAGGAAACTAGTTCTTGACTTTCGAAGAGTGCATCAATTATCTTCAGCTTCTTGCAAAAGGCACAGCTTTGTAACTGGTCGGCAAAGCTCATTGGTCTTGGTCTTTACTTTCACCTGACGCACCAGACCTTTCTGGTCTGGAAAGGTCTCTACGATTCTTCCTAGTGGCCATGAATTTCTGGGTGCTGTGTCATCTACGATCAGCACAACATCACCAACATGGAAATTTCTCTTAGGTGTAGTCCATCGTTGACGCTCTTGGAGCTGCATGAGGTATTCCTTGCACCAGCGTTTCCAAAAAATGTCTGCAAGATATTGGATTTGTCTCCACCTGCGATTTACATACTGGGCATCCTTGTTGAAGATTCCTGGGGGTAATTCTGGCTTAACCTTCAGCAACAGGAGATGGTTGGGTGTTAAAGCCTCCAGGTCATTGGGATCTGAAGATTCCTTTGTAATAGGCCTGCTGTTTATAATAGCCTCAGCTTCACACAGCAAGGTGTGGAGACCTTCTTCATCCAACAGTTGTTCTTTTACTGTGACGTTCAAAATTTTTCTCACTGAGCGGATGAGTCTCTCCCAGCTTCCTCCATGGTGAGATCCTGCTGGTGGATTAAAATGCCATTGGATCCCCCTTTGCTGCAATGATTTTATGATCATACTGGAGTTCCATTCTTTAATTGCTTTCTTTAACTCACTGTTAGCTGATCGGAAGTTGGTTCCATTATCCGAGTACATCTCTTTAACTTGTCCTCTTCTGGCAAGGAATCTTCTGATGGCGTTGAGACACGCATCAGTGTCAAGTGAAGATGCAACCTCCAGATGTACAGCTCGTGTGGTAAGACATGTGAAAATGACACCATATCTCTTTACTTGACTTCTTCCCCTTTTTACCAGGAATGGACCAAAGTAGTCAACACCTACTTTGGTGAATGGAGGGTCATCAGGCAGGATCCTGCATTTTGGTAAATCTGCCATTATTTGTTTGCCAGCACTTCCGTGTAGCCTTTTACAGGTAACACATTTTGACAAGAACCTTCTAATGGCTCCATTTGCTCCAGGGATCCAAAATTTTTGACGCAGATGAGCCAACATATGATTCCGTCCGGCGTGAGCTGTAACATCATGGGTATGTCTTAACACAAGCTGTGTGATATGTGAGTCCTTTGGCAAGATGACTTGCTGCTTAGCATCATCTGGCATTGCTGCTCGACTCAACCTTCCTCCAACTCTTATGACTCCATCTTGCAGTACTGGAGTCAACTTGTAGAGAGAGCCTTTTTTCTTCACCCTTTGATGTTCTTTCAGCATTGCCAAGTCCTGTTCAAAACTTTGCTTCTGACAGTACTTCACAATTTCCATTTCTGCTTCAGACAAATCATCACAGGTTAGATTTTTTCCCTTGAAAGCTTTCTTGAATTGGCTCATCCTGATTTCCTCACTCATTGTACTTGCTTCCTTTCTCTTTGCTATTAATTCCTTAAGCAAACTCTTCAGTTTCATGAACCAGGCTACAGCACGCTTTAGCTTTGTCCAAGATGAGTAGTGATTCATCAGCTGGTCTACTGAGTCTTTGAGCCCTTGCATCTGAATGACACGTGTCTGAGCTTCTCTTTTGACCTCTAAGTCATCAAAATCCAGCATTCTGGGATCTGGATTCTTCGGCCACTGATCTTCTGAGCAGAATAGGAAACTTGGACCCGAAAGCCAATCGCCACATTTTAAGAATGCTGCAACAGTCTGTCCTCTAGAGACATGATCTGCTGGATTCAAAGTGGTATTGACATATCTCCACTGCTGAATGTGAGAATGGCTCAAGATCACTGAGATCCTATTAGAATTGCAATTATTATTTTTACGGTTTTCTCGTACAGTATAAGCTAAACATGAATTAGCTATGACTGAAGTATAAGTCTTACAGTTTTTAGTATCTGATTCATTTTCACAGGAGTGCAAAATGTGGGAATTCTGCATTGTGGTCCGAATGATAATAAGAAGAGTCTGGTGAGGAATTCCACTTTCCACCAGTGCTGCGGTCACCATCAGTATGACAACAGGACTCAGTGCTGCTGTGAGAATGAAGGTGTTCTGGAGGTACAACCGAAGCATTCATCTTGCTGTGCAAAGGAGTCAGCTAACCCTGAAGGTCAGAAATGGTCAAATGCAGTCTCATGCATATCTTACAAATCTATTTAAGATTTAACTCTTAGCTTCATATTTTCTATTAAAATGTAATGACAAATGATGAGTTAATGGCAATTATTTTGGTTTAGTTTGGTTTTCCACTTCAAAAGTCTTTGTGCTTTATCTTTACAGGTTTTCAACAACTGGTAAGATACATACTGCAATAAAATATCATTCTTTTACTTTTTTGTGCAAATATATGAATGTTTGCCTTTATGTTTTATATTTTTCAGACACATGAGCTCCAACACTTTTGGTAAGTAAATGGGTTTTACTATAACAATTTTTACTATAATGTCATATGTAGACAAATGTAAATTTAATCTAGTCAAGATTGACTATCATGCATTCAGGCTTTGTAGGAAATGTTCTACTCTAATTTGAGTTTATTTACAGTTGTGCTCAACAGTGTACATAGACTCATCACTGGCATGAATATCATAGTAAATTTGTGCTTAAATTATTTCTTTGAACTGCTCTTTTTCATGAGAGACTATACAGCACACACCTTTAATAATATAAAAAACAATGGGTGCACAAGTTTGAAATGATTTTTGATCTTCTGTAATCCCCACAGTGCCAAAAGTCTAAATACACCCCAACTAAGTTAAATGTCCCTTAGTAAGTCGCACCTAAACCACATACTTTTGGTAGCCATGAGCAAGCTTTTGGCATAAATTTGATCACTCTTCTTGACAGAATTGGTTAATTAGGGGTTAGTTAATTGAAATATGTTGGTTTATAGACACAAAATTGGCTTTAAGCCTGGTCCACCAATTTCTTTCAGTTGGATTGAGGTCACAGCTTTAATCTTTACTGAATGAAATCCGAGTACACGCAGTAAAGTGTGATGCTATCCAGTAGCCGGTAAAAAGAAATATACCTGTTAATACTTTCTGTTCTGCTCTGTGGTAGTGTACCAGTGATATGGAGTGGTTTTTGTGTTTATTTTGGCTGTGTTTGTCTATCCACAGCACTGAACCAAACACACATCTCTGTGGGTCGACATGTTACAATCCAAAGACGCATCGTTGCTGTGAGAGACACCAAAAGCCTTTTTGGTTCTGCGCCTCAGGTATTACCGTCTCCATAGCTGTTTCTTTGAGTGAGTGTGTGCCAGGGAAAGTTTTCAAGAACTCTGCATAGTCCTGCAAAAACAAAAACAAAACTAAGAACACTCTTAAAGCTTCCCTGCAGATGTTCTATCTATCATTGATCATTGTATGTGACATTGCATCATCCCATGGTTTTTATGTGGGCCTGTAGAGTGAGTTGAATCAGATAAGGAACAGCCCACGCTCCAAGAAGGCAGTTAGAGCTGAGTGAGCAGTTTAAACATGTTTATCTTACGTGCAACCGTGTAAAAACAAAAACTTATTTGCAGCATAAATTTCCCCTAAAGGGAACATTGCATCATTTCCTTTTGTGACACCATCTCATTTTGGAAAATCCCTAGAATGGAAAACTATAAAGAGATAAAATAACAAGCTTAACAGGTTCTATTGACAAGATGTTGTTAAAGAACTTTCATCTAGGATGATGAAACTATATTATATTATACTGTAACCTGTTTGCTCATTGTGAAGTCAATACCAAAAAACCCTTTTCCAAATGTTTAGGTGAGGGGCATGTTTCCCACTGTGCTGCACCCTCTTGTCTTTTTACACAACTTGTAAGAAATTAGGAGATCAAATAGCTTTTGAAGTCGCATGTTTTCACAGTCTCATGTTTCAAGTGCTAGCCAGTTTTTTGTCTCTTTAGTTTTCCACAAAGTGCCAGATGTTGTTATTGGGTGGCAGATCCTGAGTAAAGCATCAGTTTATCAGCCATGCTTTTATGATAGTTACAGACTGAAAAGAATGCAATCTTATCTGCACGTGCTCCTCCAAAGCATGTTCATTATTAATGGTGCTTTCAAGTTACCCTGGCCCTATGCCTCTATAATGGTACCCGTAAATAACGTTTTATTGGTCCGTATTTAGCTTGGATGATGTTGGCAGCTGAAAGTGTGATTCATCAGTCCAGAGAACAGTTTTCCAGTTAGCCTTATTCTATCTAAAAATAAGCTCAGGCCCAGATAACAGTATAACTAAGGAAAGATCATGGCTATGGGTCGAATAAAATGATTTCTGTTTGATTCAGTAATTCATCCAACACATTGTCATCTATACATGAACTCTTTATGTGAAGTCTTCCTACTAACAGCCATGCTTTAGAACTTTAAGGGTTCCTTTTACAACAATGTGATTAGTCACTTGCAGCAATAGTCCTGACAGAACGTTGATATGTTGTTATGCAAGTCAATAAGGTACTGCATAATACACAGTCTTTTCTCACTTGACCTTCCATATGGACCTCATGCCTGTATGGTGATTTAAAAAAAAAACCCAACTATAATTATTATAGTGTGTTTAGTGTCAGGAAAGAGTCAGAGTCATCATGGGGTTGAAACGTACCCCAGCTGCAAGGCTCTGTTTTCCAACCAGAGGCAGGATGAGCCCCTGAACAGCTGATCAGTCTGCAGACTAGGACCCAGCACTTTCTTCTTGTGAGGCAACCATGTCAAGCGCTGCACTACAATGACTGGCCCTGAACTTTAGTTCAGCTACTGAGTTGTTGTAATTTAACTGTAACCGCCAACACTGTTATAAATCCATCAAATCAAATCTGCCACAGAGACAGTTTTAGGCCTTAAGTTAAATGGCTTTTGCCCAAAAAGAGGGACTGTTTTAAAAGAAGTTCACAAACAAGTTCACATTTTGACATTCTTATCTTGGGTGTGTAAATAACTCTGACAGTTAGAAAGTCAGACAAAGACTTTTTTTTTTCTAAGGGTTCCCTGAGGACTTTAAGTATTTTTTTTATCAAACTTTCAGACAGTGAAGTGTGTCTTTATTTTTCCAGACAGTACATCTTGCCAAGATCAAAATCCTGGAAAATGTAAGCTGCGCGGAAGGGTGGTTCACTTACAAATAAAAACTTTTTTTTTCTCCCTACATAGAAAAAGATTTCATTGTTCATATTAGCAAAAGGTTAAATTGCTATGGGAAAATGGTCTTGATATTTTCCCCCAGACCACACAATTGAAAGAGCTTTCATCTTTTTGAACCACCCTATGAAAAACATTAAAGCTTTGCAATGAATAAAAAGGGATAACTCAGGATTATCTTTGAATCCAAAAAAGGATGTGCAGCAGCTGGTTTGTTCAAAATCTTGGCATCTATATCAGTTACTGTACCCCACAAAAGACTTTTTTTTTTTTAAATCACCATATCTTAATCACCATAAGGCATTAACTTCTGAGAGTTTACACTCCCTTCATGTCAAGTATTCCAGTGTGGAGAATTAAAGCTCTAAGCCCAGAGGTGGAGGGTTTTAAACACGTGGTTTGGTCTTTCCATAATATGTGAGCTGTTCAGAAATGTCTGGTATGCTTAACAGCCCACATCAGGGTGTGTAGTGTTAACCTTTATCCTTTTTTTTGCATTTTCCTGCACTAGTTGAGCACTCAAAACACTTTCTACTATAAATCCCTTTCACCCAGTCACTTACATGTAGGACTAAGCACTTTTATCTAACATTCAGACACACTCACACTACCGTGTATGCATCAGTGGTAACTCAGTATCTTGTTCACTATCTTGCCCAATGAAATGCATAGTGGGGACAGCTCTTCTACCAACCTAGCCCCAGATGCCTCCTACAAAGACTTGGAAACCAACCGAATTCCTTTATTTTATAGTCAGTATTTTGCAAAGGAGGGAGAATAAAGCAACTTGTGTGTAACAAAGTTACACACAAGGTAAAGTTGTCTTATTTACCTCAGATCCTCTGAGTCATCTTTCAAAGACATCATTAATCGCAACATGTTTTATTTTTACTGCAACTACCATCTCTTCTTTCCACCTAACCCCAACCCACCCCAACCCTCACACCTATCTGTTTAGGTCAAAGCAAGGCCAGGGTGTATGACCCACGTATAGAAGTCTGCTGTGATGGATCTGTATTTCGATGCAAGCCGTGGCTAGATCAAGTAATGTACAAATTGTTTTTTGGGTTTTTCTTTTCCTTTTCTGGGCCTGCTCAGCTGTTTGTGTTTTTTAATCAGTGTAAAGTGCAAAGCTCAACAGTTTTAATCTCCTTTTCTGTAGGAAAATGAAATCAAGCTTTCAAATTATGGCTAAAGCCTAAAGCACTGTTTCCTTAAAAAAACAAAAGGGAAAAACATATTAATGGCATTTTGGCGAGATTTTTCATTAAAGTTTTTGTTATTAAAAATGAAGGGCCTCATGCTGCAATGTTCAGTTTTACACAAATAACTGACAGCAATGGTACCTAGTGATCCCAGACAAAAAAGGTTGTTTTTGTGCAGCTTCGATGAGAGAGCTTAGAGCTCCACCCCGCTCCTCTTATACAGTAACTGAGGGTGTTTTTCAATCTGATGTTTAAACTCGTCTAGCGGTGTTGGTTTTGGTTACCACTACTGCAAAAAGGTCCATAAATCTGGTAAGACAAAAAAAATTTAGATATGTTATGTGTGGAAATGAGACCTGTGTAATGTTTGAATTGTTTCAACTTTTTGTTTTTTTCCTGATTTTTGCATTTCATCTTCTTTTTGTAAAAACTCATAAATTTATGTGTTCATCCATGTGCATTTAAATGCACAAATAAAAGGGTTTGGCTGTTTGTGCATTGTTGAGCAATTTACTGCATTATTTCTGATTCTTCAAGTGCTGTGGAGTGACTGCGTATTGCTCAGCATAACGTGGAGTTCTCTGTTGTAATGACACCTTGTATGAGGGCAGAGATGATGGAGAGGAATGTTCAGAGATGTGTATTCCTTACAATCCGGCTAAAGGGACTCTATGTTGTTCTCAGTTTTATGGCAGCCCGGGACAACACTGCTGTGGGACGGAAATTTACCGGCCTCGTACTGAGATCTGCTGCAATGGACACAGGTGATTGTGTGCGTGTGTGTGTGAGTGAGTGTGTTTGCGTTGCTGCTTTACATTGCTGAGAAAGTCCAGTGAAAAATGAGTTCTTTAACTTTGTTGTTTTAATCAGTTGGAATATAACGCTGGTTGGAATTTTGTCAGACAGGGTGGCTGAAAGTATGGAAACATTTTTTATATGTAGTCTGTCTCTTGAGTGAAAACAGAAACCGTCTGAGAAAGGCGAAGCAGGGAAAAAAAACATTTCGCACGAAACCATCTGAGAAAGGCAGACGTTCTTTTTTCCCCTTGGAAAATGCGCTGAACTACTGTGCCAAGGAATCTCTCAAACAGCCTGTCTGGGTCTTTTATTGGGTTTGGTGCTAACTGTTAGTTGTTACACCCTGTCTGGTCATGACTTATGTCTTTCAGTGACTGATTTTTTTATTTTTTTTATGTGGACACTAACAGAGAGATGAAGCTGTAGCTCTAATGATGTTCTACTTTTATTCCCAGCCTGTGTAAAGACTGTGGTAAAGACATTATCTTTCAAGCTGACATCCAGCAGTGAACATGAGAACTCTAACTCAGCCTGTTAGGAGCATGTTTCTTCATGTCGCTGTCCATATTTAATTATAATTAGTACCTCTGTTTTCCACCCATACAAATCAGAACATGTGTGATTTGTTTAATTACTTTACATTGCTGATGAAAACTGGAATTTCCTCCTTTTTTTTAGAATCAGTATGGGAACACGGGAGCATGGGAACAACTTATTCTGTCTCTTCTGTGAGAACTAAGGGATTAAAAAAACATCTGCATGGCACAATCCATTTAAACAGACATGGTGTCTGAGATAGGAAGACACATAATTACCAGAGCAGAAATTCAGCTTCATCTGTTTCCTCTTAACTTACTGTGCCAAACCTCTCTTTGTCAGCCTGTCTGAGTCCCTGACTCTGACTGCCATTTGAAATTGTTATGTTTAAAAACCCTGTCTGTGTGCATGACTCATCTCCTGGGATGCCTTTTTGTTTTCAGTCGGATTTCTCAGAACCCTCCAGCTGTGACGTAATAACCCTATTCACCACACTACTGTGTTGCCCTTACCGTTATTTCATCATTCAGTATTTCTCATATGGGTTGAAGGAAGTATTGATGTATAAAATATCACGTTCAGATCTCAGTTTCTGTTTTATGGTTAGTTCCAGATCAGCTGAACTCATTGAATTGTGGCTGTTTTCAGCTACAGTAGCTGTACAGTAACAGCAACACTGGGTATAGATGCATTCTGTGTAGACTCTGAGTGTTGAAATTGCTCTGTGTTTCTTTCACTTCACCCTGTGTAAACGCTGTTTTGAAGCAGAGAGGAAGTTATCTTTCAGGCTGACTTCAAGCAACATACATAAGCAGTGATCTAAGTGGGCTAGTACTTATATATTGTCTTTCTACTCAAGCAAACACTCAAAGCACTTACTTCTATAAGCATCATTCACTTAAATATAGACATTCATACAACTCATTTATGAGCCTAAGTACTTTGTACTAATATTCGGAGTGTAACAGCAGCAACTTGGGGTTCACTTAGCCTCTTATGAGCATACTTCTTTATGTCACTGTACTTAATTTAATTCTAACTGCTACCTCTGTTTTCCACTCAGACACCCCAAATCAGAAAACCTTCACTGCTGTGGGGTCAAAGCCTACAACATTAAAGACCCACAGATGAAGTGCTGTGCAGGAACACTGTACAATCTGACATCATTAGACAAGCATGGAGGGGACGCTCAGTGCTGCGGATCCATCCTGCAAAAGCCACAGGTAGATTTATTAATGGTGTTATCTGAGGATCTGTTGTTTGTGCATCTATTCATGTCTTACACTGTATTATATCATTGTCACGGTTCGCTTGAGGACTCACACGCAGGACTCAGAGGCACAGTTGGTATTTATTACAGTTCCACCAGGTGTATATACAATTAGTGCAGGGGTAGTGCTATATACAAAGCGGTGACAGGGAAAAGGCTCCGGCGAAATCCAGGTAGGGAAAAGACACTTGCTCCTCTTCTGACTCTCTCCTATTGTGACCAGGCTCTCTCCAAACACTCACAAAAAAACAGGAATCCACTCGGGGAATGCAGGGTCGGATCCAGGGGATCTATGTAGAGAAGGAAACACACGTTAGAGGTTTTCCGCAGGGAAGAACTTGCTCAGAGCTGGGCTGCACTGACGCGAGTCACACACAACGATCCAGCAATGAGTAGAAGCCACTCCCTGGCTTAAATGCTGGCTGCACTGATGAGGCCCAGGTATTTCCTCTTCAGAGGGGCGTGGGCCGAGGGCATGAACCCACCATGAGTTCCGCCCTGGCGAGAGAGCGAGAGAGAGAGCAAGAGAGAGAGAGAACGCTACTAGTCAGCGGCCTGCTGATCCCCTGGCCGTGACAATCATAAGATCTTATAACATAAAACAGTTGAGAAGTTGGAGTAGTTATTGTTAATATCAGGCTCAGTGAGCTCCTCTAAGCAGTTTTCTCTAAGGCCATAGTGAAATCTATGTTTGAACTGCACTCTGGATCTATTTACTGTATATCTGACAGTCAGAATAACTTAAGTCAAATACATTCTTCGTTCCCATGTGCAAAAAATATAGCTAAATTCAGCCAACGTACCAAAATTACTGACTGAACTTAATGTTGTGGCCTCACTGGTTGCAAATGATTATGCTTTCATTAACCATAATGAATTATATATCTTTTCAAAACCAGGATATTTGCTGCTCAAGCCAGGAAAAAGAGGTGCTTTACTCTGTCAAGGCAGGATTTGGATGCTGTGGTCACCTCTATTACAACACCACCCTGTGCTCATGCTGTGCTGAGAGGCTGAGAAGAATCCATGAACCAGGAAAGGATCAAGGAAACATGATTCATGGTCTGTTGTGTCTGCTTAAATGTCCTCTCACAAAGTTAAACTTCATTTTGTGTCATTTTGACTTCATAGCACAGTTGAGGTAATGCATTTGACCAATAATATGCCTGTGATGTTCTTTTTTTAGGATCCAGACTTCTATCTTTGAATAATCTAAACACAAGTGATCTCTGCAAAGAAAGTAAGATATCATCTATAATTTTCAATATTGGAACGAATGTTGTTCTTAAATTTTTTTATGGGTTTTTAATGTAATGTGCTTGTGTATCTCTTTATTTAGTGTACATTGGGACTGTGGAAAGTGTGTCTGTGAAGAGCGTTGTGTTCAGGAATGTGCTATGGGTTCATGGGAAATATGCCAACGTGACAGCTCTGCCTTTGCATCACATCTTGGACATAGATGATCACTGCAAATCACCTAAACTGTTTCTTGGGAAGACCTACATCTTTAACAACGTTAATATTTTCACTGATTTCAACCATGACTCTGTTCTTCAGTCGCTCCATTTCATTTTTTCTAAATGTTCATCTTAGATCACCACTGTCTGATCTATGTATGGTCAGTTATTAGCTATTCCCTTGTTTTTGTCTTAGAACAAGTACTTAATTTTTATTTACTCAGTGCTGGTTTTCTTACTCTAAAATAGTGCTACACTAAGAGTAATGCATAGGGGTTTTTTATCCTCAGAAGAATGTACTGTTAAAGTACTCATTACAGGGATGTTCTCTTACATGGTCTATTAACAATATAACACTGAACCTTAGAAATGCCCATTAATTTGTAAAACTCTACCCTAAAAGGAAAGACCATTGAAGCTTAACATTTGGGCACTTTGCTGGTGTAAGCATAAAATCAAAGAACCAGCCATATTTCTATCACACATTTCATTTTTACATTAGTTATTGTTGTGCAAGCACACATGAAAATGTTTAAAAATGTGATCTTTTTAATCTTTTTGTTACCTAAATAATTGAAGAACATGTAACTCAATTGAATTAATTCATTAACTGAAATATGTTTACTCAATTAATGCATTATAGAAAAAATTAACTTGATTAGGGATTGCATTACTTTTCAACTGTTTAAATTTAAAAAATCCAGAATTAGTTATTAGTGATATTACTTACAAGTTGCTATCAGTAATGCATTAAATGTTCAACGCTCATTTCCATCCAAACAATGTTGCTCTGTTTTTGAACGCATCCCAAAATGTGTGCTCGGTAATTACTACTGTTACACAGCTAATTAGTGCACAGTGTTGTTAACTTATACATGCAGTAATGCAATATGACCATTATCTTTCAAAGTCTGAAAAAGCTAAAGTAGTAACTAGGATATCCAAGCTAGTGTTGGTTTGAAATTAACAGTAGCTAACACCTTAGCTATCAGTGTAACAGGAAGCAAGGCATGAATGTTAGCATACAGCTTAACGGTCACATAAGCTAACCTGCTATCAGCTAATATTGTTTGTCATTTGAAATTTTTGTGACTGTTATATCTATGCCTCTTTTTTGCACTGAACTAAATTGTAAATGGCAACTATTTGCACTTTTTGAACCATACAATTGAATGTATAAATGTACTGTAAAGCATGATTTATTTGAAAGATAAAGCTTGTAACTGTCAAATGGTTAGTTGACAATACCATTATTATAAGCACCCCAGTTCTCACTGATCCCTCTAAAAATGCAATATTTCTGTTTCTTTGTAAGTACCTACTTTTAATCACCTTGACCCAAGTTATTTTTATATATGTGACTTTCGGGAAGATGTTTGGCATTTATTGTACTGTATGTCTTTACTAAATTGGTAAGAACATACCTTTAAGCTACTAACAGGACAAGCTCATGATATACAGTATATATATTATATATTATATTGCATGTTTATATTTAATATTTAATAGCACCTCCTGTATTATTAAGTTTTAAATAAATAAGAAGATAAGAATAATTGAATGTGTGTGTGATTTTTTTTATTACTGAGTTATCACCTTGAGGTTGGGATTATCAAAAGTGGAGGTTCTTTAGCAAAAAAAAATTATGAAAAAAGAACTTGTATTACAATATGTGCATATAACAATTTATTGGACTATATATACATAACTATTACTACATTTTATATACACATTGTTTATTTGTATATTCGTAGATATTCAACAGAATTAGATAATAAATCAATACTCTGTGCTTATTTTTCTTACTTTACTTTACGGATACCCATATGGATACCACATACCCAAAACATACTAGGGAGTGCATAATTTTTTCATTTTTTGGTTTGTTTGTTTTTTTGCTCTTTTTAAAATTCTTTATAAAACACAACGTCATCGGATTTGATTTAAGGTCCAGATTTTTCCTTGGGATTTAATGTTGCAGTCACATGCTGCTGTTCAACCATTTAGAAACATCTCATTATATTTAATACATTACACCGGGTTATATGTTGTAGATGTACATCTTGTGGCTCGAGCATGCTCCCCTCCAGCTACAGGACTTTACAGGACTACCTGGAGACCTTCACTCTGTCAGTCCTTTTCTACTCTAAGTGGTGTGTAGTGAATGTGACAGTGACCAAAACCACCTGAGTTCTTCCTAACCGGAAACCCTGGAAGACGAGTGAAGAACAGGCTCTGATCAGAACTCGAAACACAGCCTTCAGGCTGGGGGACAGTTCTCTGGAGAGCACTGCCAGAGCCAACCCGAGGAGGGGCATCAAACAAGCCAAGGAGACCTACAGGAGAAGGATTAAGGGCTTCCAGACAGACAACCACCGCCAAGTGTAGAGAGGCAGTCAAGCCCTCACCAACTTCAAAGGCCAGAGCCCCCCAACCCCCGACAGCAGCCTTTCTCATGAAAACCAGGACTAAGACAGGTGACGCCTTTGCACCATGCCCACTACCGGTTTGACCTGCTGCCCTTCGGTCTGTGCCTAGGGTCAATCAGGTCCCACACCTCTGGACTCACTCCAATATCCTACTCGTGTTGTAGTTTTATAAACATCTCTCGCTACCTAGCCTTGTTTACCAGTTTGCTTGGTTTTTGACAGCCGTGTACTTAACTTGTCTGTGTCCTCCTTTCTCCAGAGAGTCTGAAGGAAAGGTCAGCCTCATTCTTACCTTCTTTTTCTCCACTCTGTCACATCCTTTTAGACTCCGATTGAAACCTCTATTCCACAGGTGTCAAACTCCAGGCCTCAAGGGCCCCTGTCCTGCAGGTTTTATATGTGTCCTTGACCCAACGCAGGGGATTTAAATGGCTAAATTACCTCCCCAACATGTCTTGAAGTTCTCCAGAAACCAGGTAATGAACTAATCATTTGATTCAGGTGTGTTCACCCAGGGTGTTATCTAAAACCTGCAGGACACCGGCCCTCGAGGCCTGGAGTTCGACACCCCTGCTCTATTCTGTCAAAAGAGAGGGGAGCTGTTGATTCCTGTTTAACACTTAACTGAAGCATATATATCTGATATTCTAGCCCCCATAAACTCTTTACAGACACTTAGCAGAGAATTCAGCTTTTTACCATTGAAGACATACCTGTTGACAGACCAGGGTTTTTTAAAGCCCAGCACTCAGCCTCTTAACCCTTCCACTCTGGTCCGTGTGCAGTCACTTGTAAACAATAAAAGATAACTGAAAACTATTTCATGCTATGCAGGGTGTGATGCTTTTATTTTGAAGTTTTGACTTTTATTTATGTATGGATGCATGCAAGTGAATCCTTCAAAGCTATGTCGTGTTTGTCACTGAAGAAACAACAGCAGCTTTGAGCTCACATCAGTTTCCTGTTACAATCACTTCATGACATAATGCATGCAGGATTTGTGACCGAGCACAACTTTATAACAAGCATTACTCATTCGCAGATGCAAACAGTGAGAGGTTTCATAAACATTCAAGCACACAGAATGAAACTGCTAACATGACATGATGACAAGACAAGACTGGCAAAAACACTGTAAGACGATTCATGTGAAGATGCCTTACTGCTGATTTCCACCAGCTTGACATTTACTGACATTTGTGACCCTTTGGAAAAAATAATAGCCAACCCCTGTTCTAAATGATGCAGGCTACTGTATATTTTACATGACACAAAAACAAGACTGGCAAAAACACTGTTTGTAAGATAATTCATGTGAAATTGCCTAACTGCTGATTTCCACTAGCTCAACATTTATTTAAAAAACACAGATGTGTCTTTATATGAAACCTGCATATATAATACAAAAATGTTACAGCACCCTTTAAAAATCTGGGAACAATTTAAAATAAAGTTAATATTTAAAAACTTAATCATGTACTTTAGAAATCAGAATATAAAGACTGACTTTTTTGGTTTCATCACACAACCACATAATACATAACATGAAAGCGATATGCTTATCCTTTCTTTTCGATTATTCTTGTCACATTGGAAGGTATGCAAGTGAACAGTATTTGAAAGTGATGTCTTTAAGAAACAGGGAAAAAATACAGCAAAGTGCTGACAGTGGACTACAGAGATGGATCTGGGCCTCCAGTTGATCATATACTGTACACCAAAGCCCCATCAGAAACGATATCAGTGGAAGGGTGTCGATTTATGTTTGCACTATGTTAAACAGACCGTTGCATCTATTTCCCATTTTGCTGGCAAAATATGAAGAAGAATGGGAGGCTTGTGACCTTTGCTGAGAATGATGTATGGAGTCATTTTTGAAACAATAAACAACCTCTCCCTATCTTCTGATCTTGTGTGTTTTTTCTAACAATGACTATGTGGAAGGGAATTTAAAATGCTCAAAGTCGAGGAAACACGTTGCAGCTGGCACTCAATCAGCCTTTACATGTGATTCTTTCCCGTTAAGCCCACAATTCCCACTGGAATATGGTGCAAATAAAAATGTACTGTGCACAACAGGGAAAACACCACTAACAGCATACTGGCAGCTTTAAGGGACACACCAAAAATACCTGACATGCCACTGAAGTGAGAGAATACTTTTTTTAGTATTTGGAGGTGGCCTCATGTTCACATTTACAAAACACAGAAGCGGTTTCTTTTACAGAAAGAAAAGGGGAAAAATATTAAAGTGGAAGCACAGAGAGTTTAGAGAAAAGCAAAAACTAGTAGAACACATATTGTCCAGTTTATAAGTGTGTTTATGACAACTGGAAGACAGCAGGTTCATTCGGTATTTTTGTGGCTCACAACGGGGAGTGAAGGTGGATCACTGAGATGCACAGATGTAAGATACAGTTAAAGCCACTTATAGACTCAGAAGCAAGTGTTACCAACATATTATCAACCGGAG
The DNA here is from genome assembly GCF_018398535.1 of Haplochromis burtoni. Lineage (NCBI taxonomy): Eukaryota > Metazoa > Chordata > Actinopteri > Cichliformes > Cichlidae > Haplochromis > Haplochromis burtoni. Next base: position 48,662 of record NW_024582376.1, read on the forward strand.
AAATGGACTGATAAAATAATGTACAAATATTACTTGTTTTATTGCTGTTGCTTATTACCTCAAATTGCTGTAAAGCATTCATGGAAGGAAATCAGTCTCCAGCCTTTACACATGACAATGAAGAAAGGTATGCCGCCTGGAACCTTTAAGATGGCACTCAGGAACACCATTGGGGGAAAACAAGGGCGAGACAAACTTGTCTCGGTGTGATGAAACCCTGTGAATGTGTCGAATCTTTCCAGTGAATTGCTTCGCCAAGTCTGCTGGTATTGCTCATGTACAGCAGCCCTCCTGTGTGTGGGCTACATACTAGAGATGGCACGATACCACTTTTTTATGTCCGATACCGATACCGATATCATAAATTTGGATATCTGCCGATACCGATATTAATCCGATATAGTGTTTTTTAATC
>NW_024582376.1:50928-52801 GCF_018398535.1 Haplochromis burtoni
CATGGGCTGGGCTGTAGTTACATCCTAAGGTTTTAAAAACTGAGCTTAAATAAATGATTAGCGGTAATAAAAGCCGAGGGACGTCAACAGTGATCACTGACTGTTTTAGGAGCTTTTTGAGATCAAATAGAAGAAAATACATAACATTAAACATGTTAACAACACAAAAGCCATATTAAACACAGACTACTTTAGGCCCGGAAGTAGGATTCGTCGCGTCATCACTGAACAACTGGATTGACAAACATTTCCGTAAGATATGTTTTTCCATTCCATTTATAGGAATGGCAGTGGTATCTCCCAGTGTGTACAAAATCTTAATGCCACTGGGGAAGTTCAGAGATGTGGAACTCCCACAGCAATTTTTCTTTTACAACAACTTCCCTTTTTACTGAATGCAATGACTTCATGGTGTAATACAACTGGGATTTTGGGGGGCAAAGGACAAATTTTATACAGGACACAACTGTTTTTATAAGCCTTAACCAGGAGTATTAAATATGACTCATTTTGGCTCCCGCATCAATGATCCGTTGCCACTCCTTCCTTCCTTCCTTTCTCCCGTCCGTTGCATTGTGCCAGTTTTTTTTTCTTGATTAACTCGGAGATGGAGATGTGGGTGGAATTTATGGCCTTTGTTTGGTGGTGTTTGCTGTCCTAAAGAAAAATGTATTTTATGGAGTAAATAAAATATTGCTATCATAAAAAGACATGAATATAAGTGATAGAGGTGTTTAGGGAGGCTCTGCATGTTCGATTTGGCAGATGTTTCCTGCCAGTAAAAAGGTTCTCTGTTCAAACCTTGTAATTGGACGATGCTTTTAGGTTCTTGTGCAAGATCCTTTCAACTACTCAGGTTTTCTCCCACACAGTATTAGCACAAGACTATGTGAACTGGACAGGCAACTAACTCTGATAGGGGGGATTTGGCTCAAGTTACTTTGCTATTCCATAAAAAATAAAAAACATAATTAAACAGTGAGTGCATTCATACTGTCACTTATGTGAAACTATTCTTGCACTCACACACACTACAGCTACAAAACAAGTTATAAACAAAAATCTGCAGCAAAACTCATTAAAGTTACATTTTAAAGCGCACTGGAAGAGTCAGTCCTGTGATTAAAAACCCCATACACCGGACAACAAATTTAAAGGTAGATATCAGTAGAGTTCAGTAAATGTAGTTCAGTTTTCTTACCTATCTGCTTGAGGTGAAAATGAGGGAGGATGGAGAGCGCTGGAGGAGGATGAGAAAGATATAAGGGAAAACATACATGCACAAATGTTATATACTTTTGAAAGAGATAGTTGTGATTTTTAAATGGACACTAACTTATAACGCATGCTATGTATGTGGCCAGCCTTTAGCCACACAAATATAAAATGTTATTAGGCAGAACACTGATGTCCATCTTAGCCACTGTATTCAAGATTGCAAGACAACAAGGCGGCTTTCACAAACGTTGTCAGCTCCTATGTCTTTTTAATATATTCATTCTAAGTTTATGGGAACACATCAAGTTGTTGGAAATGTAATTGCACATTAATTAATGTATATTTATGAGTACAGCATTCTTTTTATTTCTATTAAATGACTTCAGGTACTTACTTTACCTTTAACTCCTTTCTGATATTTATTGTGAATTTGTTATTATATGGCATATATTCTATATAAGATAAACAAGACCAATGTATTTACTGCTCCAGTATTTACTATGACATCAACATCATAGAATGGTTGACCCATTCAGAAATACATCACTTCTGTTTTTCCCAGAATTTATAATGGTAAATGTATTTATATAGTCCCTAAGGACCCCAAAGCGCTTTACATATCCAGTCATCCACCCATTCACACACACATTCACAC
>NW_024582376.1:54560-130617 GCF_018398535.1 Haplochromis burtoni
ATTATTATTCTGGTACCTGTAAGGAAAAGATCAAACTAAAGTTATAACAATCACTGTAATGCAAAGGATAATGTAAAGTCAAAAACCTCAATTTATGTTTAATGCAAAGCTAATTATATACTTCTAATGAACTAATAATGCCATATTAAAATATTAAATGATAATGAGAAAAACATCCCCTCCTTATTTTACACTGGTAATGGTTTTTATTGGAGGTGAAACTCTGCATAAACAGCATTTACAAACAGTTTCCATTTCAGGCCACAGCATGTGCTCCTGGTGTTTTTGGCAAATGCCTTTGTGATGAAGCTAAAGTCAAAACTATATGCTATAGAATCAGAGACATATGCCAACCAGGGAATAGAGAACTGCTCGTGACTGTTTAGCATTGCTCCTTCACAGCATGAAAGTTCTGGATTTCTACCTAGGTTCTACCTAAGGTTGCATGGTTTTCCTTGCATTGTCTCGCTCAGTCCAAAGATATGTATGTTAGATTAAATTCTGATTCCAAATTGCCCATAGGTGTATGTGAAAGGTAAATAGAGAGTGAAAGTATATGGAATAACTCAGTTGGTGAATAATCTGTGAAATGTTTATTGCTTTGAGTTTTCAGTTAGTCCATATACAATGCAGTCCATATACCTTTAAAGCAGGTGTCAAACATAAGGCCTGGGGTCCAGAGTCAGCACAGCAAAGACTCCAATCCATCTTTGGAAAATATGAATGACGGCATAAATTTAGACTTTTTAACTGTTTTTTCCTTCAGATTTACAGCCTGTCCTACTGATAAAGAACTCCCCACAAGAATTCATGCTACAAAAACATAACTAGTAATAGATAAACGTTTAAATAATGCTTATCCTGTTATTTTTCACCAGTTGCCTTAGAGTTTAACTTGCTTCCGATTTTTATCCTCTCATATCTATTTCCTTATGTATGTATGACTAATAACGCTATGCTTACAATTATGGGTAAAAAGCTGCTTTCATCCGGTCGTTAAGTGATGACGTGACGAATCCTACTTGCGGGCCTAAAGTAGTCTGCGTTTAGTCAAGTCAAGTCAAGTCAAGTTTATTTATAAAGCACATTTAAAAACAACCAAGGCTGACCAAAGTGCTGTACAATAAAATACAAATATAAAATACAATAAAACACAAGTACATAAAACACCTCACTGATAAAACAATAAGTTAATACAGTAAGTTAAACCTTGCTAAAAGCCAATGAGAAGAGGTGAGTTTTAAGAGCAGTTTTAAAAGTTCCTAGGCTTGTGGAGAATCTGATGTGAGGAGGTAAACTGTTCCACAGTCTGGGTGCAGCCACAGCAAAAGCCCTCTCTCCCCTAGTCTTTAATCTGTACCTGGGAACATCTAAAAGCATCAGGTCTGCTGACCTCAAAGATCTCCTGGGGCGGTAAATGCTAAGAAGCTCTGCCAGGTAAGGAGGTGCAGTACCGTTAAGAACCTTAAAAACCAGCAGTAAAATTTTAAAATCAATCCTAAAAGCAACTGGGAGCCAGTGGAGAGAGCAGAGGACCGGAGTGATGTGGTCTCTCTTTTTGGGTTTAATATGGCTTTTGTGTTGTTAACATGTTTAATGTTTTGTATTTTCTTCTATTTAATCTCAAAAAGCTCCTAAAACAGTCAGTGATCACTGTTGACCTCCCTCGGCTTTTATTACCGCTAATCATTTATTTAAGCTCAGTTTTTAAAACCTTAGGATGTAACTACAGCCCAGCCCATGCAGCAGTATATGAATGACTAACCTCGTATTGTGGATGGATTATCTCAGTTGTTCTCCTGGCTGAAGTTTGGTCCTTTTACAGCATCCTGCCATGCGATTACATTTGTTCCTGACCACCGAGAACACTCACGTTAACTTTTATCGAGTGGAAAAAAAGTTAGCTTGTTTATATTATGCTAACATAGCTGTGTCGCTAGCGGTCACGATAGCACATCATTATATACCAGCTAGCCCAACTTCAGTAACCCTACAAACGTCACTGCTGTTTAGTTTTCTGTCTTCATTTATGCTGGAAGTGATAGCAGAGCTGTACGTTTTAATTTGTTTCCAAAACCCCGCAGTCAGGACATGCTATATTGTATTTAGATAGAAGCTAGCGAGCTAACTCCCTGCTAACTTCTAACTCCGTTAAATGTCATAAATTCCGTTTTCATGGATGCCTGGATGTTAAACTCAATTGTTACACCTGGTAGAGCAGAACGCTGATCATTTTATTAAAGATGAAAGACTTTAGACAGTTTTTCAACTCTCAGTAATGCCATAGTGATCGTTTGATATATGGACCTGCAGCGGAGTTTTAGCTAGGGTTGCCAACCGTCCCTTAAAAAACGGAATCGTCCCGTATTTAGAAACAAAAGTACACGTCCCGTATTGAGCTAATAAGGGACGCACTTTGTCCCGTAATACAGTGAGAATCAAAAGTAGTCTATAAATGTTTATGGAATTAACGCTTTGTTTGAAAACATAATTCCCAGCCCCTCTCCTGCTTTGTGACCAATGAGCTGACAGCACACTTATGACAATTCGAGTATGACAATTCAGATTACCGCTCATCTCATTGGTCGAGGAAAGGTCGCTTACGGAGAAAATACCGGAAGACAACAGATGACCACAACAAGAAGCATGGCCAACAGGGAAACAAACGCCGACACTGCGGTGCAAGTCTCGGACGACAGTACACCTAAAGCTGGGCTCACACTGTGCGATTTTTTCAGTCACGTTATTCAGCTCCTGCTCAAACTGCACGATTGACTCGCAGGGGTTAGAAGTTGGTAGGTCACGATGCAGGTCTCACACTATACGGCCCGATGCTCTGATGCGACCTGAGTGCTCACACTGTGCCTCCATAAAATGAAGGTTATAACAGAAAATCTGTCGCTCTCTCTCTGTCTTTCACTCACACAGACACACCACCACCATCAACTTTGCTAAATTGCTAATGAAAAACATGATCAGGCAGCTGTGATTGAGCAGCATGTAAATCCAACTATTTTCACGGTTGTTGTGGTCGTGATAATTTTGTGAGGCCACATCGAAAAGGCTCGGATGAGCTTTCCAAAGTTCTACAAGTTGTGCCTCCATCGCTTGTGTCCAGATCACACGCTGCACAGCCGTGCTGCTCCGTCTTTTTCACCGACGTTTACGTGTTTGCGCGCGAGCAGTGTGAGCGGCTCACGAGCGATTGATGATCGGGAGCTGGTCGTGAGGTGTTAATCACTTCTCGTTACCCCACGTATACTACACGACGCACGATGAAGGCCAAAATCGGTCCGATCACTCAAAAATCGTCTCAAAATGGGCCTAAAACCGCACAGTGTCTGCCCAGCATAATGTTTGTTCCCCTCAGAGAAAGGGAAGAATGGGAAAAGGAAAACACCTGGCTGGAAAAAGTTAATATGGGCATGTGCAGTGAATATCAGCGCTATGTGGCCAGAAGTGTGATAATATAACTTATTTTGTGTAATAAACAACTGCAAGGATAGATGATTACAACAAATAGATGACTAATACATAAAAGTAATACATAGATGAATAATGATGATGAGTTAAGATGCGTATTCATGGGAACAAGTGGGTTTACAAACAGGAGCAGCTGATTAGCATAATACCTCAGCTGAAGCCAATTGTACTAAATGCACTAAATGTGCACTGTTACAAGAATATTTTTCTTTCTATTGTTTTCTATTATTTTAAGTTAAGCAGGACAGAGTTCTTTTAAAGAAAGATTTACTTATATTCTCAAAAGTTAAGCATGACAGGCTTCTGTTTAAGAAAGAGACCTGTTTTATTGTGTTAATGTTGTCATTTTGAGCTAAAAATAAATGGCTAAATGATCATTTGTTTCACATGTGTTCATATCACAAAGAATACACATCTGCTTAAATCAAATTCAAGTCAAATGGTTAAAAAAATAATTTCACACACAAAAAAAGAGCTAGAAAATTCACCACACTGGGAAGGGTGAAGACAACTGGGTCGCCCGGCCCTGGCCACGAGGTGTCCCTTATTTATTTTTCAGGGAGTTGGCAACCCTAGTTAGGCCCAGACACGGCTAGTGACGTCAGACTTAACGACCGGATTGAGGGAGGCTCTGCATGTTTGATTTGGCAGATGTTAATACCAAGCCACCCTTCCTAACAGAAAACCAAAGGAACTCTCAGGGATTGTATGTGTGCCTGGAAAATGACCCCAATGCTGTTCCAGTAAACGAATAATTATATGACGGTAAAGCAGAATGAGTCAAAGCACACCTGCCACAACTTGAATCCCAATTTCATCCCTGGGCTTCTTCTAAGATTAACAATCAATCACTGAAGTATATGCTACCCAAGGTTAGCCATGTCACAGTTCAGTGACCAAAAAGTAAGTTTCCCCTAACCACGGAAATCCACATTTCTGCTGCTGTTTATAGATCTTCTCACTAGTTCCTGGCTTATAGAAATTTAAAATGTCTTCTGACTTCCAGGAAGTTGATTCTGTTTATCTGGACAAATTATTATCAGTGGGAGAAACATTTAGTCACTCATCTTCACTCAGCTGACTTCCTCAATCTCACCTCAGCCTTATAACCATTATAAAATGACCAAAATTAGCACCACTGAGCATGAGAACCATTAGGAGATTTTCAGAAACCACAAGCCGCAGGCATATAAAGGTAGGCCTTTATACCCAGAGAAGAATCAAGCAGGCTTTTGTAGTGTTCAAATTTTTCAGAAGGGAGTACAGGAAAAAGTATCTATCATTTAAAAATATTTAATTTTCTTCAGCAGTTGAAATTACTAGTTACAGTGCTGGACCTTTCTGTGAGTTCAGGCCATACAGTTTTTATACTGCGAGAATACCAAATGATGTCTGTCTTCTTCCAGAACTTATCCTGATGTCTCCATTCGACCTCCTCTTCGCCCACATCCGCTCCTCGTCGACCTCCTATCTGCACCTGCATCACAAAGACACACACGAAAACACTTCAAACTTCTGCAGCCAATGCTTAAGCGCAGTAATATCTGACTCTCCAGACTTGATTTTAGCTCCATTGTAACTGAAATTTTATAGCGGGCATCCATCAGAACACATATCGCATTCCAATTCAGTTTTCTTTATTTCATTAAAACTTTAAATAATGAAGCCCTTCTGTAAAAGTGAATTTATTCTAACAGTAGCCCACTGTTGGAAAGAAAGCACATTTGGCTTCTTTCATGCTCCACTTGGTTGCACATCAGTGGACAGGGTCTTTGAGAGAAAGAGTTTCTGCTAAAGCTGCTGTGACAAGCTACACCTCACAAATTCATTTGGAATTAACTTATCCAAGTAGTTTTATTGCCTAAAAAGGGAGCAAAAGTAAAATTCTCCTAAATTACTCATACTAACATTCCACAAAATAAATAACACTTCAATGTACAGCATAATCTCTCAACAGCCAGTACAGACTCTCATGCTAATAGTTGAAGAGAGTTTAAGTTGTATGGGTGTGTTTTTAAACAGCATTCTATCTATTCCAGACATACTCACAGTCTGCCAGATGACTAGATAATAAACTATTGCATTTCAGCTACACCAGGGGACAAACCAGACACAGTTATAATGGATGAAGGCTTATTCTAAATTATGTAAATGATAAAATGATTCTGAAAGTGGTCCAGTGTTAAAAAAAAAAATCCTCTCTATGAATGCGCACACACCATAGGGTCAACAGCAGTCATCACAACTCTCCTCAGAGTTCCAGTTTACTGGTATTGAGACCTAATAAACAGTCTAAATACTTTGGTAGGAATTTAAATGGGCAGCCTAAACCACATGCAACTAAATGAAAACAGTTCTGAACTAGCGGATCAAAATTCCTCAGTGGTTCAAAGTTCAAACAGTACTTTGCAGATACTGAGTGTTTGTTTGACCCCAAATCATATTGCTAGCCATAAAGAATTCACTGATGATAGAGATTTTATCTTTTTTCAACAGATTAAATTAAACCTCGTGCACTTAATGTAAAATGCAAAATCTGTAACTGTTCTGTAACAGTGACTAGTACTTACAATACTCATGGTCCTGAGTTTTCGACTCAATGTGTAGTTCTTTTTTAATTTTGTTATCTTCGAATGATTTGTAAGGGCTCTTTATGGCTTTGTGTGCTCAGATCTTAGCTTCAGTTCCGGATGACTTGAAGTTTCCATCCATCCATCAATTTGCTTCCGCTTATCCTTTTCAGGGTCGCGGGGGGCGCTGGAGCCGATCCCAGCTGTCACAGGGCGAAAGGCGGGGTACACCCTGGACAGGTCGCCAGTCTGTCGCAGGGCTAACACATAGGGACAGACAACCATTCACACTCACTCGCACATTCATACCTAGTGACAATTTAGATTAATCAATTAACCTATCCCCACAAGCTGCATGTCTTTGGACGGTGGGAGGAAGCCGGAGTACCCGGAGAGAACCCACGCAAACACGGGGAGAACATGCAAACTCCTCACAGAAAGACCCCGGCCTGATGGAGGAATTGAACTCAGGACCTTCTTGCTGTGCGGCAACAGTGCTAACCACCGTGCCACCGTGCTGACTTGAAGTTTATTTAATTAAATTCCTTTTGTGGTCCCATTCTTCTTAGTTTAATTAGTCAAGTTAAAAAATATTTTCCTGTTCTGGTCAGTTGTGGTTGAGCCAAGCGTCTAGTCTGCATCTTAGTCTATTTCCTGTTTTATTTTGACAGCTTGTGTCCTGTGTTCAGTTTTGCTACTTCCTGTGTCATTATGTCTTTTCATCCCAGCTGTGTTACCCATGTGTTTCCACTTCCCTCGTCATACCGTTTCCCTTTCGTCATTGGTGGGTACGTTCCATGATCCACCTTTCCTTTGTTAAAGTGTTTAGTGTTTTGTCATGGTCCCTGTGTATCTCAGGCCGGCCCCACGAGGCTACATTTATTTATTGTAATACTGCTCTCTCTCATGCCTGGGCAGATCTCACTGCGGGCCTCCACCTTTGGCCCACGCACCAAAGGTGCGTCTCGCTTTCGTTCACTTCCATCTCAGCTGTGTTGTCTGCATTTGGGTCCTCACTTAAAACATATGATCTGCCGCCAGTAATCATGACACAGCTGGGAAAAGTTGGTTTAGTCATGTTTGTTCAAAGCACATCATGTAAGCCAGCGGTCCCCAACCCCCAGGCCATGGACCAGTACTGGAAGGGATAACAGGACTAATTACTGCCGTCAGCTGATCCCATGTGTAAATAATGCAGCTTTCCATTTGTCAAAAAAAAAAAAAAACAAGCAAAACAAAAAGGGTTACTTTCTTTTGTTTGACATATTGTCATGATGAAAAATAACTGTAGTAACTGTAAGAAAATAACTGTTTCCTAACAGTCATGTTTATGTGCGATAAACACCCACTCAGTAGACATAATTCAGCTCCACACTCGTTAGTTGTGATTTCCTGCCTGAGGAAACCATTGCTGAGACAGCACACATTTCCTGAAGTTGTGATCAAGAACCGCTAAGAGGTCTCCAGAAACCACAGACCATTGGATGTAGGCCATCGACTTTGCTCAAAGCCTGCTGGCAGAACTGATCTGCAAAGTCTGCCAGCAGAGTCATTTAGGGCCAAATGACAATTAAATTCTCTAAATTCTCTATTCTCTCTCATTACAATTTTAATGAATAAAGTCGTACTGTAAAAGGGATTTTGTTCTAAAATTACCTCACTGTTGAATAAATACATCATTTTTGCCATTATTCACTATCATGCAGACCAATGGAAAAGGTCTTTGAGAGACACAAAGGTGAGGTGGTAAAGTTGTTGTCTGGTGACAAGCTACTCCTCAGCTACACGCCAGGATACATCCCAAATAAACCTATCCAAGTAGTTTTAGTGACTAAATGATGTAGAACAATGTAAAAACAAAAAACAACAAAAAAAAAAAACGTAGACTAACAGAACGGCACACAAAAAACAATACAGCAAGAGTAAAATTCTCATAAAAACCCACATTATCAACAGCATTACTAATTCTGCCATATGCAACTAATTCATCGACAGACAGGCCAGACTCTGTCATGCTGATATATGGGGCCAGCTTAATGCAAGACAAAATGTCCTCATCAGATACCTCGCATCTCATGACACGCCACAGTTCATTATTACTGTGTAAGGCACTGGGCCTGCTGGTATCTCACAGTTTACTACACAGCAGCCATCACTACAATTTCCTTCACAGAGTAGCTCTGGGGAAAATGTCAATCAAATTAGGAGGTATCCACAAGCAAGGAAATTCCATAATTCCAGTTGTTGTTGTTTTTAATTACGTCTGTTCTCTATTATTATTTTAACATTAAAAAAAAACATACTGTCTGTTTGTTAGCCACTAGTCATCCACTTCAAGACTGGGTATACATGTTTAACTTCTCATTATCACCAAAACAGAAATAACTAATCAGGCCATCACAGCAACTCAGCGGCATGCACAAGTGGTCAAGACCCATAGTATACCACTCCTCTCAGGTAAGAAAAGGAATCTGAGGCTATAATTCACTTACCTAAATTGGACAGTAAAAGATTACAGAAACATTGCCTGGGCTTGTTTTTTTCCCCACAGATGTGTGGGTGTTTTTTCTCTCTGTTTTCTAAATGCTTATAACTGTCAATCACCCATTAACACCCAGATGGAGGCATGGGAAACAATACCGGGTTTAGTTTCTTTCCCAAATACTAAACTGGTGAACAACCCACTCTACCTTCCGAGTTAGAGCCAGGGGATGTGCAGTGGATGTGCCCCACACCTTATAGGTGCCGGACACCCAGAGAAGAGGAGATATGAAAAGGATTTGTTTTGAATACAAATAAATATTTAAAGTTCTAAATGCTATCTTTATTTACCACAACCCCCAATCACCAGACATCAAGACCTATATCTGTTTTATGATCAAAGTAAAAAGAAACTCAAGGCTCATAATTTGTTTTCATTTCTCATTTCCCAAAAGAAATGAGATGACAAACATTGCTTAGATAGCAGGCATATTCACAAAATTGCGAGTGAGAACTACCAAGAAGTCTCCAGACACTATAAGCCGTGGGAGGTAGGCCATGAATGGTCAGAGATGCTTATGATGAAGTCCTACTGTATAAAGGGAATTTACTCTAACAGTATCCCACTGTTGGAAAGAAAACACATTTCTGCCTTCTTCCATGCTCCACTTCCTTACACATCAGTGGACAGGGTTTTCACCAGATCCTCCCAAATTCATTTGAATTAACCTATCCAAGTAGTTTTGTCTAAAAAATGAGGCATGAGTAAAATTCTCCTCAATTACTCATGCCAACATTTTTTGACAAATACCCAGACCAGACTCTCACGGTAATAGCTGGAGACACTTTAGGTCGTGTGGGTGTGTTTTTAAACAGGATTCTATCCATTCCAGACATATTGAACTATGCCGTTTCAACTGTACCAGGAGACAGACCAGACAGTTTACTAAACACATTCACTAAAAATCTAACTTGAAAGATTTAATGAGCCATTAAGACACCGACACAGCTAAAACATGAACATAACCATGCTGCAAAGATGCTGATTGGTCTGAACCAAAAGCACACAGCTGGACCCCTGAAAAAATGGATCACCCTCTGATTACAGCCTCACAAATCTCACAAGAATGTTTCTGTCTGCCGTAGTAAGGGCTTCAGCACCCAACAATCTGATTTTTGTACAGCTACTTTTCATTTCATTTTAGTCACAGGCCACAACTAACAACAACTAATGGTTGATGGATGCATTGCTGTGCCATATTTTTCTATTGGTGTGAAACTACTGTTGTGTTGGAATCTATCATATATATGGGATGCTTATAATTTGATTTTTATGGTTGTTGTTTTTTTCCAGGGAGCTTTGTTGTTAACTGAGCTGTCAGTTCAAGATCATCCTCACTGAAGATCTCCCAGTTAACTTACCTCCATTATGTCAAACACCTAAATATTTATAGATGAGGGAGTGGTGCTATTCTCCTTTGATGAGTCAGTGTAGTTAAGAAAAGGGTAAATAACCAAATCCCTGCTACTCTAATAACAAGAAGACCAGTGGTTGTATTTTAATGTGATATTGTTAGGGTAACACAGGGTGCCACACAATCTGGCATCTATAACTGGGTATAAAATACAAAAAAAAAGGCTGAGTGTTAGGATTGGTAGTGTTGGTTGCAGATGATTGCTTTCTTTTATCCATTAGTTCTTGGAACTTAATCTTTCATGTCTAAAACTTCACGAAGAGATGAATACTGAGTCACTCTCAGTGTTGTGACAGGCCAGCTTTAGCTGGTGGGTAGGCAATCCTAGAGCAATGTTTCCCTCTGCTGGAGTATTTGTAAATCACATTAAAATGTTCCTCACTGATGTTCACATAGAAATTACACTATATCCTTCTGAGAAGCGAGGAAAAAATAATTTTCCCATTAAACCTTTTTTGGAATTTCCTTCCCCTTTGGAGTTAAAAGAGGCCACCCAAACACCTGAGATATCAATGGAAAGTCGAGGATTTCCTCTATGTCATACATCAGGACCTAAGAGGGTAGCTCAAATAAGTCAAAAGATACAGACCAAAAACAAATGTCCATTACAGAGGACATAAAAAAATAAGCTGTTTCTCAGGAGGATATACTCTGTATCAGAATGCTGAAACTACAGTTTTACTGGACTGCTTATGCCTCACCAAAAACAGCTATTATTGCTAAACCTTTTTCCTGTGGTTTAGTCGGAAAACACCGTGAAAACTGTAAGCCAAACTGTGTGAAAAACCAAATTGACACTTGAAATTGCTCCATCCACTTACTAGAAAGAAAGTGCTGTACGCTGGACCAGTGGATGTTTCAAGCAAAACTATATGAGCATGGTGACAAATGAATTTCAAAGAGATGTATTCAAAATAGCACACTGCTTCACACTTTTGAAAGAAGTGCTGCCTTCATAGGACTAATCAGAAGCAGGAAACGACAGAATGTACAGGATCAAGGTCACATCATGTTCTCATCACTCACCATAAACAAGCTGCTGGGGAGTTTATGAGGAATCAAAGTGAGACAAAACACATCCTCTAAAGGATCCTGGTGCAGTTGTGTGGCTTGCACTCAAGTCTGATTACTGTGTTCACAAACAAACTACACTGAAGTGGAAAATTAAACCAGAGCTCAACTTAAACAGACTAAACAGCCCAGCTATGAAAACGCGCTGCTCCTATTCTAGGAGGAGATGGTGGAGGAAGAAGTCCAAGGAGACAATTAGTGTCAGAAGAAATTCACTCCACTCTTATTGGCCATCTTCACAAACTTCAGAGAGTACTTCTTCTGTAGGACTGAGAGACAACCACATGGTGGAGACAAAGGTTGTTAATAGAGCCTCATTAGAAGGAGTTTGTGAATATGGTCATCACCAACAAGATGAGAGATTCAAAGGAGAACACTTGAAACCCAGCAAATATTTAAGTGGATAAATACTGTCAGATGTTCTAGGAATTGAGGAATTGGGAGCATGAAACAGTTTAAAATGTCTTGGTATGCTGATGCATTAAGAGTTCCTTTCACTGGAACTAAGGGTCCAAACCCAGCAGCATTCAGCCCCACACCATATTCACACCGTATCAAACTCTACACTTGGCACATTAAATGTCATGGTTCGGCCGTGTGGCAGGCAGAACTGGACCAAAACGCAGGACTCGGAGACAAGGGTGAACTAAAAGAGGCAGCCGTATTGCGTTGTAGCTGAAAACTCCATTAAATAAACTTGCAAAAATAAAACCTAAACTAGAACCTGGAAACGAATAACTGAACACTGAGAAGCTAGAAACTAGGCTCACCGCCACAGGGCGCACTGAAGAAAAAACCACACAGCATTATGAGGGCACAACACTGACAGAAAGAAACACAGGGCTTAAATACACTGAAGGATAACGAGGGGATGAGACACAGCAGGAGAGCACAGCAGAGAGTAAGCAAACATAATAAGACAAGCAAAATTAGATACACTGCACACAGGAGAGTGACTATCAAAATAAAGCAGGAAACATGGCACAATTCACAAAGACACAGACTAGACACTGAGACATGAAACATGACAGACCTGGACACAGAGGAAACATGAAACACAGAGACAAAAAGGTAACCAAACATGGAACACTGGGAAGGTACAGAAACAGAAACAAGAAGCTAGAAGCATAAAACATAACATCAAGAGAACTAAAGCCAGGAATAGCAAATAAGAAATACAAATTAAACAGATACAAAACACTGGGTTAGCGACCAAGGACTGTGACAATACAGTCATGTATCACTCAGCCATGGAAACATATTCCATGAAGCTTTCTGCGCACTGTTCTTGAGCTAATCTGAAGGCCACATGAAGTTTGGAGGTCTAATGATTGACTCTGCAGAAAGTTGGTGACCTTTGTCATTATGTACCTCAAAATCTGCTGATCCCACTCTGTGTTATGGCATTTGTGGCTGACTTGCTGTCATTCCCAATTGCTTCCACTTTGTTCTAATACCACTAACAGTTGACTGTAGAATATTTAATAGCATGGAATTTCATGACTAGATTTGTTGTACAGGTGGCATCCTATCACCCTAAGCACCCGTTCTTTCACAAATATTTGTAAATACCGTCTGCTTAGGTGCTTGACTTTATACACCTGTGTCCATAGAAGTGATTTGAACACCTGAACTCAATGATTTGGATGGGTGAGTGATAAAGTCATATAACAAATGTCTGTATAAACAGGCAGAGCCTCACTAAATACAGGATCTAATCAGCAGGCCTGTTATCACCCATGCATAATTAAGTTGTTTTTTTCCCCTCTGCCCAATCATTCTATACATTGTGATCAGCCTGCTCTCTCACTCTTCACAGTACTTACCGAAGTGAAACTATAAGGAAATGGCACTAAGTCTAATATATGCTAGTCATATGCATTCAAAAATCTTAAACACACAGAAACACCGTCTCACCTTAAAGTGGGCAATCTCAGTGCACAACCATAAATTGAATATACCCACATCCACACCATGCTCCTACACAGACTTTTGCAGACCAGTTGTAGCTGTGCAGTGTCACCAGGAGGCAGTACAAAAAAAGAACCAGTCTGTGGGCTATTTTTTATGTTCATGCTTCTATTGGTCCTTCAATTTAGGCACTGCCACCGAGACAAAGTCATAACAGAGAAATAATTCCTCTGGTTTTGGATTTTTGATGTTTGCTGTTCAAGAAAACTTTTCAATACTCAGTACACCATCCAGTCTGCAGTCTGTTTCAACTTGCAATTGCTGAATAATCCTAGTCCATCAGTAGCGGTTTTTGATACGGGCGACACGGGCGGTTGCCCGGGGCGGCATCATGGTGGGGGGCGGCATCACGGGCATCGGCATAAAAAAAAAATAAAAATAAAAAAAAGAATTACTCGTACTTATGCTGCCCCGACATCATGCCAGCGCATATCGGGAATGGCATAGGCACCGACTGGTTTTCTATCGTCCATTAGCTGGGAGTAAGGGCGCCCTCCGTTTGCAAGGTGCGCCTGCTGCTTGCGACACAGGGAGGAGAGGGCGGGGCGGCGGCGGATTCTCTGGCTGGCTGGAGCAGCATCTGATAACCAACTCGCAAAATAAAATAAAATTAAAACAAACCAACAAACATGAAAACACCAGACATTATGATACAGACTTATAATTTGCACCGATGTTTTTTCGAAATTCTATACACGAAAAGTGAGCGCGAGAGCCCTCGGTGCGCCTGCTCGCTGATGAAGTCAAAGTAAACTTTATTGTCATCTCCGCTACATACAGTCCAATATACAGAGAGACGAGACGACGTGGCTCCAGTTACAGCAGTGCAAGTAAACAAACAATGAATATAAGAAGAGTAAGAAAATAAATATACACTTTAAGACACGTGGTAAAGGGATCAATAACAATTTATAATTTGCAGTTTGATGATTTAAAGTCTCACACACAACCCGTCGAAAGGGGAGGGGGGGCTGCTTCTTCCAAATAGAGCACATTTCATTCATAATGTTGTAAATCCAAGCCCATTATGTATTATTATGTGTTCATCATTTGGACCCTGGGTTGTGCGAAATCCCAGAAATAAACCCTAGACAAATCGAATCTGTGAACTAAGGTGTAAGTCTATTAGGTTATGTTGTGGTATCCTCGGGTTGGGGGATGGGTGTTCATACTGGAGTGCAAAATTAAAACCAATGGAAGATGGACAAGAAAAGTTCAAAGCCATCAGGTGCTCAGTTTAGAAAAAAGAGAAAAGAAGAGGAGGAGAAACGAGCAAAAGATACAGGTAAGCAGATGTGTCATTGGATAATGGCAGGTCATCCTGAAACAATCAAAATCAGAATCAAAATACTTTATTAATCCCTAAGGAAATAATGTCGGGGGGGTGCCAGAGGGAGTGTTCGCCCAGGGCGCCAAACAGGCTAGGACTGCCACTGAGTCCATCCTTAGTCCATCCGAATCTCTGAAGCTCCCGCAGATTTAATGACCTTCTGGCATGAGTTTTCCACACAGATTTTCAATAGGATTCAAGTGAGGTCTTTGCGCAGGTCACTCCATAACGTTCACTTTGATCTCCAGGAGGTAGTTCTCCACCAGAAACAACATATTTTTGGATCATTGGCAGACAGACTGGAAGGCAAAGTGACAACCAAACAGTTTACTGCAGATTTTTTAAGGTTGTCTTTCAAAATCTTCACATATCCTTCTTTCTTCATGATTCCAAGTTCTACACGCACTGAAGCATCCCCACATCATAATACTCCCACCACCAGGTTTCACTGTAGCAATGGTGTTCTTTGGGTTGAATGCATCTTCATCTTTCTTCAAAGATAAGCAACACCTTTATGGCCATAGAGTTCTAGTTTCGTCTCATCTGATCAAAAGATGTATTTCTAGCATGCGTAATCTTTCTCCAGGTTATCCTTAACATACTTCAGTCTAGCTTGAAGATGTCTCTTCTGCAGAAGTGGAATTTTTCTTGGTCTGCAACCTCAGATTCCATTTCTGTGCAACACATATTTAAATGGATACATATTGTCAGGCATGAGAAAAACTGTAATTGGGGAAAAAAAACAGGTTTTAAAATGGGAACATCACTGTCTTTGTCTTTGTTATTGTCGTCGGCAGATAGTCTGAATTATGGAACATTTGTTACTGAATCACTGTCAGTACATTTATAGAAAGATATTCATAATCTTTAAATTGTGCATTGTGGTTTAAGTGATTGATTTCTTTTAGACTGTTCTCGATGTTTGTTTTGAAGGAAGGAAGGTTCAGGGCTGAAGCAATCAGCATCATGGGCTCATCCGGTTAGAATAAGAAAAAGCAGCAATCTAATTCAGAATTATTCTCAGGGTTCTCCTTTTATTCTCAAATAAATAAGGCAAAGAAGGAAGGAAACAAAGACACACATGGACTGCCACAGCTCAACTGCCACCCCGTGTGGAAGTGAAGAAAGAGTGAGCCAAAAGTGAATGCAGTCCTTATATAATGTGTGACATATAATGTGTGACAGGTGAGTGCAATCGAGGACAAGCACCACACCCAATCAAAGGTGAGAGAACTAAACAAGGTGCATCTGGTGAAGTGAGTGGGTGTACTGGGATGTGCTAAAAGGTGGGTCTCTACAACAGCCGTCCCCATATTTCTAGTGAGAAATATGTTGATATGGTCAGGATCGATCTTCGTCAGGAAGCGGGGGCAGGGGGATCAGACAGGAGACAGGGCGGATATAGGTTTTATCCTGTACTAAGACCTCCACAGTTCTGATGCGGTCATCTGGGCTTTTCAGCAAGCGTGTCATTCTCCCTACAGGCCAAAGGGCACGTGGAAGGTGTGAATCCATAATCATGACAGAGTTCAATGTGAGACCGGGGTTCTCCTTCTGCCATTTGGGTCTTCTTTGGAGGGATGGTAGATAGTCTTTTATGAAGTGCCGCCAGAAGTGATCTGCCAATATTTGTGCATGTCGCCATCGTCGTCGACCTAGGAGGTCAGAATCAGAATAGGATACCAAGGGGAGTGACGAATCATGTCGGCCCATAAGGAGAAGGTTTGGGGTTATGGGATCAATATCCGCAATGTCTGAGGATACATAGCCTAGGGGTTTTGAGTTCAGAATGCCTTCAATCTCAATTAGGACTGTTCCTAAGACCTCTTCAGTGACCATTTGTGCACCAATGGTTCTCTTCAGAGCATTCTTCACAGAACGTATCTCCCTCTCCCAGGCTCCACCGAAATGGGGTGCATGCGGGGGATTGAATTTGAAATGGATTCTTTTAGTCATCAGGACCGGCTGTAGAGTCGGAGCAAGGTTGTTAAAAGCTGCCCGTAGTTCCTTATCTCCTCCTTTGAAGTTAGTTCCTTGATCACATATGATTTCCAGGGGTGTTCCTCGTCGAGAAATGAATTGTTGGAGGGCCATGAGGAATGAGTCGGTATCCATGCTGTTTAGGAGATCAAGATGTATGCACCGAGTGGTGAGACATTTGAATATTATTCCCCACCTTTTCTCCGATCTGCGGCCGGTCTTGACCTTGTATGGTCCAAAGCAGTCTATTCCTGTGGAGTAGAAAGGTGGTTTGAATAACCTAAGACGAGCAGCAGGCAAGTCTGACATTTTTGGAATGATGGGCTGTGCTCTCCATTTCTGACATGCGACGCAGCTATACTGATGCCTGCGTACGGCTTCCCTTCCTCTGAGAATCCAGAATTTCCGACGTAGTTCAGCAAAAAGTCTTTCTGAACCAGCATGATGCAGTTTGTCTTCTCTACTAAGGTCTGGAAACGAAGGACCTTCAAGCTTATATACATGTGTTCTCATGCTAGAGGAGTGACCCGAGCTAGCAGTACCAGGTATCAAAGGTTTCTGGTCATATGAGGCATTGGATGTAGCTGGTTGCTGCTCTAGAGGAGGGCAATGCTTGTGGTCAGATATGCGAATGAGAGGTTGAACAGGGTCTTCAGCTAAAGGAACAGCAGGTTGAACACATGAGATCTGGTGGGGATCCTGCCGTGATAAGGCCAGGAAATCAAAGGGAGTCTCATCTTCTGTAGCAAGGACTGGTCTAGGCAAACCAGTGGAAGGGATTGCAGCATCTAGTATTGTTGAATTAGGTAAAGGAGGGCTGGCAGCTGTAACTAAGCCAGACTGACGGCTAATCTGCGGGGGCTGGAAGGGTGATTGACAGGTTACTGTATCAATCACTGGGAGCTGCTCATGTTGTTGATGTGTTTGAGGACTGGCTCGTAAACTGCATACAGAAGATTTAATTCCATCAGATGAGACTGTGCGAATTGAAGATCTGGAGCTACGAGAATGGGAAGGAGATGATTGAATCATAAATTGTTTAATCTCCCTCATTGTTGTCAGGAGTTCCCTCATGACCTCATCTTGGTTGGTGGGTAAAGGAGCAGGGGATGTCTCTGGTTGTCTTTCTGACTCTCCGACAGGATCCTGCGGCCCATGTGTGTCTTTGTCACTGTGCTGGCATTCGGTTTGACTCTGTCTCACATGTAGCTCTTCTAGCTCCAGGATACTGAACGTCATACTGCTGCAGGTAGGCAGGAGGTCGACTATCACGACTGGATCTTCTCAAACCTTCAGTCAATGGCTGCTTTGAATCCATGACGCTAACACTGCTCCAGCTCGGAGAACCATGTTTTGAAGGAAGGAAGGTTCAGGGCTGAAGCAATCAGCATCATGGGCTCATCCGGTTAGAATAAGAAAAAGCAGCCATCTAATTCAGAATTATTCTCAGGGTTCTCCTTTTATTCTCAAATAAATAAGGCAAAGAAGGAAGGAAACAAAGACACACATGGACTGCCACAGCTCAGCTGCCGCCCCGTGTGGAAGTGAAGAAAGAGTGAGCCAAAAGTGAATGCAGTCCTTATATAATGTGTGACATATAATGTGTGACAGGTGAGTGCAATCGAGGACAAGCACCACACCCAATCAAAGGTGAGAGAACTAAACAAGGTGCATCTGGTGAAGTGAGTGGGTGTACTGGGATGTGCTAAAAGGGGTCTCTACAACAATGTTACTAAGTCATTCATTTGTGTGTTGGAAGTTTTTCTGGGGTCTTCAGACACACTAATACTTTTGTCCAATTTGTATATGCGATTTGATTTGATCAAGAATCTTTGACAAGAGAAAAAGACATTTTGGAAGGTGTTCTGAAGACCTATTTTGGATTTGAGATCATGTTTTGGAGTATTTTGTCCCAGGACAAGTCTAATTTCAACCACAAATGTCTATTTTAGTATTTTTTGCACGAATGGTTTTTAAATTAATGAGCGGTACAGAAATTGCCCTGTAATTTTAAAATGGCCCATTAGTATTGTGTTCAGTATGACCACTGGAACACTCTTTTCTCCCATAGACTGTTTATGAGACGTGGTAATGGGGCTAGTATCTTTGCGCGGTTTGATTTTGTAAAGCAGCAAAAATTGTGGTTTGCTCTTTGTTAAGTGTCAAATAATTATTAGGCGATAAACAGTGAATGATTACCGCAACAGAACGAGCTTTTTAATGCTCGTGTATTTCCATTTTGACAGTGGATTCAGTGGGACTAAAACGTACAAGACAGCGGCGGAGGGATACACGGCTGTCAAACTGTGGTACAGCACGTCGCTGGTTTAGGTTTCCGGGCAACTCTGCTGCAACAGAAGGATACTGTCTACACAGATTTCCCGAAGCATTTCTTATACTTAAAGTCCTGTTTTATTTTATTGTTCTATTTGAGTAAGTGATCCCTAAGTAAATAAAATACAAGACATTTAACTGAGCTTTTTTTCATCTTCACGGAGCTTGAAAAGTCAACGGGACGATGGTAAGTGTAAGCTAGCTAACGTAAGCTAGCTAGCCTTAGCTATGAATCGTTTAAATCGTAATGTCCTCATGCGACACTTTAATGCGTAATATAATCGTAAATGCATACGGTCTGAAGCAATAAAGCACATTCCGGCTTCCCTTCACAATGGCATTTATAGTATTGGCAAACTGCAGAAAAATCCCACACCTGACGTGCATACAACGCTCTTTTTTTTTTCATCATTTTATCGTCTATATATCGCAATTTTCGATCGGTGGTTTTATGTGTGCTTAACAGCTGACGAGATAGAAGAGAAGAGAAACGTTTTATTTATTAGTGTCTGCCAAATGCGCAGCACACACGCTGTATTGCGAGAGGACACAAACGGCCTGTTTAATGCTCAAATGTATCACCATTCATTCGGTTGATTAGCAGAGTTGTTGATGATGTGGTTGCAGTCCCCGAGCTTGGACAGATATTTGTGGCATTTGGTTTTTGGGTTGTTGTTGTTTTTTTGTTTTTGTTTTTTTTGCTCACTTATTCATTTATTTATTTATTGGTTCGCTTGGACTCGAGAGTGGGCGTGGTGCCGGTGAAGGTGCTGTGTAAAAATAGACCGTCCAGTGTGAATGTGATCTTTACCCATCTCGTTAATCTTGCGAGAAAGACATCGGGACTCTGAGTAACTGTCATTTTCGACATGCCACATAAGGTGCTGCAGCACGGACAGTATCTGTGTTAGCCACATCAGTAGGGTGTTTTGAACGGACTCGGACATGCGCAACAAGCGAGAAAAGGGGTCGTATTCAACCACCGATTGGGGTTACATAAGAATACGGCTCACAGGTAGCAACACTTGTTTGTCATATTGCAAAGCTTTCAGCAAGGCGCCGCAACAATTTGGGAATAGATTCAATACCACCATGACACCATGTCCTGCGTTACGTATTGCGCCATAACGTTGAACCGCATTCTGCTTCTGCTGAATGATCCTCTTTTCCACCCCTCCTTTCTCGCCTCCCTTCCCCCCGCATTGAACCAAGCATCCCTGGTGCAGTCGGCTGTCAGGACCCGCAGTGTACCCTCCAAGATGGGATCTAACTATTTTAAATACTTCTAATATATACTTGCATGTGAATATCTGTATCATATCTTATCATGTGTCGTCTGTTGTTCATCTGCATTCTGTAAGAGAGCAGGCGAATGGAGTCCCTTGCGGTCTTTGCCAAGTAAGGAAACTTGGACAGCTACAAAATCCAATTTATTCACATGCTGCTCAAATACCATTTGCAAATATGATTAACTGGCTGCACTTCAGAAAAATATTGTCAACATAAGAATATATGACATGCTCTGTGGGGTACTGATGAGTTGAAAGCAAGCAGTACTTTTTACAGCAGCTGTATAAATCCTCCAGCTGTGCTCTGATCCAGACACTGCTTGCTTCAGCAACACTGAATTGGTTGGCAGTGAGCAGACTGGATACTCTGCAGTCTGCCATGCTCCCTTCTGCCTACCCCCCTTCCCCTTAAATGGGTGACTCATTGAAATTGACTTGAATGCATGGCATTACCACCACCACCGCAGAAATTTTGCTACAGAAATGTTGGCTTTATTCTGTTTGGTTTTGAAAAAGCAAGTTAATTTGTCCATTATCTGTGGTGCAAGAGCATGTGGATACAGTGAAAACATGTTTATTCGAGGCATTAGCTCAACAGCAAATGCACAGTGAGTCCTTAGGCAGTATTACATATAGCATTATCAGCTTATCCCCATCAACGAATTAGTGTCAGTGCTAAATTGTTGCAGACTCTAATGGTCTGTTTTATGCAGCAGGTATTTCACAGTTTTCTAACAAACATCCTGAAGGAGTATGCAAAGCAGAAGGCACATTCAAAGGGTTTAATCTGTTTTTTGTTTTGTTAACATAATGTATTTTTTTTTTTTTTTTAATTAAAATTATTTTTTTAAAGAGTCGAGGAGGTGGTTAGTTGCGGTGATATTCAGTGTGCTACATTGGCGACCCTGTTCGTGTCTCACTAATTATAGCAGGCGTGTGTATTTCGGGCTGTGGAGTATTTATACCAGTCCCTCATCGCACTTTCCCTGCCTGAAGTGAGCATGTTGACTGACTTGGACGGGCCTGATAAGGCTTCACATGGAGCGCACAATTATGTCTCAGATGAACTTGAAGAATGAATTTGTTACATGAGTTTAAATTCCTTGTTTGATTAATGAATTTATTTTGTGTGTGTGTGTGTGTGTGTGTGTGTGTGTGTGTGTGTGAGAATGTGGTAAAAAAAATATTGAATCAGCAGACACCCCACAATAAGAAATCACAATAATTCGGTCATGATACAATATTATTGTGGTTTTTAACCATTTGCAACTTTGCATTAACACATACTGCCATTTTTCTTCTTTTTTCAAATGAGTATTTTTTTCCTCAAAATTAAATAAGTCATTTACAAACCTTAAGTAATTTTTCTGAGAGTGATTGAATACTGGCCAAGTCAGACTGAGACTGCAGAAACTCCAGTGTTGGATTTTAGGTTGAGCCGATTTAATGCAAGTTTGCTCGGCTAACAATATCTCAAGATGGTGGAGCTCTCTTGTTTCTAGTATTCCCAGAATATTTTCATTTAGTTATTAACAATTATTATTACATGAGTTCAAACAATGTGTGTGAAATAATATGTAATATGTATTTCTTTAATTTACATACATTTGTATGTGAAAATGTGAACACATCTACAGTTTAAGTTTATTGTAAAGCTTTTTATGCTGTATTAACATAGTTTTATCTAGGTCATAAGTAATGGCCGGGTCCAGCTGCCAGAAAATACTGCAGTCTGTTTTGAATTAGTTTGTCTAAATTGCATTTGGATTGGCAGAGCCTGTGTACACAGTGGAGCCTGATGCACGTGTTCTCCATTTTGCCTGCTGGAAATTCTTTGTTTTTCTTTGAAAAATTATTGTTTTCAGGGTTTTTATATCAATCCTGAAGTGATTTAATTTATTACTGCTTAGTCATTTCTTTTCCAAAAATATGAGAAAGGCTGTTTCATTTGTCTTTCTTTTCGTTTCTTGTTTATGAAATTTCATAATTTTCCCCATCAAGTTTAAGACCAGTTGAAAAATGGCAAAAAAAAAAATCATATTTTGCATGGTTGGATCTTAACAAGGTTCCAAGTAGAGTTTCAGTGTGCAACAAGAAGAAACAGGAGTGAGACAAAAAAAATTTTGAGCATGCAATTTATTGAAAACCACGCTTAAACTGAAACAGGCTGTTTTACAGCTCATCAAAAGTTTAGCCTTAAAAAGGCCAAATCTGTGCAAAAATGTGGATTCATTGTCATTTTCTGTCGGTAGAAAATGTCACACCACCCTTCCAAAAGAACCGGAAACTACCCCAAAACAGAAATCGAAGTTCCAAACATGAACTCGGTAATGAGTAGGTCCACCATTATTGTTGGTCTCTTCAAAATATCTTTGTGGCATGCTTAATGCAAGCGTTTCCATGAGTTGAGTGGGAACATTTCTTCAAGTGGTGAAGACAGCCTTATGACGGGCATCTACTGTCTGGAACTGTTGTCCATTTTTGTACATTTCCTTTGCCATCCATCCCCAAAGGTTCTCAATTGAATTTAGATCCGGGGAACACGCATGATGGTCCAACAGAGTGATGTTATTGTCCTGGAAGAAGTCCCTTGTCCTGCAGGCATTGTGTGCTATAGCGTTGTCCTGTTGAAAAACCCAGTCGTTACCACACAGATGAGGGCCCTCAGTCATGAGGTAAGCTCTCTGTAACATCTGTACATAGGCGTCAGCCATTTGATGCCCCTGCACCTCCTGTGCTCTAGGGCTGTGCGATAGGACCAAAATCTCATATCCCGATATAAAACATCTATTGTGCGATAACAATATAAATCACAAAAAATGTACTATTTCCTGTAAATTCTGTGAATCTCGGGTAGGTGAAGTGTTTCCAGCTGGGCGTCTTGTACCTGGAGTCAAGTGTTTTAACCGATGCATGAAACTACACATTTTTAGACATAGGTTGTAACGGCCGCCGTTTTCTTTGTATTTATTACACGGCGTGCTGCGGGGAAAGCCTGTTCTAACGTTTGAGTCTAAGGTTTATTTTTTAGCACCTGACGACTCTTTTTTTGCTTCTCATCCGTCAATACTCTGCATACTTTTTCACGTGATTCCGTTTATTTTGAAAATTCTCAACAGGATCTTGAGCTTTATTGTGAAAGGTTTATGTGGAAAATAAACAAGCGGACATGCGATGGTTTTACCGTCGTTGTTGCTAACGACAACCCATAAAAACAGGCGCTTGTCCGTCTGTAGTGTGGTTATATTAAATATAAGAGAAAGAGAGAACTTTAAGAAATTAATATAGCCACTACAGTGACCATCAAAACGATGAAAAAATATTGCCGTAAACAGTTTATTTTGCGACACCACGAAACAAACGATAGCGTAAAATGAAACGATAGACGTTTTTATATCGTCATCCGATATATATCGTTATATCGAACAGCCCTAATGCTCCATATTTCCACTGAAGGAAAAAGCACCCCAGACCATTATGGCGCCGCCCTCCACTGTGGCGTGTAGAAAACATCTCAGGTGGGATCTGCTTGTCATGCCAGTAATGTTGGAAACCATCAGGACCATCAAGGTTAACTTTTTTCTCATCATTTTTTCTTCCACCTTCAATGTCCCATGTTTGGTGCTTTCTTGCAAAGTCCAAACGGTCAGTTTTGTGGCATTCAAGGAGTAGGGATGGGTATTGTTTAGGTTTTATCCGATACCAGTACCAAACCGGTACTTTTGAAACTGTGTCGGTGCTCGAACCGGTGCTTAAAGAATGGAGAACACAAACTTTGTCCAAAAACCTCTCATGTTTAGCTGTTTTTTTGTAAAAAGATAACAATGTTAGCCTTTTCTGCAGCTATAGGGCATATATGGTATCACTCTTGGCTGGAAGCAGTGCTTAAACAATGGAAAAAACACAAACTTTGTCCAAAAACCTCTCATGTTTAGCTGTTTCCCACTTTTTCTTTGGTCATTTTAGCCTTTTTGGCCAGGGTGAAGGGAGTATCTGCCATCAAACAAGAAGACAGCCGCATGTAACTACGACGGTGTTTGCTAGTTCACCTTACATGCATTAATGTAATAACGTGGTTAGCCTACTCAACGTAAATTACACACGAACAACATTAAGCTACTCACGCAGAGAAGAACGGCTGCTGCTGCCATCATCATCCGTCATCATTTCTGCTACACTGGCAGGGCTAGGGGCCAGGACTCTCCTCTTCGGGTTCATGTTGCTAACTCCGGGTCGATAACAGGCACCACACCCGCAGTAGATGTGCTCGGTGTGAGGTCTCGCAGCAAGCTATCAAATACGGAGCATTTCTCGGCTTTTAAAAAAACGCTATGCGCCAGGTGTTTCATCAGATTTGAGGAGTTACCTCCTTTGCACAGTATCAGCTTAAAGCACTTGTTGCAGGCTGCTGAGTTTGCATCTTTTGCTGTGAAGTACAGCCAGACTTTTGACCGCTTCGCCTTGGGCATTTTTAATCTGTAGCTCTAAAGCACGATCGGTACCCCTCTATCAAGGAGACGAGGCCTTTGAAGACGTTTTTTGTGTTTGTGGCCCTTCAGTCTCAGACGCTGTCTGATGGTTATGGGGCTGCAGTCAGCACCAGCATTGGCCTTAATTTGGGTCAAGGATCGTCCAGTGTCTTGACAGACAGCCAGTTGGATCCTCCGGCTCAGTGCTGGTGAAATTCTTTTGGGTCCTTTCACTTGACTTTTTTGTTCCATAACCTCAGGATCATTTAAGAAATTCCAAATGACTGTCTTACTGCGTCCCAGCTCAGCAGCAATGACGTGGTGCGAGAGACGCTGTTTATGCAGTTCAACAACCTGACCAGGGGTCCGTTCTTCGTACCTCGCTTACTACATCCAAGATCAAATGACACATCCAAGATCAAATCATCGCGCTAACTTTGAGCTCGCTATTCCGGTTCTCCGAACACACCTGTTGTTGACGATTAGTATAGCTGGATGAAGTAATGTGAGATCACTGGGTGGCTTAACAGGGGCTACGCATCGATAGTAGAAACATTGATCGGCAACCCTTTGATTGGTCGGCGAAAATGTCGAAGGAGCGCGCTCAGTATTTTTCGGCAGCAGAGCAAGAACTCTTGATTGAGGGATTTCAGGAGTTTCAGAGTTTAATTAAAACGCAAGGGAACACTGCAAAGGCTGCAAAAGCAAGGAGAGAGGGCTGGCAGAAAGTTGCTGACAAATTAAACTCGTAAGTAATTTAATAATAATAATAATAATAATAATAATAATAATGGATTGGATTTATATAGCGCTTTTCAAGGCACCCAAAGCGCTTTACAATGCCACTATTCATTCACTCTCACATTCACACACTGGTGGAGGCAGCTACGGTTGTAGCCACAGCTGCCCTGGGGCAGACTGACAGAAGCGAGGCTGCCATATCGCGCCATCGGCCCCTCTGGCCAACACCAGTAGGCGGTAGGGTAAATTTATTATATTATATTACATTATATCCTCTTTCACATTAGAGCCACAACAGGACCCACTAGAACATGGGAACAAGTAAAAGTGAAATATAAGAATATTCTACAGAATGGTAATATTTATCACTTATATTGCTTTTAGTCTCTTGAAAAGAGACCCTGAAATAATCTGTTTGTTTGTTTATAACAGCAACCAAGAAAAGGGCAGAGCAAAAAAAGACAGGTGGTGGTCCTGCACCCCCTCGTCAACAAGTTGGTTAAGTAAATAATACCCTCACGGGAAAATATGAGCACACTGTCGCGCTGAGCTAAAGGATCCTGTCTATCCCGCAATATACGCGGAATTCTGAGGACTCTCCTTATCAATCTTGCACCTTCCGCAATGGGTGGCTCGCGTATACGGACAGGACATGGCTGCGACAAACTTCCCAAATCCACCTTCGCTTTTATAGCCGTGGCCTCTCATCTTGATTACACGAAGTAATTTACTATTACTACTCTGAAATATGAATTACATCTGAAATAATCAAATACATGAAATAGAATGATTAATAGTACATTTCCCTTTTTTTAGGAAATGACCTAAAAAAAACCCAAAGAAAGAAACAACAAAGGCAACATTTTACAACTTCAACCTAAAGCGCTCTATCTATGCAAGATAGCATGGGTGCTCTGTAGGAGTAAAGTCAGTTTCAGTCCACTTCTGTGTCTGTATGAAATCAATAAAAGAATCAAATACTGCATTATCTTTAGTTACATTGATAATATTTATTTATGGTAAAACAGTGGTAAAATATCGCTGTTGCTTTCGTATAAATGAAGCGGACATACCTGAGTGGCCGTGATCTAATCTTGTTTACATAAAGTAAGCCTGCTCCCGAGCAGGTTTACGCTTACGGATCTGTTGCTATGACAGCAAGTCCCGGATGAGCTTCGGGGAACCGAACGATCCAAGATCACGCGAAATCGTCAACAATCAAATCCAGCTAACTTAGCGAGGTACGAAGAACGGACCCCAGGGTTCAGAAAGGGAATGTTTATTTGCATTTGCCATCAGAACGTCATGACAGTGTGACATTTTCTGTCTGACAGAAAATGACAATGAATCCACATGTTGAAGCTCTACTTGGAACCTTGTTAAGATGCCAAATATGATTTTTAATTTTTTATTATTATTATTATTATTTTTTGCCATTTTTCAAGTGGTCTTAAACTTTTGACCAGGACTGTATATGCACATATATTTATGTCTAAAGTATATTTCCTCTACCTTGTATAATGTATATTTTCTTCAGTTTTTTGCATAGTATTGTTGTTCTTAGGCATGATGCAGCTGTGTCTATATAACTGCCCTCTCTACTGTGCTGTTGTAACAGTGTGAATTTCCCGTCTCTGGGATTTAAATGCTGTCTTATCTTATTTGCCTAGTCCTAATATAAGTTGAACTTGCCATTAAAAACTGTATTTCTTGAATACAATGCACGATTTAATAATTGTAAATGGTGGCAGGGTTGAAAAAGAGGTTATTTCCACGCTGAAGCATCAGTGTTTTATCAGTGTCTTTTTCCCTTTTCAACAGGCTGATCAGCTGACTGAGGAGCAGATTGCTGGTGAGTGCATACCTTAACCAAGCCTTTTTTGCTTGTTTTAGGTTTAGCAACACCTAATTTCTCCAACAAACCTTAGAAACTAGGCTCTCAGAGATTATACAAGATGTGCAGGTCTATGGGATTGTATGCTAATTATGGTCCCATACTATTAACTAGATAATTGCATTCAATTTGTTTTCCCTAGGTATAAAATCAGACCCTGGGTAATGAGAAGCAGCAGGGTTTTGAGTCAGGTGTCCTAGAAATGCTTGCATGTCTACATTAAAGCTGCAGTGCTTTGTATTCAGCCTGTGCTCTTCTTATCAGGGGTTGTCTGTTCAGTGTCCCAGTTGTTGCAAATGCACTGACTATTGTGTATAGTCAGTGAATGTTCATTGGATTCAGTCTTCATTACAACTCACAGTTCTCTTTCTGCAAACGTACAGAGTTCAAGGAGGCATTCTCACTGTTTGATAAGGATGGCGATGGTACAATTACTACCAAAGAGCTTGGGACTGTCATGCGCTCTTTGGGACAGAATCCTACAGAGGCTGAGCTGCAGGACATGATCAATGAAGTAGATGCTGATGGTGAGATCAAACTAACATGCACAAGAGCTTGAAGTTGCATTACTTTTGAGAAAGCTCTTCATGAAGAGAATTCTTTTGTCATTCAAGAATTTAGTGACTGGCATAAATGCAGATCCTGATATCTGAGATGGCATAACTTGTTTCTGTTCTCTCTGTATAGATGTGTGTAGATTGAATCTAGTCTTTGTTGTTTTTGTTGCCTTGTCTGTTGTAATTAATAAAAATGATGTGCATTTCCTTTTATACTTTGAACTACCTTGCATTGTCATAAGCTAATTTTCCTGATCTGATTTTGAGTTTTTCTGGTAAATTACACGGTGATAACACTTTTTTTCTGGTTTGTTATTTGTTTTTGTTTTATTTATTTATTTTATTAAGGTAATGGTACAATTGACTTTCCTGAGTTTCTGACAATGATGGCCAGGAAGATGAAAGATACAGACAGTGAGGAGGAGATCAGAGAAGCCTTCAGAGTCTTTGACAAGGTAAAGTAGGAGTAAAGTGGAAATATTTAATTAGACTATTCAGCAAAAGGAGAGCCTCTGTATTTGTTAGAAATGACTTTGATCCATGATGATGGCTAGACAAAAGAGTGAAAAATGTCTGCATAAGCGATATTCTGGAGCGTTTCTGTCTTTCTGCTAGCCGGACTATTATATTAAGCGTCACAAACACACAAATATTGAACATTTAGCTCAATAGACTTCCTAAATCAGGATCTCGACATCACAGGTGAAGGGAATAGCCTTGTCTCTGGCGCTATGGTATCTGTAGACACACACCTGCCTGTAAACATAGAAGACACCAAGCTAACTTTCTGCTTTTGTTTTGCCACCTGTAGGATGGTAACGGGTACATCAGTGCAGCAGAGCTTCGGCACGTCATGACCAACCTGGGTGAGAAGCTCACTGATGAGGAGGTGGACGAGATGATACGCGAGGCCGACATTGATGGAGATGGTCAGGTCAACTACGAGGGTGAGATTTTAATTATTAACCACCATACTTTTTGTGAGTCTGCAAATGTGAAAATCTACAAGTTTGTGTGTATGCACTTATTTTTTTTCCATCTGGTAACGGTGCTGTTACAGTTAGTTATTTGTTCATTATTTAACGTAACTTTAAATGTTGCTTTCTGTTCTTTTGTTTTCCACAGAGTTTGTCCAGATGATGACAGCCAAGTGAAGAGAAATTTGAAATTTCTTTTAACGTTGCTTGTCCTCTAAGATCACTGTCAAATATACCAAAAAAAAGAACAATTCTCAAATGATAAATTTACCCTCCCCTCCAGAAAAAAATCATTTATCTAAACCGTTTGCAAATTGTGCTTTAGTGCATCCAGCTACTTCTAAGGTATCTGTTTCATCACCACCAGAACAGAATAATCCCTAGAGAAGTTAATGGACCAAGCTTTAAGAGGGCCAAAGCCCCTGGTACTTCAGACCAAGATTCTGCTGAGTCACCCTGCTCCTGATTAATTTAGAGGAAAGCGCAACATCGTAAAAGGCAGAGGGATAGGAACCTATGCCACGGTTCATGTAGAGAAGTTGGCTTTTCAATTCTTACCTGATAGTCTTGAACAAAGAAAATCGACTCTCTTGCACCAGTGGTGACTCTCCAAATACTGAATTGAGTACTCTTCTTGCATGCACCCTTTCTGTGACTGTCTCTCGTGACAACAAGGAAGCTCTGATCTTGTCAGAGGTAGTGTTCAGGTTGTGTACACACTGGAGGTATATACATAAATATATAGCTATATATCTGTAAAAAATTTGTGTCACTATTGATTATTGCAAGAGCAAATAGTTGCAATGTAGGGTGTTTATTGGTGCTCTGCTGGAGATGAGCATTCTTATAACCTTGAAGAGTTCGAACGAAAACGAGGGACTGAAAATTGCTGGATGGTTTTTCTTTTTTTCTTTGTTTGTTTTCCTCAGTTGGATGTTATTTTGTATTGTTTTGAGTCGTGGGTTTTACGTTGCACTAATTGAAGACAGGAGTGTGTTGAATTGCTTCAGGATGATTATTGGGAAAACACACTTGAGGACTGCAGTTGATACATTTGTTCTGCAAACAGATATCCTGATGATGCAATATTGATGTAACGCTTTATAAATGTGTTCTCAAATATTAATGTATTGCTGACGAACTTTGGTCACAAATTATATCTATATAAGTGTATCGTTAAATTTGCAATGCCTATTGTTGTAGTAAATGATCTGTGACATGTTTTCTCTTCGGTTTTGAAATGTGCCATAATACTC
This sequence comes from Haplochromis burtoni, assembly GCF_018398535.1. NCBI lineage: Eukaryota > Metazoa > Chordata > Actinopteri > Cichliformes > Cichlidae > Haplochromis > Haplochromis burtoni. Next base: position 84,439 of record NW_024582376.1, read on the forward strand.
TTAAAAACAAAAAACAAAAAAAACCCTCAACCTTCTTGCAAGACCTGTAGTTCTTTAGAATAGAAAAACTCTACTTAATATAATAATATAAAAATACATGCAGTTCATCATATTTGCACTTTGGTATAAACCATGTGGTTGTTTAAAAAAATGGAGGACAAAAAAAGTTTTGTTTTAAAAGAAGAAAAAGAAACCAAATGTCACTGTTGCTGCTGCTATAACAACATGTTTCACTCATTGTCCTTGTTGTTGTCTGATCTTCAATTTATAGTCCGGTGATTCAACCTCCAGTCGGCTTGCTGTTTTACTAAACAGAATACATTCAGTGTATACTGACACATACTGCTTATGGTGGGGGGGTGATGCGTTTCATTGAGGCTTTCATATGGGGAATGAAATGGGTTTGTAGCAACGACTCCAGCTTTAGATGTGCAGTTGGTTTCAGTGTTAGGTTTTTGAACAGTTGGCTAAATTTAAGCTGGGGAATCTTGTGATTTCCTCAATGTGTGAAACTTAATATACTGCTCTGTTTGAGGCGTACAAATTGGTTACATTTGAGTCAGATGTTTGGAAGTAAATGGTTATTGGACTGTTAATTTCTGAAGGTGTGTCCAGTATGGAAAGATGTGATATATTTTCCATAAATCAATAAATTGACTGAGCTTTACTTCACCTGCATTTCCTTGGCATGTTTATTCTAAAAGTAGTCATTAATGAAACAGACATCCTTTTGTTTCTTCTTTTTTGTAACTGTTCACAAATTCCCATAATGTTGCAATACACTCCTCCGTCCAGTGCTTCTGTGTTAGAAAGGAGACTCTTCCAGATAGCCTCAGACTGGGTCAGGGCAGGTCAGCCTAGGTCTTCACTCTAGAAACTATCCTGGGCAGAGGCTATATTTGGCAGCTCATGAGATTGCTGCAGGAGCCTGTGCTAATCCAGGTCAGCAAGGGTCACGACCCCTCACACAGTCTAAATGCAAAAAGCCTTTCTTGTTGAGAGGCAAGATCAAGAGCCAATAGAACAGCGTTTTATCTGGGCCAGGTGAATGTGATTGGATGTGTGTCCACATGCTAATCGTGCAAGTGTAAGTAGATAATATAAATGAATTAGGAAACAGGAGCACACTCAGCAGTACAATAAGAACCGTAGCACTACAGACGCAGGCAGGTGTGGTAATCCCTCTGCGGTTGTATAACAGGCTGGAAAGGCTTGCTGGTTTACACTGAGAATCAACAATGCACTGCCTCTTCTGCAGTGAGGGTTGTAGACATTCATTATAAATAATTGAATTACAAGTTTTACTTTCGATCTGCTGTATCAAGTGGAGAAAAGAAAGAGAGGCAATCACTTACAGATTACAACTGTACCAGCAAAACAGATTACAAAATCTGATAAATATCAAAGACACAGTACACTAAAAAACAGCAGCGCCCCCAGCACACACCAGCCATTTAATGTGCTGCTCAAATCACAATGCCTCAATGAATACGATCCAATAATCAAATAACACAAGGCTGTATAATCTATCATAATGCAGCTGTGTAGTGAGATAGATATATATAGATATAGATATATAAATAAAAATATACACACACACTAAATGTTTCACTACATTTCCAATGCTGTAATTTTCACTGACATTAAATGTTTATAACGTAATTCTACAGTTTGTATGGAAACTTGAGTAAATTTTCTGAAGCACAGTAACTGAATCCTTGGTAATTAGGCTATAGCAAAGGGGTTTTGGACTTGTTTAGCCATCAGTAGTGGAATATTTAGTCTGGGTCCTCTATATCTGAGATGTCCGATTCTGAGTCAATGCTTCCGAGTTCCTAGCTGGCCTCATAGCAGCCATGTTACTTAAGATATTAAAAAAAAAAAACATCAGAAAGTACAATGTTTGAAATGCACAGAAAACTATAAACAGGGCTGCACATAAATGGTCCACAGGTGCGCATTCGCTGTCATCTAAGGGTTAAATTCATTCTATTACATTCTAATCACGTTTTTTAAGTAAGGCGGTGCTCAAAAATGCACAATACTTTCTACTAAAAAGAAACTAAAGTAGAAGTTGTATTAAAAAAATTGAAGCACTCAAGTACGCCCATCAAATTTGCACTTAATTAAAAGTACACTTCATCACTGCTAGACAAAAACTTCTGGATTTCCCTGTCATTCTATACCTAATACTTTTGACATATTACACTGTAGGTAAAGAATATTTCCGTCGAGCACACACACTGCAAATAATCAAACACTGTCACCAGAATAAAACAACATGAAACATTTTACACGTCCACACGGTGGCAGTGTTTCATCACGTTCCAACTGGACTCAAGATGCGCTGCGCAAGACAGGAAGGAGATGAGACAGCCTAACTGGAAACAGATGAATGAAATCATTTTTTGAGAAATCGTGTTTTCTGTTGAAGAACATTAAAGGGTAGCATATTCTTAGTCACAGAAATCTTTAGTTGGAGGGTGAAATGGTCTGTTTGTGGACATGAAGAAACATGCGCGTGTGTTGTATGTGTGAATTGTAGGTGCATGGGTTTGCTTGGGTGCACCACACCCACTACCCATGCTTGTGTACGCTGTAACCTAACCACCCCTTTGCTTTAGAAACATATTATATTTCTTTCCACTATCATTGTGTCTGAGGGAGGTGGGGTAGTGGGCATTATATAAATTTCACGGTGTAAAGCAGACGCCTAAATAATGTATCTATTTTAGGGTTGTGTTTGGACAGTTGTTCTAACTTATTTAATTTTTTTCACACAACACCTCCCTTTCCAAGACCTACCAAGAATCCCCTTCTTTCTCCTCATATCTACTGTTTTGACATAATTCAACACTGTGCAAAGCCTGGCACACTATCTCGCTTTGCATGAAGCGGAACACATTTAGTTTCTCCTGCACGTTGTATATATTCTTCACTTTTGTATCTTAATGTTATCCACCAACTATCAGTGCTTTGGCTTAAAATATAAAGTGTCTCAAAATAGAAGAAAGAAGTGAAAATATCTAGCTGTTGCATAATCCTCTTGCTGAGACAATATACACCTGACAGTTCCCAAGTTGTGAAAAGGTGACCTGGAGGCTATCTACCACACAGTAGCAGAATTTGAGATGCAAGTTGGGACAGATTGGATTAGAAGTTCTGAGGCACCGCCAAAGCTCATTGAGAACAACAGGGCTCAGGTCCCGTGGGACCAACCAACATCGTGGTGACTGACAAGGACCAGAAGACCACAATCCCAACAGACAACAACATCAGGAAGAAGGTCCACGAGAATTATCAGAGGGTGAAAGAACAACTAGAACTGGAAAAAAAAGTCCAAAGTGGTCCAAGTGTTAATTGGAGCACTTAGGAGCTGGAACCCTAAAACTTAAAGAGTGGCTCCAGCAAATTCCAGGCACAACATCAGAGCTCTCTGTCCAGAAGAGTGCAGGATTAGGAACAGCTGAGATACTGCAGAGAACTCTCAAACTCCCAGGCCAGCATGATTTATTATAAAAACTAAATAATCTTGGACCTTCTGCTCAAAGTTCCAATGTTGTGTTTGTCCCCTAAAACTTCTGAATGTTTATTTTGAAATAGCCTGTCAAAATAATAGTTAGCTTTGTCTTAACCTTTAATAAAGACTTTGCATACATTTCAGATTATGATACTGTTAAGATAAAGAGAATAAACAAGAAATGAAAACTTCTCACGGTTAAAGTACTAGATATGGAAAGTAAAGTTTCAGTATCCCTTTCCCATCTTCAAAAGAAGGGCTATGTGACATTTCACTTCAGGTTGAGTGCTTTCTCTTGCTTTGTGGTTCCTGGAGCGGTTTCCATCTAATGCTGCTAAAGACTTCAGCCAAATAGCCTAGATTTTTCTAAGTATGATCTCTGGTATTTAATTTCCTTCTTTCTCCGAACTTACAACCACAATGGTCTCACTATGCTTAAAAAAAGAAACCATAACATCATTTTTAATGCAAGTCCTGTAAGTCTCCACACTCAGGATGCAAAACCTGACACTATAAAGTCTTTCAGGCTGGATCTACTTGTTTTGCAAAGCATAGAATAAAAAGAGTTTTGTGGAGTCTCTGCCCAAAGGAAATCATTTATCCATACACGTGGAATTAGTTGTGGTGGAGAAGAAAAATCTTCAAACTCTGTGTTATTTGAAAAGCTTTTAATTTGATGGACAGAAAGTAAAGCCAAGTCCTGCAAATAGATAAGACAAAGCAGTAGGGACCTCTTGAAAAAATAAAAAACAACCAATAAACAGCTGCCATCAGCAGTGAAGACGTCTTCATATACTATTATGATTTGAATTGCATTAACCAAAGTAAGCCAGTGCAGGCCTGTCTTATTATTTTTGAATTGTAGCTGCATGTCTATCGTCAGGGAAGCCCTTTCCGTTTCTGTGTACACAACTGCTAACAATATAATTCTGGGTGTAGCTAAATGGCAGGAAAATGTTGTTGACTGTGATTTTCTTAAAATAGTTCAATAAAAAGTGATTGAATTTAAAAATGGAAAGAATACGAAAAAGAAAGTTCTAAGTTTTTACTTCTTGTTTCCTCTTTTGCATTTGTGGCCAGATGTTTTCATACATTCGTCACTGGCATGAATGTCACATTAATTTTGGGCTGAACCATTCGTTTTCCAGGTTGGAATGACTTTACAGCATACGTATTTAATGATATATTTTTTTAAAACAAAGAATTGGGTGCACAAGTTGGATTTCCTCTAAACCACACAGAGTCAACAGTATACATAACCCCCCTAATATTTAGTTTACCTTGACCAGATGCCGAAAACAAGCTTCAGACATAATTCTAGCTTTTCTCTCTCATCTTGGCAGTATTAGTAGCGTTCATATAAGTTGGCTGTTGGAATTCACAATTGATGGTTCACTAAAAGCAGTTTTGCTGAGGACTAAAGATGAATGATGTGCTCAAACAGAGTGGTCAGTTTATAGAACAGAAATATGCAATACATCTTTGTGTAAAGTAAGTGAGCATGAAAAATACAAATGTTAACAGAATTAGCATGAATTGTGAGCTCAAATTCTTTCAAAGTATTTTGGGATTTTGCACATGGGTTTGTATCTGTATTAGATCAGCAGCAACTTCTCCACAATCTTGGGCTTACATCTTTACGGTCTGCGTCAGCATCTGGCTCATAATTAGAGTGTGTTTTGCGTCACCGGTCTTTCGAATGTAAAAACACAAATGAAGGGTGAATTTGAAAGGAGAAAGAAACAAAGCCCACCGTGACATGGGAAGGTGAAAATACGTGGTGGCTTATTTAATAATTTAGTGATTATTATTTCCATGACTTCAGTACCTGAATCACTCAGTTAAAATAAAACAAGAACCAGCAGGAAGGAAGTGCCGTACAAATATGGAAAATCTGTGTAGGCACAGAAATCTTTTCTTTTTTTCCCCATCTATTGCATTTTTTTTTTATCTACTCTTACTTGGCCCTTTGAAACATGTCAACAGACACAAGTGCGCAGCATTCATCCATATGCTAAATATGACCTTTTTCATAATCTAATTCAGCTTTGGGAGCTTTTCCAAGATCTCTTGAGATCTGATTTGACCTCCACTTTAAACTCAGATCTTTTACCGCTAACATCTGCTTCCAATTAGGAAGACAAAGAAAGATGAAAACAACCAAGTTCAAACACCTTTGAACTTCACATGTTTCGTAATTCTGGTGAAGACAAAGTAATGTCATTATTCAGCCACTCTGTAGGGAAACATGAGGTTTGTTTTTTTTATGCTCTCTTCCTGAAAAGGAATTTTCACATCAGTAAATTCCTTTGTCCTAAATCTGAAATGGCATTTTCTGAGCAGAAAACAAAGCACAAGCTGATGTGAGATGCGTCATATGTTTTACAGGAAAACTGCTTTGACATTCAACTGAAAGTAAAAAGATGCTCATCAGGTAAGAAGGTTTATATTCATGTCCACTCACTGCCTCTACTGTATTTAAAAACAGCTGGCTCATAGGCTATTATTCTCTTTAGAAAAGAAAAGGAAAAATACTGTTCAAGCAACATTTAGCTAGACTTTGTTTTCATAGCAGCCTTTTTTTTTTTTAACAATTCACAGACCAATGTAAGCAATATATTTTGATACTTCACTTAATGGCACACCATTTCTAAATAGGAGTGTTTCTTGTATTTTTAAACTTGCCAAGCAGCCAAGTCAAGAAAAATGCAATCGTGGGGTTCACACATCTGTTTCATAGTCCGTCTTTTTTTACTTCCATTTTTAATTTGGACTATGCGCACAGTCAGGGACCATTCCAGGTCCCTATAACCTCTAACAGCATAAAAACAGCAGAAAGATGCAGAAGTGGAGGTACTAGTTCCAACTACCTGTGTCAGGACACCTATTAGTCAATGCAACACCTCTAGCTCCAGCAGCCAGGTGGATAAATTATATAAAATGTTAGCCCTCCTCACTCTTGCTATGAGGGGTTAAGCTAACCATAGATTCAAAACAATTTGGGGCATTTTAACGTAAAACTCTGTGGAATTACTCAGTTTTTGGCGCTAACCTCAAGCAGCCAGATTGGCTTAATTTATCAGTTTCCAGAGTTTTGTGAGTAAAAATGTTTACTCACTTGCAAAGAGTTACATAGCACTCGTCTTTCTTCGGGTCCACCACTTGCTGGTGATGCACCAATACTTGCGTCAGATGACAGTCAAAGGTTAGTTGGAAAAGCAAGTAGAAACAGGATTTGCTTTTCTTCTTGGAAAATTTGAGCCATTCACTCATCAGAGGCTATGCAGCACAATTTTTTAGGGGTTTTCTTACATTTAAAAACACTGCTGTGTCACCGTAATGGATGGAGTCTGCTCAGTGCACTACATATGGCTTATTTAACTAGTCAAAAATACACAACAGTAGTTGTTATAGTTCTACTAATATTTACATGCACTGCCAGAACCTTAGACTGTTAAGTCAAGGTTAGTGGGGCCGCTTCGACTTTCCAAGTTGCAAATCCGACTTGAGGGCATGTTCCAGTTGAAAATTACCAGTGGGAATTCAAACATTCTGGATTGCAAATTCAAATCAAACAGACTCCGAGGTCTTGGTGGTTTGATCCCAAGGTCTCCTGTCAATCAGTGTTAATAATCTGTTTGTCCATCCAGCTGTCCATAATTCTTCCTGTCATTACACATCTAATCATTTCATCCAGCTGTTCTCCCACTCATAATCATTATCAGCCTTCTAGTATCCATTCTGTCTACCAGTTATCTATCCATTCACCCACTCACTCATTTATTATCCAAAATATCATTCCCTACTCTACTTATCTATTCATCTACCAATCACCCACCTACAGTCCTCTCACTAATCTGTCCATCATACAGCATTCTTCATTTTTCCAGTATTTTGCCATCCATTATTTCTTATTTTGAGTACATATTTCATCTGAACTGTAGTTGCCAGATCCATCTAGTCATTAATTAAGATCATACAAGCAAACACCTACAGCTTTGATTGTAAACCAAAGCTTTGCTAAAGCTATTATAAACTGCTTATGTATCTAAATAAGCAGTTGTTTAAATTTACCAAGTGTTATGATCTTGGCGCCTCAGTTGCTATGTTCACAAACTCATCTGATGGTTTGAGGAATGTTTGCAAGTATGTCTGCATTTGTTTTTAGCTTCTTTGTGTGTTGTTTATTTAAAGTTGCTAGCCTGGTTTGCTTTATGGGCAAAGCAACTGTAAACAACTCAAGTGCTATCCAGATCTCAAGTTGGTAGTTAACAGTAAACTTTGTGTGGGAGGGAGGGAGGGAGGGAGGGAGGGAGTGCTTGAATGCTGGAGAGATGAAGTGAAACTGAGAAGGCTGAAACTGCATGTCTGTATTAGCTGTGTAAGTCTGCAAAACTCAACAAAGTATAACACAAGGAGAAACCTGATCTGCATTACTCTAACCATAATTGAAGCTTGGCACTTTGCTGTTATGAATATGACTGGTCAGCTACAGAAACAGCAACAGGAAGCAAGCGTGAATAGGATTACTCTGAGAGGAAAGTGAGCAGTGAAATGTAATTACTATGTTGCAATTTGTATTCATGGCTATTGTTTATGATGACTCTATTGTTAGTATCCTTTGTAGGTGTCACTGAAACAAACCATTAAGGACTAAAGTAATAGCACATGAGGGATGAGGGTTTTTATGTTTTTCAGCAAACATCTCATCCCAGCTATTTTCCTTTGATTTGCTGATGAAAACAGTGTGGCAAAATGAAATAACAGCTTCTAGTGTTAAATGTATTGCTCTCCGATCATTTCTCCTCAGTGGAATCCAAGCGCAGCCTGCACATACATCAGTCAAGAGAATGGCCAGTTAAGGAAGATATAATGATAACATGTGACTGTGTAAACCCTTTTATATGTTTTTGTTTGTATAGGCGTCATGTAAGAAACAATACATGTAGTAATACGTGGCCAACATGACATGGACAAATCAAAGTGAAGCACTGTTTCCAGAGCAAACACACTTGAAGGATTAACCTCTGTATTTACCCCCCGCCCTCTCCTAATCAGTATTTTACAGACTGTACAAATAAAACAGAAACTACAGCTTTCACAAATTAAGCATAAACCAGTGTGGAAGGGCTGAGGCTGCACCCATCACAAAATGCTCAGCCAGTGTGCACTGGCTCTCTCTCTGCATCGCTGGACTTGTGCTAAAGGCTGCATGAAATGTAAGCAAGCAGAGATTGAGGCTATTCAAAGCACCTTCATAAAAATGAATGTCAGACTCTGCCAAACCAAATACTTACACAAAAGACTGATTAAACATTTTGTTCTTAGCTCACATCAAGACGAAGTCTGTGTGTCAATCTAAGTGTGTGTGTGTGTGTGTGTGTGTGTGTGTGTGTGTGTGTGTGTGTGTGTGTGTGTGTGTGTGGTGGGAGCGTGGTCCACAAATGCTGTCAGTATCTTGTTCCTATTTCTTATATATAGACCAACCACAGTTAAGTTTACTTTAGCTCACTGCAGCCTAGACTCCAGGTATTATTTAAATGGTTCACAATGGATAAGTTAAGTTGTACCCCCATCTTTATTAGTGATTTATGATATATCAATCACTAAATATTTCGGTGCAAATGCACACTATCTTGAAATCTACACCATCTTAGAACGGGAAGGGTTAATAGTCACTAGAAAGCACCGAAATTCTATTGGATTTAAATACGGTTTTGCATCGGCTCTAAAGTGTCCTGTTGCTCAAGATGTCATCTGAGTCACAAGTGCAGTGGGAGGGACTATAGCCTAGACTGCATCGATCCGAAACCGGTTAGGAGGCACAACGACAACAGAGAAATAAAGTTTGAAGGAGAAGCGCCGCGCCAGCAGTCCTCCTCTCCGTCCGTGGATTCATTCTGTTTTTCCGACACTTCCAGCAGCGGTACATTTAAACCCAGCACACCAGAGCAGACTCGTGCTACCTTTAATGATTTACCGAAAGGGGAAGAAATAACTTTCAAGTACTTTTTATGTGTTGGGGGCTTTCTGTCAGATCCAGTAAAAGGTGAGTCAGTATTTCTTAGTAAAATTTGATATATTTTAAGCGTTTCAATGTGATGACGTAAGAAGAATCAGAAAAGTGTGGCTGTTTTGTATTTTGTGAAAACGTGGTTAGGGTTTCCCATAGATTATAGCTTTATGTTTATGAGAACTAAAGATATGTATTCGTTGTTTTCTTTGTTTGTTTTTGGTCCACAGAAAGATTTGAAAACTGTCTACAAGAAACAACCAGAGGAGGCTTCTGACATTTTGATTCAAAACAGGAGTATGAGTCTCACCACACGTCTCCTCTGTCTTACGTCTTGCCAAATGTTGCTGTCAAGAGGACAAGATTTTCTATTGATGTCTGGGAATTCCTTATTAATTCCACACTGAGGGGGTTATTATTTTCTTCTCAACAAGATGAACAATAGCATTGTTTCAAATGAACCATGTAACCATACCTGCATTGTGGGCCGTGATGGCAAACCGGCCACAAGTATCATCATGTTTCTGCTTGGTGTTGTCGGAAACCTCCTGGCTCTGTTTATCCTGGGAGTGCATCAGAAGGAGCATCGCTCCAGGTCCTCTGTGTTCTGCATCTTGGTAACCGGCCTGGCTCTCACAGATCTTCTGGGCACCTCCCTTCTAAGCCCACCTGTATTCATCTGTTATGCCCGTAATATGTCCCTTACAGACCTGGGCGGTAAAGGACTGTGTAACCTCTTCGGCTTTGCCATGAGTTTCTTCGGCCTTGCACCCACGCTCATCCTGTGCGCCATGGCTGTGGAACGCTGCCTGGCCATCAGCCACCCTTACTTCTACTCTGTACACATCCGCCGCAACTTTGCTAAATTTACCCTTCTCTTTATCTACCTATTTTCTGTGGCCTTCTGCCTACTGCCGTTCGTTAGTTATGGTAAATTCAGGCAGTACTGCCCTGGGACATGGTGCTTCATTGACATGGATGCGACTGAGGATGAACAGGCCAACTTGGTTTTGGCTTTCTCTCTGTCCTACTCCTCCCTCATGGCACTGCTGATCTTTGCAGTGTTCGTGTGCAACGGTTCCGTGATTATCACCCTTTGCAAGATGCACAAGAGCCATAAACTGCGCCGTGGCTCGGTCGGGTCAACGGGCAGAAAGAGGAGGCTGAGCCTGGCCTGGTTTGGCCAGGGAGAAGAGGAGATGGAACACCTGGTGCTGCTGGCGCTCATCACTGTCATCTTTGTGGTCTGCTCACTGCCTCTCACTGTGAGTCTATATTTGACCTTCCCTCTGTGCAAGCTACTGATATTATGTTGTTTTTCCTTTTAGTTTTACTACACAGTCACATTTGAAGGAGAGGTGACACACTGATTGCTTTTATGCAGTTTGCTGAAACATGACCACAGCTCCCCAGTGAAATGAAAAGAGGTTACAGCAGTTTACAGACAAAAAGGGGAAAGTTAAAGAAGGTTTAGTTATTGTTATCATCATTACTGGCCTGTAGTGGATGTTTTTGTGCACAATCTGCAGCGATGATAGACAAGTCTGATGTAATCTGTAAATAAGATGGATGGAGCCACCTGACTTCATGCATTGGTGAGTGCTTTTTAAGGCTCAATTTTAGCGTTGTGGTCTTTGCTTTGTTCCTTTTTTGGTGCAGGAAGTGAAAACATTCAGCCAAGAGGGTGAAGTGTGTCAGGCTGCAAAAATGCTTATGTCTGCAAAAGTCCAGGCATTCTGCATTGTAGTCTGAGGTTGGACTCACTTTTTGATCCTCAAGTGCCAATTTAAGGAACTGGAGATTTTGGCACCTCAGTGTTGGTAGGTGGTAGGTGCTCAGTAGGTGCTGTTTGGTGGCAGGCAAAGTTTACAGGAGTAAGGTCATTTTAGCCTCAGGGTTTCCTAACTTTGTGTGCATCTAATAAAGTGAATTCCTTTCCCCCCTTCTGTAATTATTATGGACATAGCAAGCTTTTGGTGGCATGGCGACGGTTGATGTTTTTGTAAGTTGTGGTATGTGTTTGTCTGCCCTGTTGAAGTCTCCTTAACGGTTGTGCTTTGCTAATGAAAGGTGTGTCCCTAATGGCAGCCTTTGCCACACAAAGCACACTGTCGCTGCTTGTGTGTTTGTGTTATGCATTTTTCTTCACAGCTCAGTATCTGCCTCTGTTTAAGAGGAGTGTGCCTACAACCTGACAACCCTGGCAGACTGGTCCGGCCCTGCCTTTCACAGAGGATGTGTGAATCGTGTTATAAAGGCATTCATGTGCTGTCATATGTATATTAGCCTTTTTTTAATTCTTAAACAGACGGTTTCATGATAAATTAGTTTACAGGAAGCTGAAAATGCATTTTGTCACGCTCGTGCTATTCACCGTCTACTCACCGTCTGCTTCGTGGTGGTTTGTGGTAACATTTGCCCTAAAGCTTTGACTAACCTAGGGTCCATGTGATTGTACTTGCCCTGAGTTATGGTTAAGAGTGACAGGGATGACGATACATACTCGTTCACACTCTGAGTAAGATTCCAGGAAACTCCAACTGCACCGCTTGCAAGCACACGGTCCTCCTTTTGCGAAGTCATGCAGACAGTTTGTGTTTCAGTTTCAAAGTTAAAAATAGAAAATTGTTTTACTTTTGAGCTTTCCTATGTATTTCTATAATTCAGCTTTGTTTTCGAAAAAGTCAAATTTAGCCTAACGTTAAGTTTTGCTATCAACGTGCTTAAATTATGAGCTTGATATCCGTTGTATATATGATGAAAGACAATGTTGCAGCAGCGTCTCAGCAGACATGTGTGCATGTATGGTTGTTCACATTGTGGTTTTGATTGTCGTGTCAGAGCTTCCAGACAGATGTAGGCTCATGATTAATAATGGTCGGTTTGCCTGAGGCAGATGTGGGCAGAGAAGTCTGAATCTGTTCATTGCAATGAAAACAATGTAGAGTTCAAGTGTAATTTTTATTCTCAATTTCTCTCCTTCACTTAAGAGGTATACGGTCTTCATTTGGTCATTAATTCTTGCACTTCTACAACAACAATGTGCAAAAAGAAAAAAGAAGAAATAAAAACATTGAGCATGTGTTTCCGGTTAGTGTTTGTTGTCTCAGATCACTTTTGAGGAACTGAATATACTTTAAAGAATTAGGTTTTCTTCTGTGGCTCTGCACTCCACTTGGGTTGATGTAGGCGAGATGAAAAGCAGGCACTGGAAAATGAACACTTACATTTTTAAATTTAAGTTTGGCAGGGAATATCAATATTTATCGTATCACGACACATTCATTATTTTCAATGGTCTTTGGCTCACAGGTATAAATAATGTCTGTGGACTTTGTATTTACAGATCACATTTCACAATCTTGCATCCACTGAATGGCTTATGGACACTAATAAATGAAGCGGTGTTTTCTCTGCATTTTTCTGAGGTCTGGTTCTGAGTACGGCAAGATTAACTATTAGTGTTGCAGACAGAGAGGTGGTAAAACATGATCTATGAGACAAAGAAGGAAAGGCAATGTATGTCTAGTTTACTGTTGCCTGTCTCGCATAAGCATTATTTAGCAAGTTTGTCAAACTATGACCCTGATCTTAATGTTATCTATTACCTCCCACTCACACTTTTCATACCGTGCAATTGATGCAGACAGCTGGAAACTATTAGGTTCAGTTATCCAATTAGAGCTAATCTCAGGCAGACACTGACACATTGTTACAGATTTATTGTCAAATTTATTGCCAGTATGCTCTCTGTTGGTTGTAAAATGTTTAAAAATACAGCTATGAAAAACAAAAATCATCTCCTGCTGCTGGAAAGGTTTTAAAGCGTTCTCTCAGGATTATGCAAGTTGATACTGCTGAATTAACAGTAACATGACTGTTACATACTGCCATTGAAGTTTATAAGCATTAATTGACAGCTCAATAAGAATCATGTGAGTATTTAACCTATTGTAATCTCTATTTTAAAGGCTGTTTCCTCCAGTCTACAAATCGATGCCCTTCATAGTGTCACTATGGGAACTCCTGAAGCGACTCATCTGGTCAATACCTGGCTCAATAAAGTTGTTTTCGCTAGAAATTTTCCCAATTATCCCATTTGTGAATAATGAAAAACAAATGGCAGGCTTTTGGTTTTTCCTGTTTTTTAGGCTTTTTTTTAAGTGAGCAACTGTATCAGCAGCAGCATGGGCTCGATTTAATCACTAATGTTTTAACTTATTCATAAAAGGTTTCCATTAGGGCAGATGCCATATGCCCATCTCAGTCATCAGATCTGTATTGATTCCTGTGTGTGTGGTTAGGGAGTGCAAAAAAAATCCATGATAAATTCCAGCTAGCCGCTTTTGAAAATATTATTTGTATCTAAAAAAATAAATAACAGCTCGAATGAGGTCATACTAATTCTTCAGTCATTGATCTTCTGAGTAGTTTTACCCACCATACGGCCGTCTAAGTAAGGTGGAAGGCTAGAGGCTGGAAAGTTGGAAATTGAATGACAGTAAATGTCACCCTGTGAATGTTGTTTCCTTCTTTTCAGTTATTTAAATAATAAAGTTATTTGTTTTAATCGTTTTCAAACCATCAGCATTCTGATATATGACGTAGGGATCCAAAATAATTTGCTAGTAAAGAAGGAAAAGCATCAGAAAACATTTACAATGAGCACACTTTCAATGGACAAAGTTAACCATTGTCCAATGAGCTCCATGAAATATGAGTCAAGTTTCTTGATAACCAAACATGTTTTAAATGTAGCTGAAATGTGCGTCGTGTATGAGATTAGCACACACAATGATTAAATTACAGTGTTTGGCGAGCTTTAACAGTGCTAGCAGCAAGAACCTCGGTTTCTGCTAGCATCATTATGCGGTTACACATTGCTTTGGCTGCGTGGTTAGATTCCAGTTTATTCTGACAAAGCCGACGTATAAGCTGCTCATTTTTTAATATCTGAGTACTGCAAAACAGCGCTGCTATCGTCTGTTTACTTTCCCCCGTGCTTGTGTACATCTTCCATTCACAGAGAATAATACTTTTACCCAAATATTATTTCTAGTACGGACCATCAAGACAAGCAACGTTTAAACATCTAGTCGACTAGTCGCCCACAGCCGCAGTATAAAGTTTGGCATCTCCTTTGCACATTTGTCAAATGTAGACCAAAGATTAAACACTGCTTAGTGGCAGTAGCAGTGAAATAGCAAATAAAAATAAAATTTCCATTTTTATTTTGTTTAAAAAATGAACCTTTTTCTTTTTGATTCTTCTCACAGTAGATACGTCATGTTACCGTTGATTTAAGAGCCTCAATTACTTTAATGTTAAGTCTTTGGACTTCATATAACTCCTGTTGAACCCAGTCTTTCTTTCACTCTGCTGGGGCTAGTGATATACAAATCTGACAGGAGCACAGTTTGTTCTGTGATTTGAAAAAAAGAAAAATGGAAATATCAATTTGCTTCCAATAGCTGTGAGCTAACTGGGCAAGAGGGCTGATTGCTGGGAAGATGATGAACAGCAGGCAGCTTTAACACATTTACAGGGCATCATTCCTCCAAGAATCATCACAGCGCTTCATAAATCTGGATTGTTTGACAGGCCTGGACAAGAGAAATCACACAGAGTGAAGTTTTCAAAATGCTATGTGGAACAGTATGCAGCACACAGTTCTTCTGTTAAAAGACACAAAAATTTCATTGGTAAACTATTTGTCAGGTCATAGATTTAAGAAAGATTGAGGTATTAGTTAACAAAATGTTATGAAGACAAATTTCACAGGATATTCTGCTTTTAGTTCAAGAACATTTAGATGCATGTTCGTTGTTCCCCTGCAGGACTTAAACAAGCGTACAACTAAATATTATAACAATAGTTTCCAAACCGCCTGGAGTTCTTACATGCATTAACATGCCCAGTCATAGCCAAAGCTTGAATGCCATTGAAAATATGCAGAATAACAGGCTTTTGGTGTTTTTTTTTTCAGGGCCACTCCTATTTGCATCCAACTGGATCCAGATTGAGAAAATTAGTGTGGATGAAGAGGGGAATTTCCCAAATCCAGACAGATCCAGAAGATTGAAGTTAAAATGCCTTCCAGAGGTTGTCTAAAATTAAACCAAAAGTTGGGAATCTCAGTTGAATTCTTTAATTCTGCTAAACTACCAACTTGAGCGACTAGCTGGAGAAAGAACAAGAGCTAAGCATCCAGAAAGATCTCACACAAACACCAGGTGAACATGCAAACCCCACATAGAAAAAATAGATGGCAGACTTGAACTCAGGTTGTTCTTGCTGTGAGGCAACCAGGCTAACCACTGTGCCACCTCTATAAGCAATGCACTTGTGTTTTCTTGTTAAAACCTCCTGCACGACCCTTCTCGCTCCCCATCTTCTCTATGGGAAAACTGTTTCCACACCATGTAGGAGCGAGGACAGGAGGAAGCATAAACTAGAATGGAAAGCACTCTGTGTGACATTAACATACGATACCATTACCTTTGCATGTGTTTAGGTTGCTGTTAGAAGCACAGTCCACGCAGCATGGGCGTCGTACTTACATGTGTAAAAGTACTTATGCTATGACAGAGTTGAAAATAAGAACCTTTTTTGTTTCTGTGGTATTTTAACCCTGTTGTGAGGTTTAGTGTTGTCTCTAAAAGGAAAGATGATGCTTTGCAATCAGCAGCTGACTTTGTGAAAAGAACAAAGAGGATTCCTTTCCTTTGTGCCTATAAGCAGATACACACATGCAAACATCTATACAGTGTTGGGGAGTTTCCTTGAGAGATTATTAGTTGTCTTGTTGAAACTATATCGAGTCAAGTAATTGTAATTGCTTCATCAGAGTAAAATGTGTAATTAATTACTTTGGATTGCTTTTGTAAAAGTGGGCACTGGGGCATCTTCTTTTTGCTGCTGGTAAGCACGCTCTATGTTGTACACTTAAGGCTTTTTCTGATTACAGAATGGAAACATTGTTAAAGTTTAACCACCCACAAGAAAAAAAGGGCACCAATAAAATAAAATAAAAACTTAAAAATTAAGCACATATTGCCTGATCAATCAAGTAATTCGTTCACAAAAAATATGTAAAACAATTTAATCAATGTTTGTTTCGATTTCTACACAAACAGTTTTATTTTTAACATACATAACATACTCAAAAGTAACTCAATAAAAACAATAATTGCTATAAAATAAGCATTTATTTTGTGCACATTACAAATGCGCATGCATGTGCACGCATTTATTTGTATTTCAGTAGTCAGATGGCTGCAGGCTTGTTGATCTTGCTTTTCTTTGTACTACCTGTAGTTTTATCCTGTTTGCCTTACCTTTGAACTCATTCTGAAATCGGACAACATATGATGCCAACGAATCTCCTGAAGAAACCTTTTGATGTGCCAGTTAAGTGTGGGAGCTGGAGAACATGGCTTTGGGCTCCAGTACAATAGGAGGTGAGCAGCTGTGGAAGAGGTCTTTAATGGCTGAGGAATAGAATGAATGGAAGAGGCTAAAGACAGATGTGGAGCAGATGGGGGCAGCTGCAGCAGTCATCATCTGTTCATGTGTTTTTGGTTCCCCGAATGAAAAATTGTTTGTGACTGATGATGATTAAGTGCTTAACTGAACCTTGTACTGTACTCTGCATGCTTGATTGAGCTCGAAATGCTTTGGCACTGTTAATGAATACCTTTAGTAGATACTTTTTTAATAGACTTTTTTGTGACTTTCAACTCTGAGAATGTGAGCCATAACTATAGCTGCTTATTTGCACATCCAACAAGGTGTGAAGCAGCCTAAGCACTTATTTAATGTTGTGTTTCTGAATGCGTCCCTCAGTTGTATCCCCGTGACCAACTCCTGAAGTAAAAATAAATCTGTTCCTTTAGCTGCTATATGTTCTGTTTACCATCTAGTTTCTGACATTTTTGGTCTGCTGTTTGGTGCAGGCTAGGTGACTCTCAGAGGATCTTCTTTTGTGCTGAAAACAGCTGTCTTGAGTCTGGCTGATAATTCACTGTGGATTTGTGGCTATGAGAGACTCTTCTATACAAGTCATTTTTTGTCTCAAATCTAAACGTCAAAACAGTGATTGTTGCGCTTTTGCGCGTCATTTATTTCCTGTATATGGCACTTTTTTTTCTCTGTCCTTTGAATGATCTCTCTACTTCCAGCCAGATTGTCTACCACACATTTCTCTGCAGTTACATATTGAATACTTCAGTGGTAAAACTGGAAGGACAAGACATTATGAAATGTAACAGTTTCACACTACCGCTGCACTCTGGCTAATGCTTGAGGTTACAGGCACCTTAATTCTGCAGCATTTTTTTAAAGATAATTGATGGTAATACAGCTGGAGTCTATCCCACCTACCACAGGGCGAGAAGTGGGAGTACACCCTGGACAGGTCAGTCTAACCAAGGCCAATACAGAGAGGCAGGCAACCAGTTGCACTCACAGCTGGATTACCCAGCAAGAATTATTTGCTATTATTTATGGTAGATACAGTAAAATGTCTTGTAGAGGAACCAGTGATCCACTGTATGATTCTATATGTGTTTAGGCTGTTAGTATTGCATATACATTTGTTGATAAATTTTCTTCCTACTGATCTTACTGTGCATGGTCACTAAACCTATGTGGCTGAGGCCTTGACAATTAAAGCAAAAGATCAGCAACTCTAGGAAGGATTCAGTTCTTTTCCACTTGCTAATCCTTATGGGGAACATAGGCATTTGGTCCAAACAGATGCAAGGTGTCATGCTTTAGTGTGCCTGTGTGCATACAAGAGAAAGTACCAGCACCCCTTTTTTCAGTTAGCCATTTGCTGCATATACATTCACTTTGAGAGCTCTTGGTAGTTGGGTAGCTTTTTTTTTTTTTGCCACGTGTGTGCACAGTTATTTGCCTTTCTGTCAACAGTGTCATTGTTCACACGCTGTTGTGTGAAATGTGCTCCACACCCAAGTTTAGAGTTTCTCAACCTTAGGGCTTGTGTAGTCGCTTCAGACTGTGAGGAAAGTCACAAGACGAGGAAAAAGTTTATATAGAACAAATGATATAAAATGATATGTTGGTACATACAGTAATCACATTTCCCCCAGGCATACATTGTGTAATTAAAAATGTATTTTTGATTTGAAAAACAGAGGTGTGACTGTTTCATAATGGCTCCACAGTGTAGTGGTTTACACGTTCACCTAACAAGCAAAAAACCCCTGGTTTTATATGCAGGTGGAGACACAAATCTCCGCCTGGGCATCCAGAGTTAATTCAAATCCATTTTCATATCCACTTATCAAAACACAACCACTTATCTGTGTTTTACAATTGATAATTAGCTTAAGTAAACACAGCTAAGTCTAGTCTCCTTATGTTAGCAGCTCCAGAGAACAATAGGATTCTTGTTTTATACTCCGCCTTGTTTGCAGCATTAGGAGATAAGCGACCTGGCACAATGGCACAGCAGTGAAATACAACACCCTCATATCAAACAGACGATAACAATGGCAGAATAGGCAGAGCATCTGTTGATGTGCTGAAGGACACTTGAAAAGGGAAGCAGTTGACACTCGAGTTCAATAATGTGGTGAAACCCTTGCTGCAGTTAAAAACCATTATCATAGCAAGGCTGGTTTTTAGCGTGGCCAACTAAATGACTGCTTCGGGTGATCCCTGAGTTGGCCACGCTGCCTGCTGGAGGGGCCCCAAAAGAGGAAGGAAGAAAAAAACTTTGTGAGCTGTAAAAACTGTTAACAGTTCGGTCAACAGTCTACAACTGACTGACTCTCACATAACCTGCTTTTAATTTAATCGTCCAGCTGAGTAAGAATCATGTATGACTAACCAGGTTACTGATATTTCTTGTAAAGACCTTTCTCATCTCAGTAAATCCTATTAATGTGTGCATTTTATGTGCTCAGGTGTGCCCTCAGCTTGGGTCATGAGGAAGTCTTTTGAAGTCTTTTAAAGAGAAAAGAAAATCTCCATGAGAAAGCAAAATAATTTTGCTAGTGTCACAGTGAAAAATGTAATACAAATTTCCCGTTACAGAAACTGCTGGCTCAGTAGTGCAGTGGTTAACATGTTTGCGCAACATGTGGAAGCTTGCTGGTTTGATTCCAGCTGGAGAAACTGGTGCAGAGCTCTGCTAACCCAAACATGTTAACCTGCTGTAGTGGTACCTTATCACAAAGGAGCGGCTGAAGGTTTCTTCTTCTATTAATGAAATCAGAGCATTGTTCTAACTATTCAACACGGAGACAGGATACGTCAGCATCTGTACTTTCCACACATCTCATAAAGTTATAGAATTACAATGAAGTCATTGATCTAGGATATCAATAAATTAAAAAAATGTTTGTGGGTGGAACTGATGGATGAGGGGTGGGGGGGACACATCAATGAATCCTCTTTATGATTCTTTCCAAAATGCATTTCAGCTGTGCGTGGATTCACTTCTGCCTTCAAACACATCTAAGACAGAGTATGTAGACAACAGGGACTAAACAAACGAAACAACATAATTGCAACCAGACAGTAGTGACGAGTTGGTGGTTTGAAATTTTGGGGGTCACTGCACCCTGGCTAATGTTTACTTCTGCAGCGAACTTGAGAATATGATGGGAAGTTTCCTCTGCTCTCATCTTCTCCCAGAGAGTCCTGCAAAATCCTAAAAATACATCATGTCGGCAGATAGCCAGTCCACATAGGGTGTATTTGTATAGTTTTAGATGTGTGACCCTCACTGATGGAAATGAGACTTAACTTCCTAAGTAGAGGAACTGTTTTTTTTTAAATTACAGACAAGTTGCTGTTGATAAACATTGTGCACAAGTGACATGGCGAGGTACTTTTTTAATTGTGTTTTTTTTTTCTGTAACACTCAAACTGAAATGAATGCATGTAGTTTAAAAAGCTGTGATATAAAATATCTAACTTTCTTCTTCCTGTCATGTTTCTTCTACACAGAACAGAACTAGAAACCGAGACAGAATCATTCAAAACTTTTATTCAACAGTTATTAAGCGATAGTTAATGAATAACATGTGTGTGTGTGTGTGTGTGTGTGTGTGCGAGCGCGAGTCTGTTATCTGGGAATAAAGACTGAAAACATAAGGAATCAACTAGCTGGCTTCACTTCTCACTCTTTGTGTACATTATGTCTCATTTGGTTAATCTGTCTCGCAGTTGTGTAACAGTTAGCTTTGCTTTAGAGTCTGTTCTGTGTGCTTCGATAGTGCCGTAATCCAGACTTCAATCCTTGTTATTATCTTCTGTTTGAGAGGTTTCCTTTGATGCTGCTATGCTGCTGATCCCCAGCTGACACACACCCAGCACGCAGCCTGGCACGTAGATTCTTGGTCCCAGCAGCTCAGTGGGAAAAACTAAGAGATGGACAATGACAAGGAATCATGCTGAATCACAGCTGTTCTGATCAGGATGCCAGTTATAAATTTAATCAAAGATCCAAATAAACATTCAAACACAGCACTTAGCAATAGTCACTTACAGACTTC
This sequence comes from Haplochromis burtoni, assembly GCF_018398535.1. Lineage (NCBI taxonomy): Eukaryota > Metazoa > Chordata > Actinopteri > Cichliformes > Cichlidae > Haplochromis > Haplochromis burtoni. The sequence continues at coordinate 105,500 of NW_024582376.1, forward strand.
ATAAAGGAAGTGCTTTGTGGTTATTTGGAGCTCGCATTAGCAGGATAAATGAATTATGCAAACCGCTTTGATAACCTTTAAAACTGCACCATACAGGGGGTGAAAACCACATAGCGATGCAGGTGTAACTCTCTTGGCTGTGTTTAACCAGAATAGTGTTGCAATATTGTTGCTAATATGCTGCGCTTTTACTTTAATGAGGTTTATAATGCAGTGTTTTTACTATAATAATGAAGCTAATCCCAAAAATATAACAACTAAAGACGGTGAGGGATTTATTTGGCTTTGGTTTGCTGTTAGAACCAGTTTGGAAAAGCCCAAAATAAAGGCCTGCTGTGCGTGTTAAGACCTGGAATTCTTCTTTGTATGTCACGCGCTCCTCGTTGTGGACAGCATCCATTCATTTAGTAGTGCTAAAAAATATCCAAAATATAGGACGAGAAAGTAGGTCTACGATTTACAGAATTATAATATGGTAGCTCAAAAGACAGGCTTAATGTAAGTAATGTATTCTTTCGTTTATGGTTGCGTCTTCAGAACGTTTAAAGTTTTTGGAAACAAACGAATTTAAATGTAAAAAATGCATATTTTACTTTCACTCTCCTGTCACTGTTGTGCAATAAAGGTGATGAGCTGGATCAAAATGACCTCAGTTAAAAAAGGTCGACTTTACCTTGTGCGAAAGTGATAAAAACACACAGTCACTTCCAGTGATGTTCGTCTAATAAATATAGTCAACACAAAAGCAACAGTTGTCCGCTGAACAGACTTTATTGGCATTGCAGTAAAGTGAGGAAATCACCTGTCAGCTGCTGTGGGTGGAAACAGTGTGCTAATCATAACCTCCTGTTTTTATTTTACTGCTGTATAGATTCATAACTATATGAAAGTTAGTCTGGGATGACAAGCAATAAAATAATTCTGTTTTTTTGAAAGGTCGTCTGAATCGTGGCTTTATCAGCTACAAAGTGCTTAAAACATAGAGCGCTCACCGGCTACCTCCACCCCAGCTGGTTGTGTCACCCTTTGACTACGTGACCATGTCACATATCATCACATCACCAGAGTTAATATAATGCCATAACAGGGATGGAAGATCAATAAATCAAACAAAAAAATAGGACTGATCAAGGGCGTAGATTTGGTTTTGGCCTTGGTGGGGACCGAACTCTTTTTTCCTTTTTGTCTTTGCTTCTTGATAAAAGGAGGAATATACTTGCCTACATATGCTATTATACATGCTTTTAAACCATTTAAAATTACAATTCATAGTTTTATATGTGAATTATATAATGTTAAATTACTATTAAACAAATCACTGACTAAGTATTTTAGGCTTTAGTTTACTTCAGTCATATTCCATTAAATCAGGTATCATACAAAAATAAAAACAGCTTCAAATACAGTCATGACAATAAATGAATATGACTTTAAGGACTTAACAACATTAGTTCAGTTATACTACACCAACATCTGTTATACTTTGGCACTAAGGCACACTGAATGACCTGGTGGTTTTTGTCCATCAACTACTCGTCTAAGATCATTACAAAGTAAAAGATCTCTCAGCAAAATTGTGCAACATTTTAGGCACTATTGCCCCGATCAGATCAGTGAGCTGGGATGTTTTATTCTAAACACGAACTACTGTTACAGCAACAGACATGGACTACTGGTATCCCACACAACAACTCAATGTCCGCTATGTGAAGCAGCCAAACACATGCCTGCTCCTCTCGTTAACTGAGATAAACTGCTGGCATGTTTGTTTTACATCTATACTGTCCAGTCTCTCCTGGTGGACCTTACCCATCTTTTTAGTCTTCTGAGAGCACTGAAGCTTCTTTCAGCCTCAGTACCTGCATTTTATCCTCAGATTAAAATTATTATTCTGTGCTTGATGTGCCTCACCTTTGGCCCTGGCTCTTCCCCTCTGACTGCACTAGGACATATTGCACCTGATAAAATAACACATTGATTTGTGCCATATAAAAAGTGAGACATGTCAATTCAGATTCTTTGTCAAATATACACTAATGAATCAATTTACATCAGCAGCCTAACAATTGTCATGATAATAAATACTAGTTAATCTATAGCACCAAATCATCAGTCAGTCACCTGTGACCTCGCCTCTTCACCTCTGTCCGAGCTACAACATGGCAGAGCTGCCTCTGTCACCTGATGAATAACAGTGAGACATTCCAAATACATGCAGTCACACATGTGCTTCAAATACAGTCATGAACCAACAAGTCATCATCCAATTTCACCTGTGATCTTGTTCACCATTGCTCTCTGAGCTTTGTGTTGGTTCTTCTGTCACCTGACAAATAGGACATACATGACAATAAGAATAAAATGTGCAGCTGCTTCAGTGTTTCTGTCACTTTGTGCAGATCTTGACTCATCAGTAATGTTTGTAGTGAGTGCATTTTTAAAACAATTTGTGCAAACTGCACTACAAGGTGGAATATTTGCAAAATCATGACTACCTCATGATATTTTGTCTCAAAAATTAACCCTATGAATATGTCAGTGCCATTAGGATGAAATTATTGTGTCACCAACATTTTAACGTTAGACATATAATTTAACAGCCTCTGTAAACTAATATCCTGGCTGCTCGAGGCTGCTGTTTTCTCTGACAGTTTCAATCAAAATTAGAAATGCTGCTCTGAGACTGAGAGAACTAATAGTGCTGCCTGTTGTGCAGTTAGTTTCCAAAACACGTTATTCATGGTTACATACAGTTTTAGACTGATGTGGGCCAAAGCCTAGCATAGCCTGTAACGTTATTGTGACGGACACATTTTATGAGTGAACTTGACTTTAAGTGACTTACAGGTTTCTTTGAAAAACACTTTCTTATATCCAGGTTCTTCCTCTTTGTGCCGTCTTCCTCTCCTCCTCGCAGCGCAGGTTTGCCGCTGCTAAATAGTGGTGTGCGGATCGATACTGAAATATCGATTCTTCCGATACCAGCAATTTATGTTCTAGAATCGATTCTCATATTATAATATCGATATTTTAGTACTCTGGGGTAAATTTGTAGTTTTTCCATTAAAATGAACGCAGTGGAAAGAAACTATACATTCGGATCGTCTAATTTGGAAGGAACTACTTCCTCTTACGCCTTTCATAGTCATATGCGAAATACGGCTGTATAAATGTGTCGCAGCCCCTGGCGTGCACACTCACAACAATGGCTGAGCGCAAACAGAGTCATGTGTGGACGCGTTTTACCTCCACAAACAGCCCAGACGCGGTTTGTGATATATGTGGCAAGACAGTGAGGTGTTGTGGCAACACCACTGACCTCGTCAAACACCTCAGAGTAAATCACATCACAGAATATGATGAGCTTATGTTGAGGCGAACTGAAGAGGAGGACAGGTGCTGCTAGGGCGAGACAGACGTCTCTCGCAGAGTCCTTTAGTGCTGCAGGCAGGCAACATGCTCAAATAGCGCACAACGTCAGTTTTTTTTTTATATGATTATTCTGCATTATTAAGCAATAAAAACAAGTTGTCTGATGTCCTCTAATCATTATGAAGCAATATGGTTATGTTATTATTACAATTACATAATACAATTATATATTGTATTATGTAATGCAATGAAACATTAAGTTTTTGTACAGAGTATCGGTATCGGATCAGTATCACCGATACCACCCTGAATTTTACTTGGTATCGGATCGGAAAGGAAATCAGTGGTATCGCACATCACTACTAAACAGAGCTCCCTGAAAGGCACAGCCAATCACATTGGCCATATTTGTCACATGACGTAGGACTCCAGTAGAGGACGTAATTTAACTCTTTCTGCACCGCTGGGTGAATGAGACGCTGACACAGTTTTTTCTTTCTATCGGGTTTGTTTTTCTTTACTCGAATAGATCAAATTATTGGTGGGGACACGTACCTTCCGACCATGCCAAATCTACGCCCTTGGGACTGATGTTTTAAAGCAACAGCAAATTAGTTCCAGTGGATGTTTTTCACTGCTAACAGCAACAAGGGATTTAGTTCATAGTCCTCGGTTATGTGCGGTTAATTTACATGGATGACGTCCAGATGGCTCTCTGTGAAAGAATGTCGCAACCAGGATTAAATTCATCTGGCTGCACTAGTGACATTAAACACAGCCTCAGTCAACAACAGTTACACTTTACTGTGAGCAATTCTGTTCGATTTGAAGTTATTTCAAAAGATACACTCCTGCTGTTTTCAAAGGGCATATATGACCCTGTCAACAATACACGAAAACACAGTAGCATCATGTCTGTGAAGGTTCTCAGTCATCCAGGTCACCGTAGTCTAAGGAAAGAAAAGCGTCTGGACTTCTTTAAGTTTCTTGAAGTTTTAAGTTTCAAGAAACTTAAAGAAGTCCAGGCGCTTTTCTTTCCAAGCTCTTTAGACCACAGCAGCATCAGATACAGCAGAGAAAATGAGCATTTTTATCTCCAATGAAGAGGAAGTGTCGGTCTACAGCTTCTTCTGTTGTAACACTCTCAAGGTTTTGTAATTTGCCTAGCTAAAACACTGTGCCTCATATTTTACACTGTCCAGTTGGAAAAGTGGGGTTTTATGGTTTCACGGTTACTTCCACTTCCTCTTTTGGGGAGTTTGAGAAGTGTAATTCTGACACCAGCCTCTTTTTATCAGTTGTTAAGCAAACGACAACTCCTACACATTTGGCACATCCTGCTCCCGAGACAGGATTTAATTGTGAGAGAGTTCAGAGTGACAGCTTTATTTGGCCCTGAATTCTAAAGAGATTATAAAGGTTTGTCTTAAAACTTTTATGAGTTTTCCACGAACTTAGAAAGCATGTAATGTATAAGACATTGTGTACTTTTTAAAACAGGGGTCATTTTTTGGCGATACCAAGGCATGCGTGTTAAATGTAATATTACTTTGCCCTGTGGTCTTTGCAGACAGTTGAATTGATGTGTGAGTGTTCAGAGAGTCCATTATTCTCAGAAGTCATTTATAGATGATGATCATAAAAGGTTTAATGTTTTCAGGTGCAGTAGTTCACTGTAGTGTTGGGCACATCTTAGAGAGGAAGCTCACTAATGGACCGTAAGTGTAGACAGTGTAATTCCCCTAATGAAGCATGTCTGATTATATCAATATAGACTGACTATACTACCGTCACTTATTGCAGCATATAGTTTTTTGTCTTCTGGAAATGTCTTTCATGGAAATGAACAGCTTAATAATAATCTCCAAAGACTGGGATGTGTTTTCTGTGAAAAAGTCAGTAAGGAAAACAAATGTTACCATTAAGCCGTTGTACATGCACCAGAGATGTATATCCTGCAGACGGTGTCGGCAGGAAACACCCACTCATTTTTCCTCTCTGTACGTTCTCCTTAACCTCAAATGTCAGAAAACACGCAACAAAAAAACCTGTCTACCCTTGCATTATAGTGCCACACTGAATAATTCACCAACTACAAAAACAAAACAACTTCAGGATCTCAGGAGATAAGCATCCTCAGACAGCCTTTATGTCACTAAGCCTCGTACTGCTCTGTTTAAGGCGTTCAGGAGAAATAACACAGAAAACACTCCTGCATAGCTGTTAGTGGAAATCCTATAATCTCCAATGATCAATGGATCAATGAACTTTAGTGTGCTGTGGTGAACCTTTCGCTGACCTTCCAGCGGAGTTACGAGAAAATAAATCTGCTGTCATGTTTTGAATGAATCTTTTGATAAATACACACGGGCAGAAAACAGGGATAAGGTTCGTTGATGTGTGAAGTTGAAGAGAAGTGACAACTCGGAAAACTAAACAGGGGAAAAAACACTTGGGTGAACTCACATTTCCACCAATTTACTGCATGTGGAAAAATGTCACTAAAAGTAAAAGATTACTTTCAAAAATAAAGCCACGAATATGTACACAGTTCAGCCACAATATAAATAAAGAAAACACTGAAAGGTGAAGCGAAACATAGTACGGTCCTGGCGTTTATATGGACGTTATTTTAACATGTGCCACCCAAACCAAGTGTATCCTGTGTTAATGGCACCTTACATGCACATGTGCCCCCCTTTCCCTACAAGGACAGGGCGTACATGCAAGCTATACTAAACAAACTGGCCAAGAACAGTTCGAGGAACACAGAGTCCTTGCTGTGCATCCCACAGGACCCAGAAGCCCTTCTCCCAGTGTTGTATGTTAGGCATGGAAAAACACCACTAAAGGGAGTTGCACAATAAAAAGGCCGTTCATTTTTCTGTCATGGCTCATCTGTGTGTAGTTAGTAGTTTTTATGATTCACCTCATTTAAAGTGCTGAATGAATCAGATGCCTCCATGCTATGCCATGGTTATAAATCTTTGTACGATTACCTTTCAATCAATCAATCAATCTTTATTTATAAAGCACTTTTCATACAAAGATGTAGCTCAAAGTGATTTACATGGTTAAAAGCAGCCACCCCACCCCGCCCTCCAACTCACTCCCCACACTCTCATTAACATAAACGGTCATGGATACCCATATGGAAAAGATATATATAAATCTTATAAAGTTTGTATCTGTCTTGTGTGAAACTTGTATCAAAAGCATACAAGAGTGAAAACAGATATAAGATCCCTTGAAAAATTATATAATGAAACTTGTATGTTTTGGATACTTACTAAAACAATGTATGAAAGTAATGAGAAAGTGTCCACTTTCATGAGTAAATCATATACGTTTTTACTATTTCTTTTCCATATGGGTACATACACACACACACACACACACACACACACACTTAAAGAGTAAAATTGGGCAGCCACGGTCGATCACAGCCCCAGTGCAGAGAGCCCCCTCCGAGGAATCTTGCACTAATGCAACCTTTTGGCTAAAAAACAGAAATACAGCAAAGTTTCACGCACCTTTGGTAAATTGTGCTCTCGTGCTGTTGCCAACTCTACAGCCCAAAATGATTCATTTGTTTCCAAAAAAGCAAGACGAGAGCGTTAATCAAGCTCAAGCCTATAAATTTATTCCATGGAGGATGGGTGTGTTAGATTTCTCTTAAAGACTTAAATGAAGTGAACCAAAAAGTCTGCAAATGACTCACTATTGCTTGTAAAGGCTAACAGCTGTAAGCAAGTTATGAAGCTGAAGGAAACAGAATATCATCAGTGTGAGCATCGCTGAATCACTTCAGAGCAAAATGTAAGTGAATGAATCAACCTGAGGCAATAAGGTCGCACGTGTTGTGTTACTGCTAGCTTACCCGTGAAGGGGATGGCTACGGTGAAAGGCTTTTACTTTTAAGGTCAGGTTCAGATCAAATGTTAGGATTCGGCAAATAGTGAGTAGATTCCATGAAATGACTGTAAGTGTGACGTCCTCTGAAATGATGATAACACAAAACTGTAAGTGCAGAAATTTGTTAAACAATAATGTTTGTGGCAAACGTCAGTACACATTAAGCCACTTCCATACTTAAACCTGTTAAAATCAGTGCTTTTGTATTAAGAACAGATCAAATGAGTTCGTGTATTGTAAATTGTGGGAGTCATAGCTTTAGATTCATGCAGATCTAGCTCAAGCTATGATCAGTGTTACTGACACAGGCTGTGTTTTTTTAACGGAAACACTCTGAGCGACCTCACACTACACAACACGCTTTCCATTTCCTGAAAAGCAAGCAGCCGGGGGGCAAACACTGGGGTGCATTAGGTAACTAAAGAAGCAGCTGTTTTCTGTAGAAGTTAAAGAAGCACAAATATTGAATACAAACATGTAAGAAGCTGCACATACGATGTCAGTTTTGTATTAATAGTTAATTTTCTCCAACTAAAAAAAAACAAAACAAATATTGCAGGTTTAACAGGCACCAATGAGATTGATATTGAGTTTCTCTTCTTACTCTAGGAATAAGTAAGTAATTACGCATATTTTCCAAAAATCTTAATTCCTTCAGAGACTGTAATCGATCTGTAAATGATCTCTGAAAGCCCCGTTTTCTCTGCACTGTCTGATCTAAAGTTTCAGAATAATCTGCAGTGAAACAGGATCAGGAAGACAGAGTTAGGGGAGTCCACTAGGACAACACGATAGGCAGTAATGGGTTGTAGAGTGTAGAAATCCATTATGTGGTCTGTTTCCTGAATGAAGCAGCCATCATCAACCATCTTACATGCAACCTATGTGTGTCTTACATGCCTTATTTACAACAGATGGCCTGGATCCAGGTACATGAAGACTGTCAGAACAAAGAAGTGAGATCCATAAAAAACAATTTGAGCAAAATAAAACAAAAACAAAATCTCCAAAACAAAATACGGGTGGCCTAAATAAAGGATAACTGCATCTCCGGTCAGACCAGAGCAAATGATGCCACGTGCCTCCTCATCTCCTCTGTCTTTCATCACTACCATGACCCAGAAATCAATCTAAATATGCCATGCTGAAGGATGTCTCAATTCCTAAAATGCATCTGGCAGAGAGGAGAGAGGAGGCTTGTCGGACGAGTTTTATTCGAGGGTGCACAGGTGTTGCATCCTCTGCTAACGTGCGTGACACGGCTGGAACATACAAACCATGGCATTGGTGGGGCGGGGGTCTGTAAATAAAGGAGTCTCTGCATTCATTCAGATTGTCTAAGCGTCTAAGCAAAAATACCTCATTTTGTTATATGCCTGTTGCCTTGGCTCCACTCTCTTTGCATCTCTGCTGGGTAGGATTAAGACTTGAGGAGAGGTGGTGAGGGAAGGAACTGAGGATTGAGAAAGCTGCATGCAGGCAAGGTAAAACCATACTGAGAAGTCCGAGGGCTCTTGAAATATCAAAGTAAAATAGGCTGGATGTGAAACCATCAGCTGAAATATAATAATAATAGTCTGGTACTTGTCTGGTAACAGTGCCCTCCAAAGCTTTCTGCGTATAATTGTGAAATGTTTAAAATCCATCGATTTCTTTACCTGCTTTAAAAGAGTATTTGGTTAAAAGGTAAATATCTCCATGGCTACAAAAGAGACGAGGTTCTGTTTCATTCAGTATTTGTCATTACAATTTGCAAGGCTGTGGGTGGTGATAGGTGAATTCAACTGCACATGTACGGCACTTTGTTGGCTAGATTTATATACGGTACATATATAATACATTATATGTCTTCATCACGCCTTCCCTGCAGCTCCCTGGTTCTCTGTTCTCCTAAATAATCCCCCATGATGCTTTCCCTCTATGTCTGGCCTGCTCTTTAAGCACAGACAGATCCATTAATATGCTCCTGTTTAAGGAGAGCCTGACATGTCATCAGTTTTGGCCCCACAGCCTGTAGTGCTTTGAGTGGACAGCTCGTGATTTGTGTTTGTCTCTGCGGGGCTTAAAGCCTGCCGAGAGCACCATAAGAGGCAGGGTGGCATGTAGGGAGCAGAAGCATGAGCGAGGGTGGTAATGTGGCGTGAGACAACAATAGCGAGGAAGGTAGCAGAGCACACGAGTCTGTTTGAAATGTTTCTGGCAGCGCCGCGTGATGAATTAAGGGTACCATAACTTTGCATTGAGCACAAGAAGCATTTGTCATTGTGTTTGTTAGTGTGTTTAATGCCAAGATTCATTTTTGTTTGAAACATTAAATCAAATAAGAAATTATTGCCAGCATGAGACCTTTTCCTAGGTCAGAAGCCAAAATAGTTAAGGGTGTTGTTGTATTTTCTTTATCGTTTCTACGAACATCTTTCTCTATGATTCTCCAGAGCTTTTAAAATGTATCTGCCACCAAATTGTGCTGACATCTGTACACTCGGGCCCTTTTCCACACGCACACACGATACATAAATCTTGAGTTTACTAAATTCAAACAAACAGTTTGAATTTAGTAATCTTCCATTTTTCAGCGTGTATATCAGTGTAACCTTTGATGCCTAGGCAACAAAAGCCAATTTTAAGACTAGTAATGTACGTGATTTATGCTCTCAATCACAAAGCAGTTAACAGCCGCTTCACGCAGTGATGAATTAAAAAAAATTAATTCTCAACTAACAAAACAAACATTCAAAACTCTCTGAATACTTCCAGATGAGTTTATTAAATAACCGCTCCCCAATTTTTCAAAGTTTTATTACCGCTCTTGATGCTGCAGTGACTTCCTGCTTACATACTTTGGGTGACTATTTTTCAAGTTTGCTGGCATTTCATTTACACACAGTCGACATTGATAATTTTATTGAGTTCCAACTCCATCTCGGAAGCTACTGGTTTTTACTAAAGCTGGAGTTTTTTTATTTTTTATTTTACTACCAGTTGCTACTAATGTAGTAACAAGGAGGAGAGAAACTTACTAATAAAGTGGTGGCAGCAGGTAAATTGTGAAATTTTTGCAGTCTACGCCTGCAAAAAAGGAAACATGTTGTGTGAAAGGAAGTTGAGGACACACTAGGTCAGATGTGTTTTTGTAAAATCCCTCCTTGTCTTATCTGCCATTTATTAAGCCTGTGAAATCCGCTAGAATCTGCCAGCATCAGTTGTGCAATTCAAGAAATTTTAGACGACTTAAAATTGCATGCTTACTTCCTAAAAAGTCAAAAACATCTGGAGAGTATTTCATTCCACGCTCAACCGTAACTGCTACTGACACATGCAGGATGACGGCTCTCTTCCAGGATTTTGATGTTGTTATACCGTTGAGCTCAACCCCTTTCAGTAAAATCACATGATAAGTGCTGTTATTTTGGGTGTGCCTCTTCTCTTATTCTCTGTTGTCTTTTTTTTTTTATTGTTTGTCATCGGCATACCCAGACATCTTTAGGTGAAATATCATGTTTGGTTGATTTTAGCCAGCTGATAAGTGTGCGAAGCATGCAGTCATGCTTGTGACTGGTCCCTGCACTGGGTCTGGACTCTCCCTCAGGCCTCTCTCATGTTTCTTGCTTATTAGTTTTCAGTCCAGTCCCTAGCAACATGGAAACATTTACACCGATGTAGAAAAGCAGTCAATCAGCAGAAGCCATTAATTAGGAGAATGTTTGTTGGATATTTCGTGGAGGAAATGGAGAATTGTTGATAGAGAATGGGAGTGAGGTGACAAAGATGCTTTGCCAGCTGCTGCTTCTCTCTCTGCCCTGGCTTTGTAAGCAGCCAGCTGCTGCTGTTGTCTGGCCTGCTTTTCTCCAGTCTGTCATACCATAAAGGTCGATACAGGAAAAAGATGTGGTTTTAACATGCTGCCTTATGTGGGTCTGTTTTCGGAACACTTTGTACATTTGAAACTTAAAGATGCGCTTACACCGCGTGTGATGATGCTGACATTTGTTAAAGCCTTGCACAGCAAGATGAACTGCCATCTCCTTTGACACTGATGCTGAACACGCAGTTGAGTTTTCATCTGGCTTTAGCAACAAAGTGCCGACGACTCTGCTCTATTTGCTGGAGGAAGCTTCGAATGGTCTCCATCCAGTTGAGACAAAGTTTATTCTTTAATATCTTTAATCGTGTGCCAAAAACTTTCCACTGTCAAGAAGTTTCCTCTCAAAAATTTGTATTAATGTTTTTAAAAATACATTGTTACCGTTTAATAACTTATTACTGTTTGTCTTCTTCTCCATACCTTTGTCTTCATCATTCTGGTACAAGCTCATCTTGGTTTCATCCGTTCAAAGATTATTTTAGAGAACTGTGTCGGCTGGTGTAACCAGTGGTTTGCACCTTGTTGTAAACTCTCTGTATTTCCATTCATGAAGGCTCTCTTTATAATAAAGTTTGACAATGATACATCTGCCTCCTCAAGAGAGTTCTTGGCTCAGTTAGATGCTATGAAGTTGTTTTTCTTAACCTTGGAAATAATTCTGTCATCACGCACTTCAGTTGTCTTCTGTGGTCTTTCAGGTCTTTTGGTGTTGGTGAGCAGATCAGTGTAAAATTTTAACAATACACCAGATTATTTGGGGTTGTCAGCCTAATGATGACCTCCCGCAGAGCTGTATATAAAATAGACAGATTTTTATTTGAATTAAGTTGAAATTTTGCACTTCAAACACATCTTGATTGTTTAATTTACAATTCTACAAAAATTGTCTCTCTAACTCTTGACCTTGGCCTTGTAGAAGAGACGGTACAGAAACATTTACACTTGTAAGCTGGAAATCACAGGAATTGCATCTGACCTTGACGCTCTCTCTGTCTTTTCTTTACAGATTGCAGGCTTTATCAATGCGATCCATCCATTTTGCGGTGACAAAGTGAACCTGACAGCTTTCAGATTCTATGCGGTCAACCCCATCGTTGATCCTTGGGTCTTTATCATCTGCCGCAAGTCCGTGTTTCGCCACCTTTGCTCTCTGCTGAGCTTCCGCTTCAGTAAAGGAGCCGTAAAGACGACAGCACACTGCGCTCTGTCTTTACCCCTTGACAATGTCATACAACGCAACCCACCAAACACGTCAGTTCCACCAACCAACATGTATTCCAATTTACCTCGATGACCCACAAAAACCCATGGCAGTGCAAGGTGATGGCCTGGAGGCTGGAGGACGTTTCTATATGGAAAAAAACATTTAAGGAAAACTCTAAAATGAAATGAATGTATGAATCCAAAATTCCTGCACCTAGTATTTGAAGGCACAAAGACAAGACTGTCACAATTTAAATCTACGCGCTGCCGTTGAAATTTCTCCCTTAACTTTGGAAAAAATCACTGCACTAACTGTTAACTTTCCACTAATGGACGGAAGTTATTTCAACATTGCAAGGGGAGTTGTGCCATTAAAACAGCACTGTGACTTGGGACTAAGGAACACTTACAGTCATGTCAGGCCCAAGGATGACATACTGTAAAATCTGAATATATGCAGTTGAGGAAAGCTGTATGGAAATGTATGAATGTATAGTTGTTGTTGTTTGAATCTCGATCAGTCGGCCCTTTCTTTAAGGCACAGTAAGTCAGTAAGTCTGTTAATGCATTATCTGTGTCTAAAGCATGGATGACATGAGATTCAGCTCACGCAACGTGCCTGCTTACACGGTTTATTTGGATGACATATGTGTGTAACAGATATACACGATTATTATTGAACTGTCCACTGCCCATAACCCAGAATAGCTTAACAAGTCTGCCACCATGGATATCCCCATATGGAAATTAAATTAACTTACAGGAAATGTTTGTATTTTGTATGTCTTGAAAGACTTGTGTGTCTCATACTACAACTTGTGTATTGAAAATGTATTTGTGTGTCATGAAACATGAATTAAAAAACATATGAATTAAAATTTAATCAAGTAAAATTTATTATGCATAAGAATAAATATAGAACTAAATCACAGTGTGATATATATGTCTCATAGAACTTTCTGTATATTAGGAAACATTTACTAATGGAGACAATGGGGCTGGAAATTTATTTTCCATATGGGGTGATCCAAGCTGAATGCTAATGATGTCAATGTTTGTTGTATGTGCAACATATGCTAATGTGTAGCAGATCCAGTGTTAGCAATGCTAATTACTAATGTGTCAGTGGTTATTTCCACTTGCAGTAAGATCACTCAAGAGGGAAGAGTTCTACAAACTTAATTGCTGCAGTGATGGTGTCCTATTACAGTACCTTTACTTGAATTCAGTGAGCTCTTTAGGACAACCTGCTTTCTCACAAGTGTTTTCAAAGGCAGTCTTCATGGCTAGGTGATTGATTTTGTAAACTTGTGGCAATGGAATAGAAAGCACCTGAATTTGAAGATTAACAGATGAAGCCTATTTTGTTTTTTTTGTCTATATAGTGTATTTTTATTTAAGACCAAAAATCTCAAACACAGGTTGGCACTAGACCAAAAAGTCAGTAGATTTTTCTCAATTTTACAGAAGGGTCCCAAAGGGTCAAGCCTACATTTTTCTGCTCTGCATTGTGTTGACCAGACTCTGCTGGTGGCTTCAGAGACTTTCTCAGGCATCGCCCACGTTGTATTTACTTTCATATAAAGAAGCAGTAGGCAACAAAGTAGAGACCACCTTATCTCGACTGAGGGATAAACATAGACTGTCTGTCTCAAGCATAACAACTTCCTGCGGAGGGGAGCCCTCAGAATGGGAGTAACAATAACATCTGTAAACACGTGTAATGTCCTTTTTCTCCAAGAAAGTGTAAATGCTTCTACAGTTTATATCAGAGTCCCCTGAAATATCCTTTCTGCATTTAAAAAAAATCACATCGTTGTCAAGACATATGTATCAAGAGCAAAACCACTGTGACTGAAAAAATGGATTTCAGAAACGTAAAGCTTTTACTTCTTCAGGAGTTAAGATTGCCTGACTCATAACACTGACTATTTTGTGTTTCATGTGTTTGTGGTTGTATGTGTGTGTTTTCTAAAATACATCCTCTACCTTTACCCATAAGGTTTAAGTGAATGTGAAAAGGTAATACATAAATGTTTATGTATATATGTTGGTACAGTAGAAGCTTTTCATAATTGTGCTCTGTTGGAGGGAAAAATTGTCGTAAAAATGGCCTATTCCTTTTACCACTTACTTTTGCATTAAAACAGTAATTTAAAGGTAAACCTGCTTTTTTTTGCAAGTCTAATAATAATGTTTTATGTTGAGAAACGAAAGGGATTAGTATAAGTTGTTGCTATTCCAAACCATCTCTGAGAGTTGGGTTACTTCTTTTTCAGAGAGGGTTTCATTCCTGTGGGAGTCCTGTTCATAATGTCACTGTATTGCTTGAACATTGCATTCTCCTTTTCTTCCTCCTTTTCATGGATCTCTAAACTACCTATGATGATTGTGAATGTCATTTTAAGAGCTTTTTGCTTTTAAAAATTCCGTGCTGCTGCAAAATGCACTGTGAGAATTAGACTTTTAACTTTAAAGCTGTAACTGTATTCCTGTGCTGTAAAGCTGTGTGTTTTAATGATTATGCAAGTTTGGTTTATGCAAGTGCAAATGTATGAGTACGACAAAAATTGGGATTTTTCTTTCTTCAAAACATTTTTGTTTTCAATCCACATTCACGTTTTGATTTCACTTATGCTCAGTCATGCATGTCTCGATGTTAGACACATTACCACCCACACATTTTGCTTTGAGGATGTAGTGTTTAATCATCAAGCTGTAAATCTGTTGAATTGAATGAAAGAATATCATTCATTCTATCATTAACGTTTCATTCACATAAAATAAAATCTCATTACAGTTACAATCTTGTCAAAAACTCTTTTGTCCATGTAAAAACAAAGCAAAAGTGAACATCCTTACTTGCACTGTTTGTCTTCTATGAGACCCGATGTTTGAAGAACATGACATGACATGAAAGCCCTTATGCAGTATATATATATATATATATGTATATGTATATATATATATATGTGTATATTATGTATATATATATATATATATGTATATGTATATATATATATCTATATATATATATATATATGTGTGTGTGTGTGTGTGTGTGTGGATTATTTATAATTTTTTTGTGGCAAGTAAAAGTGTTAAAGTTAAAAAAAATAAAACTGTTGCAACAGTACAACACACTTTTTGATTTTTATGTTAACCATATTAGAGAGAATATAACATGGAGGTCTTTGAGAAAGATGTGATCTTAAAAATTTTTTTTAAAAAAAAGTATAATTGCTTTATAGGTTTATTCAGATGCATCACACAAAGACTTGCTGATTTGAAATTCTAGTGAGATCACTCCAGATGCCGATGATGTGGTAAGAAAGTTTCTTGAGAAGTGAAATGCTGCCTAAATTTCTGAAATAACAAGTAATCTGACATGATTCAGAGTGAAAGAGATGAAAATGAGGAACGTTTAAAAAAAAAAGAAAGTGCCATATTAGCAGTGAATGACTCAGCAGTCACATGATGGCAGCTGATTTTGTAAGTGCCGTGTATCAATACTGATTTACTGTTTTTAGAAACTCTTTATTTGTAGTTGATGAGTTTTTACTGTCATACTTTAAGAGTTGGGGGAGCAGCTGAACAGTTACTGGTACTGCAGCTTCACCTTGTGGTTACTTAATGTAAACATCCCAAGATGGAGAGGTTATATTCCCAAGTGTTTTTTGTTTTCTCAGGCAGCCACACTTCACCACTAATTGAGTGTGGCAGAAAGGGTTGTGTTGCATGTCACGTTCATTCTTTTCTTTGATTGGCATCTTTTATGCTGTCCTTATATCCAGCATTTATTGTATCATTTTGCTAGCATATACTGTACTTAGTCGCACGCCTAAGTGACCGTTTCAAAAATTCAGGAAACTCAAAATACAAGAGAACTCTTCGGTTACAGTAATAACACTCGGGATACTGCCAAATTTTGTTGTAAAAAGGATTTTTTCACTTCTGATATAAGCACACTTATAATAGGTTATCTAAACCCAGTGTTGGGACTAACGCGTTATTAAGTAACGCGTTACAGTAACTACGTTATTATTGTGGTAACGAGCACGGTAACTAGTTATTATGCCAAAATCAGGAACGCGTTAGTCGTTACTGGGATTTAGATAGGGTCGTTACTCGTTACTTCGTGTGGTGGCTATCGCGGAGCTTCCACAGATTCAGTAACATTAGCAAGTGGTGGAGGCCAGCAGGTGGATGAAGGAAAAGGGACGCAGAAGGAAAAGAGACCCGAGGCGGCCGCCGGTCCAAGTGTGAACTGAACTTCAGGTAAGAAGTTATGACCTGCAGTCTCTCTGGGTCAGATATGAACCAAGTTTAGGTGGAGTTTATTTTCGTTATTCTGACTTTTTCCGTACTGCGTGCTAGCTAGCATGACGGAGTTTCTATACAGCTGGGTGGTGCTATGAAGTTAATGATGTTGAACTTTATTTTGTTCATAAGTTATTAGAGTTGCCAACCGTCCCGTCTGGTATTCAGAGAAAATATTACGTGTTTCTTATTGAGGTGAAAAGGAACAGTTTGTCCCGTAATTCAGCTACAATGAAAAAGACACAAAGCTGGAGTTATTCTGTGTCTTTGCTGCACAGCTGCCTCTTCTTCTTTCATTCTCCCCCCTCCCTCTCCCGTTTCTACTTCAATCATGAAACTGATCAATGATCAGCTGATCGGCTCTCTTGTTTGTTTATCGCCCACTTTGCGCCGAAAGAGGAAACCAGCGGATGTCGCGCTAAACAACAGCAGCACGTTTAAGCTTGATCAGCTGTTGTTAGAATTTATTTAATATTAATTTCTAGTATCAGCTGATGTTTGCTGGAGCCACAGCTGTAAACCTGCTGGTCATGATATGGTTTGGTTATGTGGTGAGAGGGAAACATGAAGATGAAACCAGGAGATGTCCTTACTGGATCATCAGAGCTGTGATGGAGAAACAGGTTTACCTTTTAGGTGACATGAATGAGTTGAAGGGAAGTTATGAACTGTTTCTGAGAGACAAATAACACCAGGATCCTTTTTTAGGTAGCTGACAGCTGGTAACTGTGCAGGGGCGGGTCTAGCAAAGTGTTGCCAGGGGGGCAGGTAGGGCATTAACAGGGAGAGGGGGGCACAAAGAAATACTTTTCTTTCTTATTCTCATTTAAAATGTCTAGCTTTTAAAAAATAATTATCTGAATCTTACAACAAACGATTGATAGATTGATGCATATATACCATCAAAACAGTGTACATCACTGTCACAACAGTGTTTATTTTCATTCAAAGGCTTTATGATTTTTCCTATAATGGTGGGCCGGTCTCTAGTCAAAATGCCCGGGCCAATTTTCTGTCCCAGTCCAGCCCTGTATGCAGCTCATCTGCAGTCTGGTGTTACCTACATCTTCCTATTCAGAAGGCAGAATTTCTGAGTTCTGAGTACAATCGAAAGCACCACGACTGCAGTTTTTGTGTTGGATGTAAAAGGCGCACATGACGCTGTGACGTAGGCTAGAATCATGGCAGCAGTCAATGACGGTCCAGGCGTGGGATTTCTCTCGTGGAAATATGCACATTATCTTTTCCTTTCTATTGGTAGGTGGCACAGTGCACTTGTGGCAAGTAAGCAAGCTAGAAGACTGGCAAAGTTATGGAAGAAACACATTAACAAGAGAATTCTGAGTAAAACCAAAGTTACTTTCCCTAGTAACTAGTTACTTTGAAAGTAACGAGTAACTTGAAGTAACTGAGTTACTTTTGAGAGAAGTAACTAGTAATGTAACTAAGTTACTATTTTAAAGTAACTTACCCAACACTGTCTAAACCCATTGTGAACTGAGTATCATTTTAACTCTTTAAACACACACAAAACAAAATTTTGTGATGTGAAATCAAGATTTACTTGTTATCTGAGTTCATACAGTCATGCTATATTATACATATATTACAGATCCCAGTGGTTGAAGGGGAACCACAAATGTTGCCACACAAAACAATGACTTTATTTTCAGTGACTTCTGAGCACAAATGAGAATTTTTTTAAAAAACAGCTGCATCACTGTGGTTTGAGATATACTGAAACCCGACCACAGAAACTCTACAAATAGTTTTGTGCTTCAAAAAGTTTGACTACGATGGCTTCGTGGGGCTGCAGTCTGAGACTGTAGAGAGATGTGGACCCAAAACGATCCATCCCTGTGCTGGCTACAAACAGCCCGGCATCAGGCAAGCTCGAGGCCCAGGCAGGATCCAGGCTTTGAGGCTGAAACTCGAAGTTGAGCAGAACAAGGAAGTGGACACAACCCCAGGAGCGTAGAAAGGCAAGAATTGGGGGAGATAAAGGAGAGGAAAGAGAGGAGTTGGAGGATGACGAGGTGTTGAAAGGGAGGAAGGTGAAACTGCCATATTGAAGCGCTTCTTCTCTGGCTTTGGAGAAGCTGAGGGAGGAGAAGAGCTGAAGGGCTGCACGGTTCATTTTGCCCTTTTCCTGAGGAAGAGGGGAGGATGGCGACAAATGTGAGAAAAATAAATACAATATGCCCCAAATACTGCAACAGCTTTGCAAGAGTTCCAACTGCATTTGTGAAAAAAAAGTCAAAGAACAAATCTTATTGAGACATTTTTAGAGCACAAGCTAGCTTCATACTGAGTGTTTGGTATCTAGTAGCTCGTCCATCTCTCTGTGAGACATGCAAATTTTCAGTGGCGTATAATACAAGCTGCAATGTTTCAGATGACATCGTTAGCGGTTAAAAATCATTCATCAATCAATTTAAAGTCTCAAACAAGGCTTTACCTTTGTTTTCTCCATGTCTTTATCATACTGGATTGCTGGTGATCCTGGCAGAGTCATCACCAACACCAGGAGTAACTTCTTCAGTTCCTGAGATGCGTTGCCTCCAACCTGAGGAGACTGCGGAGCGCACACATTCCCAGATCTCTGATGTTGAACCTCTACAACTGTGCCATCAGCAGCGTTCTGACGTATGGATTTCTAGTGTGGTTCCCCAGCTGCACCAAGGGTGGTGAAAGAAGCTGGCAGAATTATTGGAATAAGTCTGCCAGAGATTAGTAATATCTTCCCCACTCGCTGTCTGAGACGGGTGCACAGTATTCTGCGGGACCAACATCACCCTGCGCGCCACCTTTTCCACCTGCTGCCCTCAGGGAGAAGGTACAGGTCTATACAGGCCAGAACATCCAGACTGGCCAACAGCCTGTATCCACAGGCTGTGAGGCTCCTGAACTCTCTGCCCCCCTCTCACGGACAATAACCATATCCAACTTCTTAATAGCACTGAACTTACTTGTCAGGTTCTCATGTTTACTTGTCATGTTCTCATGTTGTTGCTAAGGATTGTCTTATTGCACTGGAGTCACACTGGGTTAAATATTTACACTTGGGTTTTAAGGGGTATTTATTATTTTCTTCATTATTTTATTTACGGGTTGTACGGAAGCCCCAAATGCAATTTCATTGTTCTCTGACAATGACAATAAATAAATAAATACAAATACAATACAAAACTACTAACTTTCCAAACCAAAGCTGAAAAAATAAATATGTAATGAAAAGTAGTGCATAAGAGCTGCGGTTTTTAGTATCTTTGTCGCATCTTTGTAGTCTGATGCTTGTAAACTGTCACATAGAAAGTTGACTAAGGCTACGTTCACACTGCAGGTTTTAATGCTCAATTCCAATTTTTTGATCAAATCCGATTTTTTTGTCTGCTCGTTCACACTACAAATAAAATGCGACAGCAAACGCGCTCTAGTGTGAACCCTCAAAGCGGCCCGCATGCGCAAAAGAAGATGTCACACACAACGCGCTCTGTTTAGACCCAGAGCAAACAGTATTGTTTGACTGATGGCCCTTAATATAAAGACTTGTTTCGGACTTTACGTTTCCCAATTTTGCTTTAAGTTATAAAGTTATTTTGTTATTTACATATGGCCTAATAATTATCCTTATTGCTGTTTTAGAGGAGCGGTGCTTCAAAGGATAGTTGCAGATTTCTGTCAGAATCTGCAGATTATACAGTACAAATAAAATGTTCACGTTTCTCCAACGTTGTCTTCCCAACAGTTTCACTGGATGGCCAGGAAGCGTTCACGATGTCTTCTCCGGCGCTGATAATTGGCGTCTGTCTTGTGTCAGTGACGTAAAAGACGGATTTAATGCGACATGACCGTTCAAACAGCAGTCGCTTTCTAAAACATCAGATATGTATCGGATTCAGTACCACATACGAAAGTGACCCAGATCGGATTTGAAAATATCGGATTTGTGCCGTTCACACTGTCATACCATGATCGGATATGGGTCGCATAGGGTCAAAAAAGTCGGATTTGATGCGCTTTCGCCTGCAGTGTGAACATAGCCTAAACGAACGTTAGGGCTGAGCTGTTCAGTCAGAAACAGATAATACCACTAGATTAAGCAATATGTGCATTAGCTTTTCTGACATTTAATAACACAAATAACAGGTTTGCTTATAATGGAAAAAAATGACTTGATGCAGTCAATTAAAATAACTGTACAAGGATTTTAGGAAAATTTGCAAAATCTGTAAAATAAGCATTTTTCTATCAAAATGTACAAGAATCTTATAGAGAAATCTTACTGTCCAGCTGGGCCATATATTATCTCCTCTTGTTTGTAGGTGTCTCTCTACAGCATCAGCCACTTCCTGTGCAAACAGTGGGTGATGTGAACGAGGGAGAATGGACCTCATGACCACATCCACCAGTGTAACGTTGACCTGACCGGAGCCATTTAATGGACGCAGAACATCTGCCGTCTGTTTAACCACGACAATCCTGAAATTAAACATTTTTTTTCCAGCAATCCTTGAGCTTCCTTTATAACATAAAAAAAACTCTGTATTTACATGCATAACAACACCTTTCCTCCTCGGGACTACTGAATTCCCCAAAGACACGTCTCCACTCCAGCAGAGTCTGAAAAGTACACATTTAATTGGGAAAACTGAGCTTATGGTAACTAGTCAATATCATTTTACCTTTTCTGAATATGCTGCATCAGTGTCACAGATAACAAAACCTGCCACACCTTTTTCCAACCAGAAGTGGAGTGCACGCTGTAGAAAGAATATCCATTTCATATTTTATGAACTCCTGACTGAGTGCATGATCAGAAAGCAGGTTTTACCTGTGTGGTAGCTGAGAGGATTCCAGTTACATCCTGAAGTGCCAACAGATCCCGTTTACACAAGTCAAGCACAATTTTAAGACCTGCAGGACCAGCATGAAGCCTGTTAATCAGTAATAAAGGCCCATAAAACCACGTCTGAATACCATTTGCAAAAACAAAAAAAAAAAGTTCTTTACTCACCTGCTTTGTGGCTCACTGAGCAGGTGTTGTATCCAAGCCAGTGGAGCAAAGTTTTTATCAGCGGCAGTGAGGTTTAAAGGAAAGACCTCAACATCAAACACACCCTTCAGGATTAGAGCCCCTATACCCAAAGACCCGAGGTAGGGAAGCTGCTCATGCATTGCTTAAGAAAATACATATCAGAAAGAGTTACTTATTTTTAATCAGAATGCCATGATATTCAGTTTCCTCATGTGATGGGTTTGCATTCATGTTTATTTCAGTAGAGCTGTTATTTATCATTTATATCGAAGAACATGTTGCGCACAGATGCTCATGTGGAATTAGAAAAATGTTTTCTATTTTAAAAGCAAAAGCAACAGCACTTTCTCAGACTCTCATAACTTGATACAATCATGTGGTAGCCCACAGTATTAATCACACAGTCAGATTAAGTAGTTATCAGCACAGAGATGAACCCAGTGCAGCTTTTGGCCTCACAGTAATAGTGAAACTGTTTAACTAAAAGCAATAATTGGTACAAATACAGCCACGCTTGCACATTGCATTTTTGGGTACAATAACATTTGTGTGGTTTTCAAAGCCGTTATTGGCCCTACCAACATAAATGCGGTGGACAAAATAATGGAAAAAATGGTTTCAATGAAAACTGATGACTGCAGCTTTCCTGTTGTCGTGACTGCCAGGAAGCAGGTAGTT
The DNA here is from genome assembly GCF_018398535.1 of Haplochromis burtoni. Classification (NCBI taxonomy): domain Eukaryota; kingdom Metazoa; phylum Chordata; class Actinopteri; order Cichliformes; family Cichlidae; genus Haplochromis; species Haplochromis burtoni. Next base: position 127,891 of record NW_024582376.1, read on the forward strand.
AAGTGATGGTGAATGAGGTGCATCTAAGGTTGTGCACGCTGCAAATTTTGATATAGATCAGGTACCATGTGTGAATGTTTGTATGAATGGGTGGATGACAGGATGTGTAAAGCGCTTTGGGGTCCTTAGGGACTAGAAAAGCGCTGTACAAATCCAGGCCATTTACCATGTAATTACGGGGCCAGTGCCTTTAACTTATAAAAGCAGCTTGTGCATCATGACTGAGATGAATCATCAATTTGTAAATTCTGAACTAATTTTGATCAGTCACTGTGATTTTCACTTTCCAAAATAATCAGTCAAAGCAAAACATTTTTCAGTTTCTCATGTATTTTGAAAATGGGGGACTGGAATGTAAATGTGTCTGTCTTATTTGGGCCAGGCTATACAAAGATTCAGACATTTTTCGTAGTGCATGTTTTAAGTCCCCCCCCCTCCATTTTAAAAAAACAAACATAAATAAATAATTTACCACAGTTTAGTGGTCTAAAATTGAACTGAAAGGATCGAAGCAAAGTATCTATCTTATCGTGCTAATATCGATCCAATATCAGCGTCGGAATAGAATCTATCGATATTTGAATTGATCACCCACCTTTAAATTATCCATCATGTCAATTTTTTAAGCATAGAAATATTAAACCCAAATTTCAGCATTTTATTTCGGCGCGTCCTACCGCACATGCCCTCTGAACCCTCGGTCTGCGCCTCCGTCCACTGGTCGGCCTGCAGCTGATAGAACACAGACTCCCGCCACCATTTCAAGGGCGTCGCAACCGGCCGGGGGCTCTTTATTATGATGCCGATAGAAGTGGCAAGTATGGTGACCCAGGCGAGCCAGAACAGCAGCATCAGGTAACAGCGCACTTTCCTCCAGGCAGGCCCAGCAGCTGCCTCGAGCTCCTCTCTCGTCATTGGCCTCCACAGAGAGTCGGACTCCGGAATGAGCAGAGGGCATGTCTCTGAGGCTCCCGACGGCACACTGCTATAACCCACATGCCCTGCGTTCACGGGCATCTCACGCTGCTGCAGGTGGGTGACAACCCGTTAGATTAAGGGGATTATTTTAACTTTAAATGAACATTTAGACACTCAAGCCGAAGCACGCAGAAGCTGTCCAACTGTCGCTTAAGTTTTCTTTGGACTCGCTAAGTTCGTCTCTTTCAGTAACTCGCTGTTTCCACGCGACACTGAGCACAAGGCAGCTTTGTAATGAGCTGCACCTACCTGCCGGACTCAGGTGCAACATTTAATCTGACACACAGTCCTGTTGTCCCACTTTCTTACAGTGGTGGCGCAGTGAGGGACAACAGTGTCCTTGTTCCCCTAAACAAGATTAAGCGTTTGGAGAGGGGGGCAGCACAGGAAGGACTATTCAAGATTTAATTTACTGATTATTTCACATCATTCTAGTTTGTCTTTTTTCAACACTTTTATTCCCTCGTGTACTCTGTGCTACTAATTGCTCGTGGGCATGTTTCCTCTTGTCCTTAGCTGCCCCTTAAATTAATTTCACTGGCAGTGATGGAAGGCAGAATTAACAGCTCTGAGTCAGCGCACGCAGCTCTGATGAGCTGAAACTAAAATTAGTTGAATTCTGGAAAATTTTATTCTTGCAGCACAAATTCACAACAATGGTCACTTCAAGGCACTTTACTATAGTAAGGTAAAGACCCTGCATCGTAATAGAGAGACAGCTCTTGGTGGCAGTGACACATTAGGGGGCTTTGGGGGGATTTTACCATTCCTCTGTTGCAACTCAGACAGGAAACTAGTAAAAACAGAAATGATTTTCTGAACAGATTTTCCTAGAAAGTCTGTACCTTTAAAATATGCTCAGATGATTTCTTTTATTTATAAGATCATATGTATAAGCCGATCCTCTTCGTTTATAACTTCTCTGCACTAGAGGCTGTAGCCATCCCAGCCAAGCAAACACTTCTGTAAAAAGTGATATTTCTGAAAATTCCAGTGTTGCCTGTAAAAATGACAAAATCCACTGAAATTGGAAACAATTGCAGCACCTGAAGGAAACAGCTGGTGAAAGTTTCCAGCCAGTGGCTCATACCCAAAGCTGCTTAACTTCCTGCCGTGAGGCAACAGAGTCATTTTAAATCCGTTTAAATGAACTTAAATGCCACAAAACCCAGTTATTACTCACATTTTATATATGGTAGTTTCTTTGTGCCTTCCTCTCAGGTGCTTTTCTTCTTCTTCTTCTGTACCTCTTCTTGTTTTTTGTTCTCTCTTGTTATGTTTGTCCAAACAAATGTTCAAAGCTGAGGGATGCTGCCCTGAGCTGAAAATTTCCAGTGATTCGACTTGTCAGGAGTGAGGAGATGTGAAGGAGGAACAGTCCAATAAAAGCTCTGCTCTGGGAGTTAATAAAGAGGTGCCAGGCCACATCACACCCTCGCAAAAAAGTTTGGTTTTTTTTGAAAGCCTAAGTTAGGATAACACTTATATTTTAGACTCTATATGTGAGAGATAAAATATTAAGTGTTAAAGTAAAATAATTGTGACTGTCTATAATTTGAAAGCTGTACACATGGAGCAAACTAAGCTAACTGTGCAACAGAGGTCCACTGGCTAAAACTCCACTGCAATTTGAAATTCACATTGACGTAACACATCACACCCGCCCTCTAAAATGCTGTAGATCTTAGAAGTAATGAGGCAGATGTGCTAATTCCCAGAAACCTCTCATCCTCTTCATCCAGTTTGGTC
>NW_024582376.1:130666-133166 GCF_018398535.1 Haplochromis burtoni
CCCGTCTTTCTCCTAACCTCTCCTTCATTCTTTATCCTTTTGTGTCTCTCGCTCTGGCTTTCCTCTCTCGTGGCATACGCTTATGTTGATGTAACAAGTTATTGGCATCTGTGCGACCTTTGCTCCATGACAGCACCGTGCAAACTGATTGTTTACCGAGAGATACTGTGGTCCATCACAAATGTCAGATCATTTGTTTTCCTCATGTGCAGCTTGTATACAATATCACATGGCAATGTAAATGAGCTGCATTACACAGACGCTTCCATGATGAGCAGATAACTATCAGCGTCTGACCAGGCACTGTGTGGTTAAATAATATCAAATACTCCCTGGATAAGCAATAGAAAATTGATGGGCAGACCCACTGTCATAAAGTACAGTACTGTACACAAGTCATGAGTCACTACTCACATCTTAGCGTTTTGCTAGTAAAATGCGAAGCTGGTGCAACAATTTATTGAGACACGCAAATATACAAATATTGATATAAGGCAAAAACACAGTTCATTCTAACAAGCTTGATAGTCAACATTTGCTATGACCCTCTTTTACACATGAACTTTTTTAGTCAAGCGTTCTTCTGATTTCTTTAAGTCGTGTTCAGAAATAGTTCTGCAGACCTGAAGGACATTCAAAGCTCTTCTTTGGACCTCGACTGCCTTTTTGTTTTGTCCTGTGTCAAGATGATTTCACACTGCTTCAATAATCTTGGAGTCCATGAGGCCAGTCTATGACTGACACTCATCCACTGTGTGTTCTTCTGTCCACTGGCCATTGGTAGTGTGTTTGGGATCATTGTTGAGCTAAAAGAAAACATTGCCAATCATACACTTTCCAGATGGTATTGCAGGGTGAATCATAATCTGATGATAATTTTCTGTGTTCATAATTCCATCAATTTTGAAACAATCCCCAGAGCCTCCACTGTGGTTTACTAATGGTTGACAGTCACTGTTGTATCTCTCTCCTGACCCATTCTAAGCATACTGTTGTAATTTGAACCAGAAATTTCAAATTTGGATTCATCACTCTGTAAGAGCTGATTCCTTCCAGTTCTTGTGTCATTTGGCACACCTCAGCCTTTTCCTATAAATGGCTTCTTCAGGGCCGACCTTCCACTGAGGCCATTTCTGATGAGTCTTTGGCGACAGCAGATGGATTAACTCAAGTACCAGATGTGTCTCTCAGATCCTGGTGGACATTTTCCTATTTCTTAAGGACGTAACTTCCAGATACTGTTCATCTGCTGTAGGTAGTTTTTCTTAGAGGTGTTGCCACTTTTTCTTTTGTCCTCCACAGTTGTCCAGATCCATCAAATCTTTACAGAAACAGAGATCTCTATGCTAAGATATGCCAGCAAGTCTTTATGAATCACATCGTTGCTGCAAAAATACTATTTTGCCAGTCAAACTGCGGTATCTTTGGTATTTTCTATAGATTCAATTAAAGAAATACGAAGAAATTATGTGGAGTGGGGTTTTTTTGTTGGTTTTTTTGCCTAATGACACAATTTTAAAATAGTTTTTTGCTAAGTTCTTGTGTGTAGTGACAACACTGTTTCCCTAGGTTAGGCGACCTTTTTTATGCTTGAATGATTCATAGGTCAGTGTTAAGTGGCTTAACAAACAGCCATGAAAGAGCTGGACTGAAAAACTGTGAAAAGCAGCCAATGTTCAAATAAAAGCTTTGAAAGATCTCCAGAAAGCCCAGAGGACTATTGCTAAAGACCACGGAGGTGCTCAAGACCTTTGCTCAAGACCTTTGCACATTAATATAAATTTTTTAGATAAAAAGTGTCACCCAGCCACCCACCCTCCCACCCCAAGTGAATTAAATATAAATAAATAAATAAAAACACATGCAGTGGATGTATCATTTTGTTCCTCCATATTTAATATGATTTGACCAGAAAGCAAATATGTGTGGCTATACCCAAAAACAAATATACCCTATACCCAAAAATGTTACTTAAAGAATTGTGCTTAGTGTGGTCCACATCTAAGAAGTGTCTAAGCTTTCTTCATGATGTTCATTCTTCGTGGCTTTAGTTTGAGTCTTCCTCTGATCCTTCAATGTCCTGAAATGTCACAAGAAAAGACATAGTTATTTCAGACCCGGTAATGCTATAAAATAGAAATTCTATTAAGTTGTTTTGTAATTATTATTATTTCCTTCTGAGACTCAGATGAAATTTTTTTTTTTGATTATTCTGTTTCAAGGAAACACATTTTAAACTTGTTATTTATTTATTTTTCATCTTCTGTTCCTGGAAGTGGACAATAAGTCTTGTTTGATCACCGAATGCTATGATGTCTGAGTGAGGCCTAAAGATATTTTACTCGGAACTGTGGAAGTGGGATCGTGCTCAGAGCTGTCAAGTGATGAGGGGGAGGAGAACCAGACATCAGTGCAAGAAGGTTAAAAATTACGGTGGAGGACATACCGACTATTGGGGCGCCTGAGAAGTGGTAACATGACAACACTTCTTCTTCATTCT
>NW_024582376.1:138166-181479 GCF_018398535.1 Haplochromis burtoni
ACGGAGTCTGTGCTCAAGCTTCCTGCTCGACTTGGTGGCACCTCGTCTCCTCCGGGTGCCCCTCCTCCGCCCCTGTGTTTTTCTCAACAGGTCCAGTGCAACAGGTAGGTTATAACCCTTTTCCCCCCAAAGCAGGGGAAGCAGGTAAACTAAAATTGTTTTTACAGTGAAATCCGGTTAAATGAAACACTGCGTTAGTTTTCTATTTAAAAACACCAGGGGCATATTTTTTTAAAATCCTGCGACTTTCTTGTAGAGAATCCTCCCTCGTCAAGACCTGGTTCTCACTGTCTGTGGGGTTTTTTGTTTTGTGTTTTTTGTCTCCCTCTCTCTCTTCTTTTCTTCTCACTTTATCAACCTGGCACTTCTATTGGCTCATCTATTTCCATGGATTTATCTCCTTAATTGGCCCCACCCACTCCCTGTCCTTCTTCCTCTACCTCTGTGTAGTACTGGCTCTGTAGGTAATGCTGGATTATCACATGGCCAGCATGCCAGCACAAGAGTCCTGTGTCTGCACACATGCATGGATTATAACTGGGACATTTAGCAAAACACTGACAGAGCCCATGATCAGTCTTGCACGCCTGTGGGAGATTAACATCTCTGACGATCTTTAGAGAGAATTTTTGAGTGACTCATGAATCCTATTGTTTATTTGTTTAGGGATCATCACAATACCCTGTGAGGTTACCAGTGTTGTCCATAAGTCAGTCTATAAATGTTCTTAATTTTCTTGAAATGTGATTATTGGAAAAAAATCATCTTAGTCATCTGTATACGTCATAATCTAGCTAGCACATTTTATTTGATAATCTAATTGTGTAAATGAAACACAAGTTAATTTCAAGTGATAAAAATATATATCGCACTAGGTTCAACGTGCCTCATCATAAAGACCAGTGAGCTCTCCTGTTAAACAAGGGAAATCACTGAGAGCTCAAAAAGCCACGTAGCAGACTTTGAGATGAGCGCTGTAAATAAAAATGAGATATTTTCATTTTTCGTAAGGTTTTCTGCAACCACTTATCTCTGTTTAAGGTCAAATAAAACTTAAGTAGAACTTATTTTTGCATGCAGTTATTTCTTTTAAAATGTCAGGAGGCAAATTGGTGGATTTAAAAATGATCACAACTGCAACAAAACAAAATCACTGGCAAATATCAATGTGCTGAAGTCTGGAGCCACCCTTCATACCCTTATATTTTGCTTCCAAGGACCCAGACTTTGTGGACATGAAGTGGTCTTGAGAAGTAGTTCTCCAGGCTTGAAGGTCATTTCTTCGGGCTGCTTTTCACAGTTTTTCAGCTCAGCCCTTATACTTGGCCATTTTCAGAGGAATTCAGAGGAATGTTTGTCAACCCACTTAAATGGGCTATAAGTCATTCAAGTGTAAACAAGGTATCTTACCAGGGATGAAACAGACAACTTAGAACCATTGTAAAATTGTAGTTTGAGGCAATTTGCTACTAGCAGCCTATAAATACATCATTTCTCCTCTTTTCTTTTGTTAAATGTATTTAAAAAATTCCCAAAGATAACACAGTTTGACAGGCAATTTACCATGTCAACAAGGTGATTCCAAATTAGATCCATAATAGCTAAAAACTTAATGTCTCATCATGGTGTGCAGTGTGGCCTTAAAATTGAAAAAAAAACCCTGTAAAAAAAAAGTAGCAGACCTTAAAAAATTATCTAAAGAGATTAAACAGTATTTGAAAGTCATATCCTTACGAAATGGGTATAAACCCAGCAAATACCTGACAAATAAATTTGGTCCTTAGTGAAAGAGAGGCTGTCAAGAAGTTATTCTTAAGCAAGAGAAATGGGAAGAAAGGCTGAAGTATGTCACTTGACACAAGAACTGGAATGAAAATATGTGACAACAGGTGTTTTAGAGTGATGAATATGACATTTTTATTTCAAAAGTAAAATAAATTGTTGCTTATCAACATTTTTGTTTCAGTCATCTGTAAAGCATGGTGCAGGGTCTGTTCAGCCAGTGGTGTTGGAGAAAAGTATCATCATATTTTTAATTCAACATGCATTCCTCTCTGGAAAGTGTTAGCTGGGCAGTGGCGTAATCTTTCAGGATAGCAACATATTACCCATGCAACAAAAGCATACCAGGATAGAAAAGCACACAGTAGAACATTAGCAGTCGTGCATGGGCTTTCACCGGTTCCCAAGCTTGAACTTGCCAGAGAATGGAACAACTGACTAAAGAAGAGCTTTGAATGTCCTGGAAAATTATTTCTTGAGACTACTTGAAGACCGCTTGCCTAAGAGAGTTCAAGCTGTTCAAGCGCAATAAAGGCGATCATAACAAATAGCGACTTTCACGCTCATTAAATTTCTACAAAATCAGTATTTGCTTTATATACTTTACTTCCGTGTATTTTTGCACATGCTTTAATAAGTCATCGCACATTTCCCATTTCCTAGCGAAATTTTAACAAAGTGTGTGTTGGCCCAAGACTTTTGGACAGAGCTGTATGTTCAGATATTGACCCCCAGTGAGTTAATCATGAGTTATATTCACTGTGAAGTTGAATTCTATTTGTTCACACTGGACTTTTGAAACTTTTGAAGCACTGGCCACCATTCTGCCTTAAACGTTGAGAATGGTAAATGGTACCAGCTCCTTTTGACTGTGTACCATCATCTCTGATGTATGACAGAAATCTAAAAGAAGTGCTTTAATGTTCATATGAAACAGAAAGATATGCTGTTTAAGGCTAAAATGGAGGATATAAATAAGCTAAAGTAAAAGTGGAACTTGTTCACATGAAGAGACAGATGATATGCAGTAAACTGGCCCTCGAACTTGTAACCTACTGATTGTGTGTCAGATGACACCTCTGCGTCTTAATCTAATTAGTTTGTGTATTTGGGATTTCTGACCTGGTTTAGAGGTTAAGAGCGTTAAGGTCTATATGTGTGCATCTTTGTTGTCATCAACCTAAAAGTACCACTAAACCTTTTATAAACTGACACTGGTCCTTGTGTTTGTCTGATCATGGAAACTGCCAGGTGTATAACTCAGGATGCGACTGTTTGTTTTTAACAAAAATAAATGTAGAACTGTTCAATTACATGTGATGCTAACAGTGGATAATAATGGCTGTTTCAGCTGCATGTGTAATGTGCTGTTGTCTCTCAAATCATTTCGTGTTTAAAGCAGTCCGTCAGTTTTCCACCCCAGTTATGGAAATCATTCAAGAAAACATAAATTGTTTTTGACATCTCTCAAACATTTGGACATCAATCTGTCATGTGAATACAATATATGGCCTAAGTAATTTGGTCTATTCTCAGATAAAACCCATTTAAGCTGTTACACAACACTGATCACCTAAAAATTAGGTTTTAAAAAAAGTTTACGTTTAGCTTTTTTATGAGTAAATATGTGAAATTTTATATAAACTATGAAAAGGAAAATATATTTGTCTTTGTTGAGGCACAGCTTTGACCTAGTGGCAGCTGTGTAACTGCCATGACGTCATTCAGCTTGCACTTCTATTCAGTTTTTTGGTTTCCTTTTTTTAATTACAAAAATCCAGTTTAAATCTATATTTTCCCCTTTTAAATTTCTGCTTTTAGTTACTTTACGAATGATTAAAAAATGACTCAAACATCTCAGTAAAAGAGCTGCGGTTTGGATACATTAGCAGTGTAGTTTTATGAACTGAAATGAAGGGTCTATGTTGTAGTTCAAAAGCTGAATTTTACATGAATAAAAAGCATTATGAAGACGTCATACTGCACATATTTTTTCCAGCATTGCTCAAACCAAACTATCAGTTTTTATAGCTGCACAACACTGCCTCCTGGTGTTCGTTGTTTCCCAGGCCTTGTTTCCAATCTAATTAAAAGCTTTTACTTGAATTTTTATGCTACAGTATATTATATACTGCATATTTTATGGCTGTGGTTTTAGTTGTGTGTTTATAATATGAGAAAACCGAATCTGATCTGTATTACTAAAACAAACTAAAGCTGACGAACCTTACATGTTAGTAATGGGATGTAATTGAGGATTCAGCTCATCGTACCCAACCTGAAATGATTCCTTCTCTGCGTATGCTTTGCTTTATGTTTATGTTTTACATCATTAATGTCTTCATTCTCTGACAACCTGATTCGATCAGATCCTGAGATGGGATCACATGATGACAGAGAGAGGGAGAGGGGATAGATGGGTGTAGAGTAGCTGTGAATGGGAGATGACAGCAAGCTGAGGCAGACAGACACTCGTGCCTTCTCCCCCTTTGCTGTAGCGTACACTACTACTACAGCTGCAGCCTTAGCAATGGAAGAGGAGATGTAGAGGGGAGGATGGTGGAGTGAGGCAGGGCGGGGCTGTTGAGTGACTGAGCGAGAGGCAGGAGAGGGAGGAAGCCTCTCAGTAGATGACTGAGACACAGAGGGAGGAGGAGGAGAGAGAGAGAGAGAGAGAGAGAGAGAGAGAGAGAGAGAGAGAGAGAGTCCACAGGACGTGAGTGTCGGCAGCAGAGGAGGAGGAGGAGGGGGGAGCTTCCAGACTGGATGACTGGATGGGCCCAGCAATGCCTTGATGGAGCATGGGCCAGGTTTTAGGATTCTCCCACTGCCGTGAGTCTGCTTTGGTCCTTCAGTTTGTGTTTCAGTGTTGGGGGCGTCTGCATTTGCTTATCTCACCTTTCCATCATCTCTTATATTCCAGCTCAGTATCTTTTCCTGCTAACTGCTATGAGCATCGTATGTGTTAGCGCTCCCCCTCCCTCCTCTCCTGCATGCTCTCTGTTCCTCTCTACTGCTCATACCTTTCATAAACACATGGCTTAATGGAGCGGATGCAGTGCAGAAGCAGATTGTTTGGTTGTTGTTATCTAGCGTTGGATAGCAGATGTTTATTTGGTTGTGTCTGAGAGGGCTTTTCAGCCAGGCATGTTAGGCATGCAAGTTATTTCAAGCTGCCACAAGCTTCTGTTGTGCTTCCATATCTGCCTTTTATTTCAGCTTTCTGACAGAATGTGGGCACGATCCTCTCTACATTTAAATTAAAGTGGCTGCTTATTTGCATGTGCAGACGAGAGTATGCTGCTTCGTTCCACTCCCTGGTTTATTTATTAGCTAAAGTCATGCTGGCTGTCTAATGTAGTGAAGGCCTTTACTGCTGCCAGCACAACTCTGCAAGGAAATGAATCAATATGCAACAAAATGGTTGATATGCACACAGTTTTATGCTTTGTTGTTTTACATAGAGGTTGAAATTGCTGAGTAGGGTACCTCCCAGTCTTTTTCAATGTGTACAGTGACAGTTCACTTATAACCCTTAAAACAGTGACTCATAACGAGTTACTGCAATGCTTCTTTTGGGGTTTTTAATCATTAGAAGAAACACCTACGTTCAGTGTTTGCCAGGCTGTGAGCTCAGTGTGAGATGGTGGAAAGAATGGATTTACAGCAGCTTGCCTTAAACATTCCTGTTTTAGCCGTGGGTTCATGCAAAAGTTTCACTGTTTTGTCCTTTCAGAGGAATATGGCTCCGTGGCATCCACTCCAGACTCAACTCCTCCCTGCACTGATGGTAAGAAGCAGACACTTAACATCCCCAGAGATATTTGGTGGCAGAATGTCTACTCATTGATGCAAGTTCACCTAAATGCACCTGTTATTCAACTTCTCTAACGCTAGCAATGAAGATCCACAGGTTAGACTAAAGGAACGCTGATTTGTTCCTTTTTTGTAAGGAGAGCTGTTTTTGCACTTATCAAAGAAGGCTTCATCTTTCGACTCTGAACTCTTTCTTCTCTCTGACATCAAATAGGATGCCTTGCAGCTTTCATCTGACGTTTCCATTTAATAAAACTAAAATCTCTCTCCTTGCATAGCACTGCAATAACACTAGTAGTGTCTTTAGATTATTTGTAAACTGTTTTTTTCCCAGCTTGTATCCTGTTTCTTTGTCTCTCTCTGTTTTGTTACTGTGTGTCAGTGTGTACGTTGAGCTCACATCCATCTTGTTTTTCTGTTCGTTCAGGTGGAAATGAGGAGTCAGAGATGTATGAGCTGCACACGGCCAGGGAGTGGTCCGACGATGATGAGGGGGGCGATGGAGATCCAGATGATGATGATGAGGGACTGGCTTCATCCCCGTCTATTTGGGGCACACCGCGTCAGAACTCCTTCGAGCAGACTTTCTCCTACATCGCTATTGCCGAGGCTGAAGCAGTGGGTGCCTCTAGACTCCTCCGCGATCGACGCAGGGCTGGTTCTCGAGGCAGTCGCACTCCTCTGATCCGCACGGACACCCTGGAAACACTGTTGGACTCCCCTGATGCAGACTGGGATCCTCAACTGTTCCTCGGTAGAGATGAAGAAGAGGAAACGTCAGAAAGCAGAGAGCATGAGAGAGTTGAGACGAGGACAGAAAGTGCTGGAGAAAGACGGGAAAGAGAGCAACAAAGACAAACTGAAACTATTACAATTCAGCCCTCTCCCCAAAACCTGGACCCAGAACCTCAAGAGAGAGATGAAGGAGTTCAAAGAGAGGAGAGTGTTGACCAGAGTGTGGAGAATTCCCCTTCCATCCTGTCATCCCTGCAACAGAGCCCCACACAGATACTTCAGAGTGAGAAATATGTGAAAATAGGTTGCTTCATTCTGTGTTGTGTGAAACTCTAAAATATGTAGTGTCTGAGAAATCTCAGGATGCTTCAGTACAGAGATGACTAGCTTGGTTGACTGAGCAGTAGGTTTTCAACCAAAAAAATGTAATGAGCTCTTTGCACAACTGACTTGTAATTTTAAGCATACTGAGCATTAGAGTAGATGTTTTATAAGTGTAGCCTGTATCCAAAAATCACTATGAATTCTCATGATCAACTAAAGATACATTAGAATACAAAAAACTGGGTTTAGGCCTGGGTTATTGATTCTGTCAGTCAGCATAATAAGGTATTTTGAAGTCCTCATGTGATCTACAAAAAGATTATGTTGTTGTATGCTGTTTTACCTTCATTTTATATTATTTTTACACTGAATTTAAACATCTTGTAAAGGAGTCTTTCCAAATTTTACATTTATTGAGTATAAGAGACTTTTGTTTTTTTACCACTGTTAGTTCTCCATTCCTCCTAACTGTCTCCAGCTGACACTTTAAAATCTTTATGTTCTGAGAGCTTAAGTGATGACCTTGCCTTGAGTCATGCTTCACGTTAGGGTCTGAGGCAGAAGTGACGACAAATCAAAATGATTAGACAATTGTAGCATCGAAAGGCCGCATAAATATTTTGTAAACCCACTTTCCAGTGGGTTTTTATGAATACATTTCATTACATATAAATTTATTGTGCTTAAAAATTAAAAAGTGAGAAAAAATAGCATGTATAAATAGAAGAGCAGTGGAACCCCAGATGTCATTTTTATTTCTAAAGGCTGTAAAATACCCAATTAACAACTCTAATCTAAACTACATTCAATAGTCTGATAGCCTCATATATCATTTGTATCTTGTGATCGTGTCAGTGTAAAAGAGATTTTGTTTGTGGTGAATGTTATAAAGACAAATAGTGGTCAAATCAAACAAATCAGCATTCTTGTGCAAAATATAGTTTGCTGCTGTTTAGTTAAGCACATTCAACGTGATGGCATTACCATAGTGACACATTCTTCCTTTTCCCAGCAGCAGCAGCTGAGCCAGTATCTCCTGTTGCCAGGGAAACCATTTCAGTCAAGCTTCTCACAACTGTGCGACCGGGAGACCCAGCGTCATCTGCGCCGCCTGCCATTGGCCTAAACACTCAGGAACAACTGGTCAGAGATCACTGGTTTTCAGCACTTAACCTAACAGAGGACTGGGCAGCATGCACACACATAGCAGGTAGGGGAATAAAAAACGTCTGTCTTCTCCTGACCTCTGCCTCTTCTCTCGTTCAGCAAGATTCTTTCACTGAGCTCAATCAATACTTTAAAGAAGGAGAATATCAGATTTCACTTTCTGCATGGACCTTCAGGAGCAGGCAGACAAAGATAACTGACCCTCTCCCCACCCCCGTGGAAGTGCTGGCTGTTCATTGTGTCTCCGTAATAACCCTCTTTTGGGATTTAAGGAGTGATTGGCTCATTGTGAGCAAACCATAGCTGGCACTGGCTGACTTTTCAGATTCATGCTGATGTCAGCAACACAACAGAAAGAAAGATGCACATAGTATATGGGAGGAGTTTCTATGTATGCAGATTTGTGGCAGTTTGCTAGCATTGTAGTGGTGAATTGACCCTCAAAGTGGATTCTCCATCAGAGTGGAGCTCAGTCTTATTTTAGACGACTGTTTGAGCGTTAATAAATGTGCGGGCAGGCTGATGACAGAGATTAGGGTCCCCTGAATAAGTACTGCAAATATATCTATTGGAATATCATGTTTCTTTTGGTTTTATGACTGCTTTTAGTAGCATTGTATCAAATTTCAAATATTGAAACTGGCAATGATAAATGACTGGGTTCTCATTCGGCACCCTTTTAGTCAGTCCTTTTAGGCCTTGTACTGCTAGTTGTTTTTAGACATTTGATAGCTTAAGCATTTTATCTTGTTTGTTTTGTCACATTAAATCATAAGCAGAATTTATAACTCTAGAAAAGGTGAAAAAGAATGCAGCTTTTCAGTTGCTCTTCTGTTTTGTTGTCAGCAGTGGAAACAGAAAGATGGGACCTGGTGACATAACAGAAAAAAAGACACTCATTCTCCTGTTTCAAACAATTTAAAATATGAACACAGCTCTATAAAACAAACTCCCAGTTTAAAGGAATGGATTCATTCATCTGACTTTAGAGTCAGAAGATCTAGTGTAATGGTTGCGAATCATCTCTTTATGGGTGAAGCTCTTGTATTTTCTAAGAGTGCTGGGCGGTGCTGCACATGAGATTATTTTGGGCTGTCAGGCCTTTGGACTGCTGAGCGAGCAGTGGGTGGCCAAAAACAGCTCACAGGGGTGAGGGGTACACACAGAGAGAGGGGCAGAGGGTGCGAGGGGAAACGCTGGAGCAGCAACCAAAATGGCCAGTAAAGGTGAGATGCTCTGGATGTGGAAATAGAATTTTCTACACCTTTATAGGTGAGCTGTAGGTCTAAGCTTAGTGTGATGAGCTGAGGGACAACTCCCGCAAAGAGCTGTGTTTCATTTCAGTTAAATTGATGGCAGAGAAAGCTGCAGATTGAAGTGGTGGACTGTTTAGCTTTCTGACTGGCTTAGAGAAGGCTGGTCTGTCAGAGTCCTGAAGGTTTAAACTGAGTGGATTTCCTGCTGCTCGCTGGGGGTGGGTGTTTCCATCAGCTGCAGGTGTGTTTGGCACTAAACTAATCAGTTGTTCAAATATAGCCACATTTATCAGTACCCTGGATTTAAATGAGCACCAGCCATTCAAATGACTATAAACTTTCAGTCATGGGTTGTAATATATTTGCCAGCTGGGTTCTCTTACTCTTTGGTGTTTCCTCTTTAGACTGAAGAGCTGGCACAGATGGAGTTTCATTCTAAAGTAGTACGAGGTTTGTGGCGACATGCTTGAGCTGACATGACCAGGCACAAGTGAAATGGATTTTGGGGGCTGAAATGAAATTATGTCAAGCCAAGGTGGCATAAAGGACGAGTCGGCTCAATTACTTTTGTTTGACTGGTTAATTGACAGTTGATTGACTGTTTGTTTGATTAATTATAATCAAGAATACAGTAACATCCTGTATATCGTAGTAAAAGCACTGCAGTTTAGCTAATGTGAATTGCACCATGTTTTAGCTCAGTACTTGATATGTTGTGAACTGTGGATGCGCCTGAGTAATAAATAAAAAAGACCAAAGCCCTTTTGTACCTTTTTTTGTATATCTTTATTTGTACTTTTAATGTGGTCATTTTTGTTTATGGGCTTTCCTCACTTTTGGAGCCAGGCTGTTGTCCATAAGGTGCTGCAGTTCTTCATCTTAGTGAACTATAGTGGACTGAAGAATTAAGCTAACTTGTAACCAGTGAAATACTTCCTGTCATGTGGAGATTAAATATTTAATGCATGGGTGGGCAATTCATTTTGCAAAGCGGCCAATGGGACTGTTGTGGAGAGCCATACCAGCAACTCTGAACTCAATTCTGGTTAACATGATTTTTATCTATTTATAAGCTTATTGGTGCAGCCCTTCACAACAGTCCCAGTTTCTCATGTGGCCCTTTGGAAAATTGAATCCATTATTTAATGTCTTAAGTAAAGTGACTGAAAGTGGAGCCCAACTGAAGTAGGATTCTAAGACCGATACTGTTACCGATAGTTGATTTAAAAATTCGAGATTCCAATATATGTGCAAATTTTTTCTTTCTCTCTTTATGTTCAGTTATCTATTTATTCGTTTACTCTCTGACTGTTGTGTTTGTGGCATGTGTTGCCAACAGGGCAATGTCAACACTCATAACATGGTTGAAGGGTGTTTCTCCAATTTCCTGTTTGCTTTTGAAGTTTTGATTTATCAGCCCTCATACATGCCAATGCAAATCGATCAACAAACAGCTAATATTATTTGTCTGATAAATTGTTCACGTTCTGTTTGGAAAGAAATTGCTAATAAATAAATGAAATAAACCAACTTTAGGGGATTACAAGGGGAAGTCACAGTGTTTTTGCATATTTACTCGATACTCGTGTGTTTAGAAAACCCTGAGCAAGTAATAGAGAGCAAGTAGTAAAGTACAAGTACAAGGTGTGTGAAGATGAGCCAAATACAATGTGTCTTCCATGGCCAGTTTTGATGTCATACTGCTGTTTATGTGTTATTACACTAAACACGTATCCTGCTGTGTCTCCATGTGAGTGTCACTGTCCCGGAATGGCAGCAGCACAAACAAACACAATGAACAGGTGTGTTCCAGGGGCATCATGGGTATTAATTGTGTGCAGTGATGTTTATAAATAACCCACCTGCTGTCAGTACACTCCATTGAAAGAGGCTTCCCTTTATTCTAATGCTGAGGCTTAGCATTTCGCTGAACGACGAGTACAAAGTACCAGGTCTCTCTCTGACAATAATTACACAGCACAGGGACACTGCATTTACAGTGAGCTGTGTGATGGAATTTTAATTACTGTTAATTGCTTAATCGTTTTCTGTAACATTAAAATTGTTAAGAGAAAAAAGATGACCCACGAATTCTACTGTGTACATCAAAGTTGTCCACTGTAGTACTGCATGACTCTGCAGACGCCTCAGTCTCCAGGGCAGCTGTTGCTGGGTGACAGAGAGGGAAACTAACAGGGTGTGGAGAAGGGGCTGCCGATGTCCTGACGACTGACAGCAGGTGCTGTGAAAGGCTGCATTTAAATTCCCCTCAACTGCTTGTTTCCCTCTTTCATCTGAGGGCTAAATTTAACTGGACCTAGAGCCTGATGTGTCCTCGGAGCTGCCCTGTGTGCTTTCATGCCTGAGGCTTAAAATCCCTCCTTGCCTCATGTCTTCAACCTCTCTGGCCACCCTTTCCATCTCTTTTCCTATGCTCCAGGTGCTCTTTCAATGGTGCTTCTTAAAAAATAAAAAAGGTGTTATTCAGCCGAATGTTGAGGAGTTCAAATGATACAGCAGCTTTGTCAAAATCGAATATATTGTCACCAGTTGCCTGGACTTTTCAGCCACTGTTTTTATTTTGTTTTGTTTTTTACTTCCTATTCTGTTGGCTCTATCTTTTTTTTAACCTTTCTTTTCTTCAGTTGTTGTCAGAGGTGTACGTACACTCATCATGGGCATAAATGTCATGGTAATTTGGTGCTTTTGCTGAGTTTATTAAACTGTTCTTTTTCGGCGTGATTATACGGGTAAATCTTTAAAAACTTTTCAAAGCTTGAATTAGGGGCAAATGTTTGTTTTTAATTGGGATTTTCTCCAATCCAAACTGGGTCAAAAATAAACTCACATGCCCAGTAATATTTAGTTCCATGTACCTCAGCAAGTTGCAGCTTGTTTTTGTTATATACCAACAAACTTCTGGCATAATTCTGGCTAGATATTTGACTGCTATTCCATGCAGAATTGGAAGAGTTAGATTAGGTTAGAAGTCAGGGGTTTGGGAAGTCCATTCTAGAAGTTTAATGTTAGCCTGCTTCATCCAATCCAAACCCAGTTTGTGTTTGGGATCACTGTCCTGTTGGAACACACAATTGTATCCAAGTTTTAACAATCTAGCTGTTTTGCAGTGAAGTTGAAGAATTTAGAGGTAGTCATGCTTCATTATTTCATCCATTATCTGCAGTGTACCAATACCAATGGTAACAAAACAGCCACAGATCATGATGCTACTACCACCATGCTTGATAGTTGGTACTGTGTTAGGTTTATTGTTTGAAAGCCTCACCTTTACTTTTCCAAACATACCTCTTGTGATTGTGGCGAAACAGGTCAATCTTCATTTTGCCTGCCCATAAAATGTTCACTAAAAGGCATTTGGTTCGTCCATGTGGGCAGCTACAAATTTCAGTTGAGCTTAAAGGTATCAATTTTGGAGCAAGGGCTTCTGTCTTGGTCAGCACCCTCAGTCAAGGCCAATATAAAACTGGCTTTGCTGTGCACAGTGATGTTGGTGTTCCAGCAGTTCCCAGTTCATTGCAGGCTTGACCTTCGGTGCTTAATGGACTGTTTCTGAATATATAACCAATTTCCCTTCCTCTAAGGGTGACAGTTCGTATCTTCTTTTGAACCTTGGCAAAATGGTGACACATCTGAATAACTTGTACTTTGAATCTGCCCTAGTTTAAAATTGGCTCAGCGAGACCTTCCAAACTTATTTAAACCTACATTTCTCCTTTTCCTTGAACTTGGTCATTTTAATGTGTGCTTTAAATAAATCCTTTAGATGCTGGCAAAGCATTGTTTAATAAAAGATTTAAGTGAATGTATGCATGTTTGACTCCTCTACACCTCTGTGCTGTACAATCATTCCACTCTGGAAATAGAACATCACAAAAAAAATATTGTGAAAGTTTCAAATTTCCATGATATTTGTGCTTATGATAAAGCATGTACATTTCTGACCACACGGTACCTGCCTTGCCTTTTAGTGATGGACTTGATCTACTGGAAGGACACGGAACGGAGTGGCATGGTGCTCACAGGGTTAGTGGTGGGATTGCTGTCCCTGTTCCAGCTCAGCATCATCACTGTGGTCTCCACAGTCTCCCTGGCTATCATGTGCTTCACCATCTCAGTACGGATCTACTACCAACTCCTCTACATCCTCAGCTGGGGTGATGGAGAACATCCGTTCAAGTAAGATGCTGTGCTTTTATTTAATGGGGACTTGACCTTTGTTATTTTAGTTTTTATACAAATTAATATAGAATGTGCTCAAGACCAGGGGGTTAAGATAACAACTTTCACTCAGGAAACCTTTATTTTTTTGTTTGTTAAAGCATACTTGAAATATTGTCACTTTTGTTGAATTTTCCTTATAGGATAGTCATCTTGTTGCAATGCCTCTTTATAAAATGATAGCTTTATATTTAAAATGGATTTTAAATAGCTGCTGATGACCTGGGAAGTTTCAGAGACTGGGCAATTTAATGGCTTTGAAAGTTGTGACAAGTATATGTGCTTGAAGTATTGTGTGGAATCTGTGTTTTTAAGGAGGAATGACTCAGAAAAGACTCAAAAATAAATGCAGTGCAAAAAAATGTGAGACTAAATCTGACATTTCAGCATCTAGCTTCTGCTTTTGTCATCCTGTCCTATCAGGTCTTATTTGGACTTGGACATCAGCTTTAGTGGAGAGCAGGCTGACCTCTATATGCAGAAACTCATTGTGATGACTCTGTCAGCTGTTGACACTCTGAAGAGACTCTTTTTTGTTGGCAACCTATTTGAATCCCTCAAGGTAAGTTAAGCTTTTTAGTCAAGTTACTTTTTAAAAATGATGTGTATGTGTATACCAGCTTCATATTTACTCTCCTAATCACCTGTCTTCAGTGATTTGTTTCGATTTGTCCAGAACCTCTCCTCTCCATTTTTATCTTCATTTTATCATCATTAACCAAGATATCATTCCATCTCCGTAGTCCTTCATTTTGCTTCATCATCTGTCATCTTCCTCCCTGCCTCATCCCTCTATCACTGGAGGTTAGGTCATTGCCGACTGTTACTCTCATTCTCCCGGCTCAAAGCTGAAGCCTCTCCTCCTAAATAAATTAATAGCACTGCTGGCAGCTGGCAGTCCCTGTGACATATTTTTGGTAATTGTTTGGAAGGCTAAGTGTCCCTTTGGATAAAGAACCCTTTCAGATCAAACTGAAATGCCTCACTCTTCTCATCCAACCCTTGGCTATGCCTCTCCTGCTAGCAAAGCCAAACCCTTGCTTGCAGGAGAGATCATATTCATCAAGTCAAGAACGGAAAATCTGCCAGCATCACATAATTAATGATTTATCTAGTGTGCTTTGTTGCAGTTTGTTAGATAAAACTTGATTGACTTTAGGTTTATGTCCTTTGAATGCTAATGCATAAAGTGCCAGTTCTTAATCAGCCTTTTGACACAGTCATCATTAGGCTCAAGTCATTTCAAATGTAGGTGTGTTCTTGAGTAATGCAAGTGATACAAGTCTAAGAAAAGTTTGAGGGATCCTCTGAGGGGTCAAAACGGTCAATCAAATATGAATAAAAAATGTGTGATGGCTACTTACCTTTGATTAAATTTAGGGTAATTTCCACTTATTTCATAGAGAGTAGTTAGACTGGGATAGAAGCTATTGATGCAGCATTCACTATGCACGTGTACCAGTCAGTTACAATATAGTTAGTAAACCTCACTGCCAGTATTGGAATAACATGCAGAATACTCTAGTTTTACCAGTATCAGTAAAACATCTACATAGATATGAAATTGTAGCTGTTAACAGCAGGCTGAAATAACTCATTTGCAATAAATGGTGAGTCAGCGTAAGCTGACTGAGCCCCTTAATCCCAGGACCCCCTGTTCTCAACCCTGACCTTGCTGGAATGTGGCATGACACACAGGGATATGAACTCAGAGACACCCGGGATAAGCTGGAGTCTCCTTCCATCTGACACAGGGTGTCCCATGTCAGTATCATATGTACAGTGACAGAACTGAAAAATGAGGGGAAAGAGTTGTATCATATTGGGGCGTGGGGGTTATATTTAAAGCTTATTTTATCCGTCAAGGAGAAATGATGTCAGTGACAATAATTTAATGAATTCTGTATCCTATTTACATAATACAGTGGAGCAAAATCAACAGTGTGTTAGTGTGATGGACTGTTTTCTAGAAGGAAATGAAAACCAAATGGAGGTTTGCAGGAGGGTTTCTTGATAACAGCTTAACTTTCTGGTGAAAGCTAAAGTCTGTGCAGCTGTTTCTTTATTTTATGTTTATTCTTTTAGTTCCTGTTTCTGATGTACCTTGTGACATACCTGGGAGACCTGTGCAATGGCCTTACTTTGCTCATCATCAGTAAGAAACGCATATCATCACTGGACATATGAAAGCTATTGATACACTCTTTGTTTATCACTTTGGCAACTCTACTTTTTTTCTCTTCTAGGTGTGATCGCTGTCTTTTCTCTGCCCCTTTTTTATATACGACGTCAGGTAGCAACTTTTTTTTCTATTTGTACACTCACTGATATTTAATGTCCACCATATCCTTTAACATTTGTACCCTTTTTCTGTTATATTCCAGGAGCAGGTTGATGGCGTTATTGCAAAAATCCAGGCCCAAATTGACAACGTCAAGGACATGTGAGTATGACGCCATCCTGTGGCAGAAAGGTGCTATCACCAACACAGTGGAGCTCATGATCTCAGATACTTCTTTTTACTTTAAGTATGCACCAGAGCTGACTGCACAAAGTATCATTCACACTGTTTAACACAGTATATAGTCAATAGCACTATGCAGTCTATAAGAAAAATAAACAAATATGCCAAATCTATTCATTGCTGCAGTACTCAGATATGTTTTTAACACTATAAGGAAAATACATTTTGAACATGTTGAAAAAAACTGAATCTTTAGGCACCTTTTTTTTGCAGCCTGTTGTAGAAACACAGACATAAACGAGTATTTTTGCACAAAAAGGTGATTCTCAAAGTGCTGTTAGCTGAAATGCCAGATATAGCAAATATGATACAAAGTCAAATTAATAAAAGCAAATAAATCTTACATTCATTTTTGTTTTTAATTTAAAAAATATATATTTATACATTTCTGGCGAGTATGTCGTGATTCAGCTTTAAATGGTAAATAAATAGGATATGACTAATAGAATAAAAAAAATAAATCCAACAAAGACCTGAAACAGGACCTGAAAAATGCATCTGGCCCTTCAGCTGATCCATCGACTGTACATCAGAAATGGTTTTAGGGGAAGGGTGGCTGTCATTCTTCAGGAAGGGAAACAGGGAGAAAAGGCTGAGGTGTACCAGATTACACAAGACCTGGACTGAAAATCAATGACAAATCCCACTGTACATTTTTTGAGAAGGGAGGCTCAAGATTTTGCACAGTACTGCAATTAATAAAGCAAACACATTGTAGTTTACATCACAGCATTTAGTTTCAGCTGGTCAGCAGACTGAGACTGAACATGATGCTCAATGATTTGTGTTTAGAAAAAAGCAACAGATTTTTAACTGTTAATCAAATGATTCTCATCAGAAGAATGATCCACCATGGCTGTGCAGCGTGACAATGCTATTAATAATAATGGTAACTAATATGTTATAGTGTATTTGCTCATTATCTGCTAATTATTGGCCGAATGTTGAAGTATAGAGTGTTAGTTTGGAGATCCATTGTTACAGTTGCATGAGTTTTTAGCTCTTTTTAGCTCACAGTGGGATCTCAGAATTTTTAATGTTCACAGCCTGGTTCCATCAACCCGATGTGTCCTTGACCTTGTTTCCTGTCTTTTTTCCAAACGAGAAAATAAGTAGGATTAACAAACCTGGTTGTCGATCCAAACTGGAACCACTTACAACCAAAATAGTTTATCCATTTCCCAGTCATGCCTTCCAAGCCCACGATAATATGCTGATATAGTTAATGGCAGTAACAGTATCACGCACACACAATCCCAAGAAAAAATACCAGGTAATCCGTATCAAAATGGCTTCAAGCCACTAAAACAAACCAGGGGAGGGATCTAACTGAAGCAATTTAAAAGGTTCTACTATAAGGCTAGTAGGACGAGCTAAGAGGACTAACTATGTTGGAATGTGTTCCTTAAACATAGGATTTATCAGTGAGGCATACCTGTATAGTTTCTGGCAGCACATTAACACACACTTAACAAAAAATAATGGTGGTGGATGATGCTAATTTTCACTTATTATCACTTATGTGTCTCCCCTGTAGTCTTCAAAGACTTGTCCAGGGTGGTGGCCCTCCTCCTGATCCAACTCCTGGTGGTGCCAAACCCAAAACCCAGTAATCACTCATGGACAGCGACTTAAAGAGAAGCTACATGAGTTACAGACTGTCACTCAGATGTCTTACATGGCAGTCTGTGCTCAGAGCTCCACAGAACAGAGCTCCAGAAACGGGGAAGGGAACGAAAGGGAGGTTATTTAAATGAAAGATGATGAGGACTACGCATGGTACTTCACACTAACTGTATCCAAGTTATAGGGGTTAGAGGATGGGGCTGAGATGATTCTGCTTCATGGTGTATGAATCCTGGATAGGACTCTTGCTGCTGGTTTCGAAGAAGAAGAGATTCTGCAGCGCAGGTGATTGCGCATGACCATCTTTGGAAATATTGTTTTTGACATGTAAAAAAGAATTCAAAAAGTGTCTTAAATTGAGCTGTAGTCCAAAATGAGGTACAAGACCATAAAAGGGAAGCTCCCACACTGACAGCTACACGCCTGAGTAAAGGGAATTGAGTCGTTGAGGGGATTTGTGCGAGGAGCACTAAAACAGGGGTCAACACAGATCACGGCAGCATAAAACTGGCAATTAAAGACGTGTGTGAAATCACATGTACATTTCTCCATGCATATTCATTCACATGACTGTTTATCTGTGTGTATGCAGGTGTGTATGGACGTTTCTGTGCTTGTGTGTGCATGTATGCGAGTAACTGACATAGAGCTTGCTCAAACAAAACTGTTACTCAGCAATTAAAGTCACATTTCTTAATTTTCCAAAATTTTGTATTTCTTTTCACCCTCACTGGCATCCATTTCTATTCACTATCAGTCACCCTTTTTATGTTTTGTGTGTTTTTTGTTTTTTTCATTGCTTACACTAAAAGATTCATGGATGTAGTGAAGGAGGACATACAGGGAGTCGGTGTGATAGAGGAGGCGGTTAGGGAAAGGGTGAGATGGAGGCAGAAGATCCGCTGTGCTGACTCCTAAAGGGAGCAGCTGAAAGGCACTGCTTTCCCTCCTTTGATATAAACAGAAAGATAACTGAGCTCCTCGGTGACTTTAGTAATTTACAATATTATAAATTTTACGAGAGGAAGTTCTTCACTGGCAGAGTACCAGAGGTGTCAGTGTTGCTGAGGAGTTTCATGATTGCGTATATGGGCAATAGACAAAGTGCTAAGATTTCCCATGTTCTCTGTGCTCTTAAAGTGTTTTGTCTCCCGTTGTAGAGGAAGCTTGTGAAGGAACGTGAAAGTGTAATACAGCAGGTGCCTTTTTAACCGCAGGTTACAGTGCATGATCTGATTCACAGTACTTACAACTTGTTTCCTCCAACAATGCACCACTTCTCGTATCAGCCTAACCATTTGTTTCCCAATAATGGAGTTTTGTATATGTACAAAACTTACCGGATTCCTATATCTGTACAGGGCAAGGTATCTTATATGGAACTGTAAGTAGATTTGTTTTAGGAATAATAAAATTATTCAGGATACTCCACAGTTGAAGTCCATATTTCCCTTTAGTGTCTGCTTTTAAAGCTCACACAAAGACTGTTATGCCTTATAGATGTGAATTTACATCCTACAGAGAAAGCATAGATATAACCCGTTAATAACCAAAACCTAATGGCCAGTTAGTGTCAGAAATCATGTGCTGCTTGGTCATAGAACTACAGTAGTAGCATAGACACACCCATCTGTCCTTTCTTTAAAAAGAAGGGTTACAGCAATATGTAACCACACAGCTTAACATGTATAAATCTGTTTTGTCATGATTCCTGTGTACATATTTAGCAAAGCTGCTACTAATCCAGCCAAACTTCATTTTCATAGAGTTGTCATACCAGGCCTAGATTACCAGAAGTTTTTGTTTTCTATTTGCCTTGAAAATATTAATCTAAACAGAAAACTGACTTTTAATTCCTTTTCATTTAATTTCCAAACAATTGATCACTCGTGACCTGCATTATCTTAGTGCACTTTTCTTTGTATTCCTGAAAATAACTAGTTTTATGGCTGGAAAAATAAACTCTTGAGAGATCAATTCAACATATACTGTGGCTTTTTTAAACAGACAAGAGTATTAACGCTACCTGTTTTCAGGTATGCCAGTTTCTCGCTGCAGCCACAAGGAGGCGGCAAAAGGCAAAACATTTGGTTCAGTTTTCGAGGTTTCCAGTGTCTTTGACAAATTAGCATAAGAAAGCGAATCACCTTAGATATTGGACAGTTTAAAACTGGCCGATCACGTGGAGAATACAATAAAATTTCCATTTATTGATTGATTGAGTAATCTTGTAGATTCTGGATGTTCCTTCTTGGAAAAGCGTACTAGTACAAGGTAAAGTAAGTCAGGAGGCTGAAGTCTGCGTATAAAATTTCAGCACTTTTTATATCCATGTTCAAAAAGGGCATCAAGGCTTCCTCCTAACTAGTGAGGACACGTCTGGACATGCCTGCAAGAGATCAAACATAATGCCCATAGCAACGCAGTGTGTAACAGGTTAAACGAGTAAACTACACAATAATATATTGAAAGGAAAGATTGACAATAATAATAAAAACACAGGATCGTCCCTCTTGTTTTCTAATTTTCCCCAAACAGTTTAATAAGGGTAATGTTCTTTTCTTCAAAGAACACTTGGATTCACACTCCCACGTTGCTGGGCGGAGCCAATGAGAAAAAGTAGGTGGGATTAGTCAAATTAATCCTAAAACACACACAAAAAACACTTTGGGTCCTCCCTCGCTTGGTAAAACTGCAGTGTTCAGCGGTGCAGTACTGGACGATAACTTCCCGTACTGGATTTGACAGCGCGCACAGGAGGAGAGGTTTTACGCACGAGCTCCGTTTGCGATCATTACCGTTTGGAGGGAAGAAAAACTGCAAAGGAGGAAAGAACCTGTTCTCATGGTGGGTGTTTCACCGGTCCATCGAGGAGATCGCGGTGCAGAGCTGGCTGACTGAAAGGCACCTCCACTCAGAATGGATTACGGTAGGACCATGGCCCCTCCAGTGCCTCCTCATAAACCCAAACCTACCCGGCCAGGACAGGCGCAGGAGCGGCTGCTGAAGTGCGTCCTGCTGGGCGATGGAGCGGTGGGGAAAACCAGTCTGGTGGTCAGCTACACCACGAATGGATACCCGACGAAATACGTCCCTACTGCATTTGATGACTTCACGGGTAAACAGACATATTGTTTTATTCATTTTATTCCAGATTTTAGAAATGTTGTGAATGCACAGGCAGACCGTGTATGTGTGTCACCTGTCATAGCTGAACATTTCCAGTTTATTTAAGCGAGGTGAATAAACTTAATAAAACTTATGACACTTTAAAAAAAAAACCTATAGAAAAAACTGTTGGTTTCCATCTATCTGTCAGTATCACCCATTTTCCACAGGATACCTTTTCAACTCTTGCTTGTTTTAGAGATCAACTTCGCCCCACCCCACCTATATTCCCCAATGTCCCTCTATTATTCAGATGTTAAGGACTGATAGATGTCTTTGTGTTTCCTGCTATCTTGTCCTCCATCAGCGGTAATTAATGCGGATGAAGTATCCTCCCTGGTGTAGCTGGGTTTCCATTTGGCGCTGTTCCACTTTCCAAACTGTCTCACTAATCCCTGGAAGCTTTTGCGATGTAAGAGAAGAAAAACAAAAATCCTTTGAAGGTGGTGTTTGAACCCGAACAGTATTAGAATAGAAAAAAAAATACACGGTGACCTGTTGATCGCTTTTATTGACGTGTGATCGCATCTGTTATTTAGACATACCATTTGAAATGCAGTTCTAGAGCAACATAGAAGCTGTTTTGCTTTTTCGTGCAGGATTATACCCTGATTTATATACAAAAAGATTTTGGTATTTTACCTTTTCAAAATCTAACATTTTTATTTAAAAAGAAAACGGCTGGCTATGAAAAAACTTGTAAACTTAATAGCTAATTCCCTGACATTACTCTTGATAAGCATTAAAAGGAACAATGTGGCCAACCCAAATCTCATAAAACACTCTTGTAGAGCACACACCACCCTTAGACAAGTGCTGGCTCAACTCTTCCACACAGAACAGAGGTTGGTTCACTGGTTCACGGGTTTTGGATTGCACAACTCTGCCTATTGTTGTCAGCCTTGACCCGCAAGGCCTCTCTTCTATACTGAAACGGGCACATCTGTTGCAGTAGCTCTGAGGCAGAGATTGTCTTTCTCCCTGGCCTGACAGAGAGTGATTGTGCAGTTGGGGCCCTTAATAGTGATGTCATTTTTCAGTGCCTGGAATCAGAGCGTTCCCTTGAAAGCTGATTTCTGAGCAGTTACACAATGCCACAGGTGGCAGAGACTTGGAGAAGCAGGAGGCTAGGAGACTGGACAATAAGGAGTTTTGGATGAGAAAATCAAAGGAGTATCATATGTCAGGTATTAGGAAATGATTACCCAATGGCATCTCTCTTATGTTCCTTCTTCTGTGTCCTCCCGCGCTCCCCCCCCCCCTTGCCTCTGTGAAAGCAGGGTGTTCTGACGGCTGTCCTCCTATATGAATAGTTCCAGCAAAACCCTTTGATCAGGTGGTATGACCAACCACACGCTCCAGGCCTATTGTAAATGTTTCCATGTGCCTGCTGCTCTGCGTTGTGTTCAGTTTTCTGAATAGAATAAATGGCCCTGTAATGAAACTCACTGTGAGATGACTCACTCTCTTTTCCAATCTGGAAATGAGGCCAATTGGAAGAGAGTCACTAAATAAACAAAATCTGCTTTGTTTTTACCCCCATGCACACACACATAGACACACCATCAGACAACCTTTGACTGGCCTCTGCCAAAACACAGCACAGAACAAAGCCCACCAAGCGGTCTGAGCGACAGTAAAGTGTTACGGTCTGAACGGTAACTGGCAGAGTGGGTGGGCGAGACTGAGCAAGGCCATTTGCGAGCTGGAAGAGCAGAACAGGCGGCAGCGGGGAGTCTTTTTTGTTTTTTAAACTGTAAGGGTTTTGTTTATTGCTGAGAGTGTTGCGGTTAGTAGCTGTGTGTGTGTGTGTGTGCATTAACTCGAGTGTCAGGTGGGGGTACATACACAGCCTTAAAACTCATACTGTCACCTGTGACTCACTTTGTTTTCTTTCTGTCTCTTTCTGTATCTGCAGCTGTGGTTCAGGTGGATGGGAGCCCAGTCAGACTACAGTTGTGTGACACTGCGGGACAGGTGAGTTTGCACACAAACACATTGCATTACCACTCGCACTCTACGCAGGTCATTGACATACAGTGCCTGCATGCTTCTCGGCCTTTGCTCTACATAACTCTCACATGTTGGTTGATTAGTCTCCGTTGCTTGGTTGCAGTGTTATATGCAGAGTTATGCAGGAATAGTTTTAATAGCACATATTAGGGTCCTTGCATGCTGCTAATGTTTAAAAAGACATTTAAAAAAAATCTTGAGTACATTTGCAGACTCATCCTCACTATATTTGAGGCACTGAAACGATGGAACAAATAATCGGTTAAACGTCATTTGGTTATAAAATTATAATTAGTTGTGAACTGTTTTCTGTCAGTTACTAAGGTGAATGAACTGTGCTACACAGAGCTTGCCAGGTAAATTTATTGACTCATTATTATGTTGATAGGCCAATCTTGGAAAGAACATGTTGTGAAACAGTGTTTCTGTTTCTCTGGGGCATTGGGTGGTTGTTTCATAACCCACTACAGTCAAACCCTGCCCTGGGAGCAGCATATTTGACATTCACAGCCGCTGCGAGGGCACTGCCAGTTCTGCATAGAATCAAAGACAGTTTGGCTATAAAGTGGAATGAGGCATTTGAGTAAACCCCTAATACGTGTAAAACCTCACAGCATGTTCTGAGCTGTTCACGGCCTTAAATCTGCACACACATACACGCAGACGCATCCGCACGCAGACAAGCTGGGGCAAATTCAACTAGATAAAAGTCTACAAACACTTACTGTAGTGATGCAATTCTATACGAGGGTGGGGGGAGAGCTTGAACCAGAGACTGGTCGGGTGTGCCAAAAACGTTGAGATGAGAGAGGAGAGAGCGAGGAGAGATGGAAAGACACAGAAGGTCTGGAAAAAGATGATAGCAGACACTTCCAGGGCTGATAAACAACGTCGCTCCTCACTCAGAGATGTTGATACGTGTGTGTATATTCTGCAGATGGGCCTACGTCATCAGATCACAAAGCGCAGCCAGACCTTGTGTGTGTCAAACTCAGAAGCGGCATGTGCTGGGCCTCAAATCCACATGTGGAAACTACTGATTTTTTTTCTGCACATTTTAATTGTGTTTTAAAGGGCAGAGAACGGGCTTGTGGCATTGTTTAGTCAAATAAGGATTAAGAGATATGTGTTGGAAAGGATGGAGTTAAACGGAAAAAAAGGAGAGGTCTGAGTCAAGTTACTGCCAACCTTGATCTGTGTACTCAAGGATGTGGGAGGCCCATGTAAGTTAAAGCTGTGTGGCTCCAAAGTGTCAATTTAAGAGATTTACTGCAAATGGTATAAATGTGTGGGCAGGATTTGTCTGTTCTGAATATTTGCGCAATATAAACACTATCGAGACGGTTTGTTATTTAACAGTTACTGGCACCACTCCCTTTCCTGTGATGTGATGTTACAGTACTTGAGTGTGTTCAAGTGCATCCGTGTGTGGTCAGAGTGAAGGGAGGTGGCTCAAATCAAAATAAAGACTCTGAACCAGACATATGTTAAAAAAAAATATATAAAATAAAATTTCTCTCTTTGTTCTTCTCCATCAGGACGAGTTCGACAAACTCCGCCACTTCTGCTACAGTCGGACAGACGCCCTGTTGCTCTGCTTCAGCGTGGTCAGCCCCGCTTCCTTTCAAAACGTCTGGGAGAAGTGGGTCCCCGAAATCCGCCGCCGCTGCCCCCTCACGCCCATCATCCTCGTAGGGACGCAGTGCGACCTGCGGGAGGACGTCAAAGTGCTAATCGAGTTGGCAAGAAGGAGGGAGAGGCCGGTGCCGGAGGAAGATGCCAGGGCGCTAGCGGAAAAAATTGGGGCTGTGACGTACGTTGAGTGCTCGGCACTGACACAAAAGAATCTGAAGGAGGTGTTTGATGTGGCCATCTCTGTGGGACTGCGACAGTCTGATAGGCGAGCGCGGCGGGAGAGGAAGGTCCGCAGCACAGCCGATAAGATGAAGATGCTCTCCAAGGCCTGGTGGAAGAAATATGTGTGCGTCCAGTAGGGGGGAAGGAGATAATATTTCTGTAACTGATGTAAAACTGGAACTGCTGACGTATTTGGGAGTGTTGAGTTGGATGTAAGGACTCCTTGTTACTTTCACATGGACGGCCTCAAATGACCTACTGTGACTTTAATTCGATGGAGCAACAGTTCAGCAGGGGCACCTGGCTAAGCTATATGGCTGTTTGAGGATTTGATGGTTTTACTTTGACCAGAAAAGACCCTACGTTGATGCCTAAGAGACAGTATAAGGTTGTAACCACTGTCTGCTCTTCAGAGCCGGTATGTAAAATGTGACTGTGACCATCATGGAACCAAAACTTATGGCACTAGGAAAGTGTTACGGCTCATGGACTGCATATCATACAGAACTTGTCCAAAGGAATTCCAGCTGACTTGGGGGTCGTTAAGGTGATGATATCGCATATTAAAAATATACTCTTTCTTTTTTATGATTTGGTTCATTTCTTTATCAAAGTATATTATTTCATTTGATCTACACTGTAACTCGGATTTCAAGGCTTGTAATAGATTTTTTCCCGATTTTCTTTTCAATTTTGTTTTATTGAATTCAAAGCGTGAACTGCTCCGCCTAAAAGCCCAAATTAAACATTGCAAGCCCTGCACTTTTTCCTAAATGAGAGGCATCTGTGAGTCAAATAGCTTCTAAAAATAGGCTCTGTAGTTTATCAGATTTAACTCATCCTTTTAAAAATTTACAATCAAATGTATATGAGTATAATTTTTTTTTAATGGAATGATGATGACATCTCCAGGATGTGTATGACCGTTTTGAATGGTGTGTGTTATGCTACAGGCTGTTGTAGTTTTGTCACAGCTGTTAATTGGCCATTAAGCTCCTTTACCAATAGATTGATTTTGCAAAATATTAATGGCAAAGATCAAATACCGATCATCATCCAACCAACACAATCTGGAGAACACATCTCTGCTGTACGTTTATGGAAGATTTAGCAATATCGGTTTTCACTTTGACTGATTCCGAAATGTTAAAGCCAGTTCGACTTCATGATATTTTGTTACTGTTACAATGTTGCAGCAATACATGGGTTATACCACTGTACCTTGGTTGTATTATCCACATTTCAAGCACATCACTTAAGTCTGGCCATGTAACGGTCTTTGGACCAGTGAAAGAGTGGAAATCCTTCTTCAAAAGTAGGATCCAAGCAGGTAAAGGCTCTTAGCTGCTCCGCTCACTGCTTTGGATGATCAAAGGGTCTTTCGTTGTCAGTCAGTATAAAACCAAACTCTCTCCACTTTTGAGATTATGCAGTAAATGAGGTGAAATCGCCAAAGAGACTGATTCTGTGTTTGCTTCTTATTTTTCAGAAGCCTTTCATTCATCTGTCTATTTATCTGTTCTTTCTGGGCCAATAACTGATCAACAGCAATACACAGCAGATGTATGAGATCTCACACGCCATTATGTATGTTACATAGTGATCATTTGATGTTTGTAATGTCATCAGGATAAATCTGCTTGTACAGATACAGTATAAGTGACTCGGTCTTTGTCTGTGCTGTCCCAACTCTAAATGGGCTCCGTATGATTGTTTCAGTTTGTGTCTGATTCTGCCATGAGAGAAGATCTTTGGGTTTTATGAGTGGAACTAAATAAAATGTGAAATATTTAACCTGCTTTTGTTGTTGACTCTTCTGTGGAGCTGTGTTACGTGGTCACGTGGTAGAGGGCAGGGGAATGTTTCTGAGGTTAGTGGTTACTACAGAGCATGAATAGACGTTTTTTTTTCTCCTAAAAGAGAAATTTGATCCAAATGTAGAGGTTTACACACAGGGTTTTATTTGTTTGCCACAATGAGGATCAGAACAACATACACAACTCTATGTGTGTGTCCTCTATCTTTTCAAAAGTAAAATATCCCCTCTCTAGTCCCCTTTATAGCATTTTCACTATTGTTATCAGTCGGATCTCAATTAAGAATCATTACACCAGATGTAGTTGACTCAAATCACCTTATAGCTCTGTAAAAGTAATATACAGTAAGTGATCATTAACCATGAGATAACCTGACAGAAAACAACAGTGAAGAACTGCTGCATGTTTTATCACCAGTCATTTATTCTGCAAGGTAAGCAGTTCTCTCTAAAATGAACTAAAACTTCATTTTTGTTGGAAAACGCTTCAAAGATTCAGAAACCTCAGAGGTTTTGTCGGGAACCAAGACTTTTAACTTTGCAGGATCAGATGATTATAATTGACTAAAATAGCCCTTTCCTGCCATATATAGCTGGGTGTCTACACCACACTACAACAATGGCAGAGAAGGATGGTTAGGTAGGTATCTTGTACTTGTTTAGAAATGCTAATGATAGGGTAGGTGACTAAAAAGAGAGTCTGTGTCGTCTGGCAGGCTGCAGATGAGTATGCTGTCCGGCCTCAGAATGAGTGAAACTAAAGCAGGAGTTATGCCAAGTGGTCTAATTATGATAGTTAGCACGGCTCCACTTTCCACCAATATTTTAGTATGAAACCCCATTGTTGTGTCTCAGCAAGGCAGCTGTCTTGCAAAACGTCCTGTGATTTAGCATTGTGGCTTGTGTGTTTGACTGTAATATCTACCTGCCTGCTGGAAGTACAGGTTATTGTCTGCGGCTGGAATCCTGAGAGGTCAATGATGAAGCTAACAGTCAGGAAACAGCATAGCAGTGGGCTCTACGCATCGCTCAAGTTTCACTGTGAGAATGTCCAAGCGCACGTCTTTCTGCTAATTTAGACTGCAATACATATTTTACTGCATAAACCAGAAGAGCTCAGTATGAACATATGTGGGGGGATTTGTGTTACAAAATGTAAATAAAAAGATTACGTCAATGAGCCAAACCCATGAAGATTATGGAAGTCATGTGGAACTCACAAAATATTATCATTCACTGATAATCTGTGCATGCAATGGAGCCCATGCATGGTCACTGGTTAAAGAAGTCAAACTAACATTCATTGCTCAATCAGATTTCTCCCATTATGGCAAATATTGGGTTCAGTCCAAAAAAGATGCTCAGTTTCTCTTGCCAGTGCAAAAGTGCCTTTATATTCTCTTTCATGCTCAGCAAGTCAAGATTCCTCTGGGAGCAAAGAGACATCTAGTTGTGCAAAAGTCAGATCAGTGACCTGAGTAAACTCTATGTGGTCTCAATTGCTAGTTTTAGGTCTTTTGTAAGACAACTTTTTGTTAATTTTTTAAACAACTAAAAAGAAGGATAAAACAGAGTTTGCTTCACAATGGCTTAGCTTGTGATTGACAATTAACTGCCGTATATGAGCATGCAGTGTCCATCAAGTCTAATCCACCCTTCACCCTGTTTTTCATACAGACATGAGTAAGGTCCGGTCTTCACCGACCATCTCAAAGTGTCTAATTCTGTCTTTTCATGATCCCACGTTCACCTGAAAAAAGCTTTTGACTAAACTGTGACACTAATTAAACTTGTGGACATACTTAATTTCATTTAGCAACTGAAGGAGACTGTGCAGTATTAGTCAGCGGGTGGCTGTAGCTCAGGAGGTAGAGCAGGTTTTTAGCAAGCTTTTAGATCTATAGTGTATGGATAAAAGGAATAGGCCATAGCACTTATATTCTTTGAATTCAGTAGATCTTAGTCCCATTAATAGACTGTTGCTATAAAGAGCTCGATGAAGGCTTTAATAGGATGCCAACATTGCAACTAGTGAGTTTGTGAAATTTCATAACAGTAATAATATCAAAGTAAACTGAAACCAAAGAAAACTCTGCCACAAAGCTTCAAAGCATGGGTTTGGCATGGGTCCGTTTAAGAGGACGCAGACGATTTATGACTTAACCGAGCATGCTAACATTCCCTTTACACTTAAGTTTGATTAGTAGCAATGAATACTATTCAACTCTAACACAGTAAAGTAGAGAGTAGCTATTTCCTGCTTTCATGCTAAGCTAAGCTGTGCTAACTCAGCATCATGTTGGATAGACGGTGATGAAAGTTGTAACAATCTTCTCTTCTAGCTTGGCAAGAGAGTGCATTTCCTATACTGTCAAACCACTCCTTCTAGACATTTTTTTTTTTTTAAATCAGAAAGAGCTTAAACAGCGCAAATTTTTTATGCCATTGAACTCAAATACAGAGTATGATTACTTAATGGTTCCAGCTAGCAGCACTTCTTCTTGGAAATGGAAACTTTCAGCTTTCTGTCAAACCAAAACTGGGTGAGCTAATGGTGTGAAATGGGTGGCCCGGTCAGCTGTAGCCTCCTTCAGCTGTAACAACCTCAAAAGGTTACTGAACTTTACAACCCCGTGAGCACACCTCCTTACATAACTTCTAAGAACCATTTAGGTAACAACTGAACTCTGACTCCACATGAAAGTGTAGATCAGTAATCAGTTCTGATGTCTTTCAGTTGATGAAGGATTTCTGTGGTACCCCCCCAAACGCAATTGCCAGCATAATGACTGGAGCTCAGCCCACGGGGTGGGATTACTGAAAGACATTAACCATGTTAATCGGGTCTGTGGGTTGAGAAGGGGTTCAGCAGTGTGGACTGTGGTCCACTTTGTACATTGTCTTTAGGATTAACTGTTGCCCAAGCTTGTGTAATGCGATGCAATATGTCTGGGGCCCGATTAAAAGATATTGATTGAGTACGGTTCATTATTCTTGACAGAAATCATTTTTAGACCTCAGTTATTTCAGTGACTTGTCCTCATATGTTCACAAAACTAAAAGTGTTAGGTGTTTATGTGATTGTGACAAAGGACTGCAAAGACGTTCTCATCACTGTACCTCTAGTTGAATAGGAAGTTTTAAATGTTATCTAAATTATTTGCTGAAGCTTTAATGTATAGGTTTACGAATAATATTTTTATTTTTTCTCCTTATTTCTGATGACTGAACCCACCAGCCGGCTGTTGGCTCACACTTGGTTGCAGGAGTGGCCTGTCTGGCATGCTACAGTATGGCGCAGCAGCTAGGATTATGTTTTAATAAGCTTATATAAACACCCCCCACAGTGCGCTCTCATTATGGGAAGCTAATTGAGTCGCTCTGTCCCAGGGGTCAGCAGGGCCTCTTTGAACAGCTCTGTGTTTTGCTATAAAGAGGCCCATCTCTGCCTTCAGAACATCTGTCCTGTAGTCTGTAGAACATGTGTCTTTGTCTCAGGCAAACTGTTTGGACATGCACATGTATGCACTTACACATGTACACTGTATTTGCCTCCAGCTTCTTTCACATCTTGAGGATAACTTAAAAAAAAATAGCCCAATAAATTCTTTTTTTTTAAACAGCAATTTGTCAGCAATGGTACAGTCCTCTATCCTTGTTTCAGTCCACTCTGCGAATAATTATTATTTTCATCAACCTTATTGGGGTTTTAAACTGTATGCTTTTTATATGAGAACCTCATCTCATTTTTAGCAAAGCCAGCAGAACGAACAGCAAAAAGGTTGGGATGTCATGAAAGTTATAAAGCAGACCGCAAAAATCTCCTCACTTTTAGACCTACCACCAATATGAGACAGATATTTTTGGTTTGAAGTGACATAGATCTAAAATGGTTCGTAATTAAACTTCAGGAAATAATGCAACTCTGTGGCCAACAGCGACAGTTAAAGTTCTGATTAAATTCATTGTCCCAGGTGGATAGACCATATAGGTTGTGATGACACGTTGAGTTTTAGTTTACAGATTTCCATGACAATTTAAGGTATTCCAATAAAATGATCTGTAATAATTTGTGCTTTCCTGATTTTTTTTGAGTGTTGTTACTTTATAAAAACATTTTTTATATTTAATACTAATTTTGACCAGTTAGTTGCAAAATTTAAGATCTAACATGTTACATCTTAAGTATTAATGCTTTGTTAAAAAAAATTACTTCTTGAAGAATTAGGTAACTGTCCTATTTAGCAAAGTTAGCTCAGTACCATTCAATATTAGCATAATTGTAAGCAGCCTTACTACAATAATATAAAAATTGTTTATCACATGATGAACTCTGTGCAGTCCTGTGACAAACTAAGTTCACCCATTGACTTATTAGTTTGTTAAACCACCTTCAGCAGCAATAACTTGAGGTAATTGTTTTCTGTTTGACTTTATCAATCTCTCGCATCATTGTGGAGAATTTTTGGCCTGTTCTTCTTCACAATGTTTCTTTAACTCATTGAGATTTACAGTTTTCACAACTTTTCAATTGAGTTTGTGGACTGGGCCATAGCCGCACGTTGATTCTTTTCTATGTAGATTCTTGCTTACTTGGGATCATTCTCCTGTTTCACAACTGTACCGAGGAGTACTGTGGTACTGTGGTTGCAAAACAAGCCCAAATCAGTGCCTCTTCACCCCTGTGCTTAACAACGATATGTGTTTTTTGTGCTTTTCACCAAACGCGACTCTGTGTATTATGGCCAGACATCTCCACTTTGATCTTGTCTGTCCAATGAACATTGATCCTTTGGTCTTGTGGTTTGTTCAGATGCAACTTTGCAAACCTAAGTCGTCTTGCCATGTTCTTTCTAGAAAAGTAGAGATTTATTAATGGCAACCATTCCCAACCGTTCAAACTGTCATCATCTTTAATATTTAACATGCTAACTGAGGCCTGTAGAGTTTGAAATGTAGCTCTTATTTTGGATGGATGGATGGATGGATTATTTATTTTATGTTTCTCTGAGCGTTGCACTAGCTTACTCTGGGGGTGAATTTGCTGGGGGATCCACTCCTAGGAAGATTGTGGCCTTGTGCCAACACAAACTTGAAGACTTCAGACCAGCAAACTCCCAAATCAAAAACTTGATGATAATCAGATAATCAAGTGCATTTCCAGTTAAGTGCACACTTATAATCTTAATGCTATGGAATGCTATGACTATGTACTAAATATGTGCTTAGTTGTTATTCACATTATTTTTCTCAACCACATGCCCACCATTAGCATTTAGCTTAAAGCACTGTTTTCTACACAGATAACATTAGAGTGCCAATGTGGCTGAAGACCAATAACTAGACACACAAGAAAGCATGGAGAATAATCCAAGTTACCATAAACTGTTACTTTAAATGTGTCCTTTGACACAAAGTCTTCAGGAAAGTCATCACAGAAGAGATCTTGACTCACTTTCTTTCTTTAGCTGGTTTTCAAGCCTAGACTATTTTTAGTAGATTATTATTGCTGTGTCATTGAGCTTTAAAATATAAAAAATAATGAATGGTTTTATGTTATTATTGCAATTTTATGTTTAAGCAACTGACTCTACGAGTTGTGAATGTACTGAAGTACTGAACAGTACTATAAATGCAGCTTATTGCCTCATTTAAAAACACACCTGTGTGTATGTGCTTGTCACATGTGGCTTTTGTGGTGTATTTCAAAAGCCAGAGCATGTAATTGCACGTAATGTAATGTCATTCCTCAAACTTTATAGCCAAACACAGCTCAAAATGTAGTTAAGCAATTTCAGATAGAATGAGATGACAGAAGCGGCCTCATATCTTTTTTCTTATCTCCACCTCTGCTGCACAATAGAAGCTTTTTTTCCATTGATGGCTGCTGTTAATAGTTGACTCAAGTTATGTCAGAACATCTTGTTTTCTCAAAGGTTCAAAGGTAAACATTACTAGGCGAGCTGTAGAAAATTTATATTTTTAAGAGTTCAGAAGCCACTAACGTTTTTTCGTAAGGTGAACATCTGCTGTTTGCTTAGTGCCTCGAGTCACCTCGACTGTACTTGCTTTCAGTGTTTAGTGTCAAATTGTATCTGGGGCATGAAAAGTAGTCCCACCTGTGAACAGTAAGTGGTGATGAAACTGGAGCACAGGAGCACAGAGTTTGGGGTTTAACTCAATAAGGTTTTGATTTCAAAGAGGAGCCTTTTTTCTTTCCTGAGTTGATCATATTCCCTGTTTTGGATCCAGCTGAATGGCTGATCTCACTAACAGAGGTTATGATTGGCTCACAGCTGCAGCCCACTTTGTCTCTGTTGTGTGATTGGCCTACAGAGACATGCATTGTTCCCTCTGTAGAAACTGCTCATGGGTATAATGACCTCATTTACTCCGTGACATGTGTGAATATATTTTTCTCGTCTGTCCTTCCTTGTCTCTCTCTATACTTTGGCTTGTTTATTTCACATTATCCAGCGCTTCCTCTTTTTTTCTGCTGCCTCTATCACCTGCTTATCAGTTTATTTTTCTGGTGTTCCCTGTTCTCTGTGTGATTGCTCGCAGCCTGTGGCGCTTTGATCTCTCATATGGGACAGATAAGACTGCAGGGCGTGTGTGTGTTTGTGTGTCTATATGCATACACACTCATTTATGCCTTGTTTCCCCTGGCCTTGGTGTTGTATTATAGTTTAGTACTCCAATAGCCTTCACTTTGACTGATTTACACAGAACAAAGTCACCTCAGATAACATATGAGTTACTGACCATTCTTAAACGTCCATGCGGGATTGACATTATCTTCAAAAGAGTACATTTATTCCTAAAGTAAACAAATGTCAAACAAGTTAGTCCACGGATTTAGTGGTCACTGATAATCTCTGGGATGAAAGCTAATTATTTACCCAGCGTTGTGACTTATTACTGGTCTGAACAGCTCAACGTCACTGCAGGACCATTGTGTACTTTGGTGTAGAGGAAAGATAATTTTCTTTCCACACATGGAAGATGTGTATCACTAAATGTGTTAAGTGATAAGTGATAAACCCACGAAACTCATGTCCATCTGGACAAAAGAGGAAATCATGCTTTTAAAGGGCAGCAGAGAGAGGAAGTTAGGTTGATGGAACGGGCTAGCAAAAGATGATTCAATATGTGGAAACCTGTGCTAGCTTTGTGTTTTTCCGATTTAAACCAAACCTTTGTTTCTTTAGCCAGTCTAGCTCCACATATGAATGGCCCATTAGCTGGTTAGTCCAAAAGTATTTTAACAGACTAGAATATCAGATGGATTTTAAAAGATATTCTAGGTCATTGGGAGAAAAATCCACCCTGTTTGGTGATCCCTGGGCGTGTGGCACGTGGGACAAAAGTTTACATCAACCACACAAAAGCTAATGAGTGTGATCATCACCTCACTTTTCCTCTAGTTCTACCATGAAGGTGACAATTATGGTTTTTAGAGTTTAATATTTTTGATCCTATCATAATGATAAATTGTAATGTCACTACTGTTTGGCACATGACCACTAACCAAGACACATTAACCTGTTGACCATTTTGGACTTGTGACAATAATGGTGATGATGTAGGATCAAGAGAATAAGGCCCCAGTCACACAGGCTTGAAGACCTGTCAGTGACCATCTGGCTACCCAGAAAAAATGAATATTCCCAGCTGCAGTTGGTTGATGGCAGTTGCTGGGAAAATTATTGCTAAAGTCCCAGTCATGCAAGCTTACAGGTCAGTGACCTGCTGGCAACCACCTGTGGCTAGAGAAAAACATATATTCCCCAACTGGTTGGCAGAAACCTCCTTGTGATTGCTTTGTTGTCTAGCAAATTGCTGCAGTCATAGTGTGAATGGACTTAGCTGAAATTGTTAAATGTGCAACTCAAGCCGAACTGGAGGAGTTTCTTCTTTCAAGTAAAGATGTTGGCCGCAGCTCTGAGGTACAACTTTCTGAGGTAGTCTCTATTTCCAGTTTCCAGCACATATTTTTAAGTTTTAGTACCGCTCGGCTAGTTGTGAATATTTGCAACAAACAGGAAAAACTAGAGACAACTGTGGCTTTCTAGCAACCAAAGCAATCACAGAGAGGTTGTTGGTACAGCACCATCTTTGCAATA
The DNA here is from genome assembly GCF_018398535.1 of Haplochromis burtoni. Classification (NCBI taxonomy): domain Eukaryota; kingdom Metazoa; phylum Chordata; class Actinopteri; order Cichliformes; family Cichlidae; genus Haplochromis; species Haplochromis burtoni. The sequence goes on from NW_024582376.1 coordinate 172,616, forward strand.
GGCAGCAGCAACAAACTTCCAAGAACCACTGCCAACGATTTAGGGAATACACATTGTTATTACATCCAATATGGCAAACAACTCTTAAGCAATCTGTGCATGACATCAGTTCAATTCAATTTTATAGCAACCCGTGGCTGGGTTGCTATAAAATTGAATTGAACTGATGTCAGAATCAGAATCAGAATCAGCATACTTTATTAATCCCTAAGGAAATGATGTGGGTTCCAGTTGCTCCAGTATAAAAAACATATCAAGGAATAACAGAGGTGATTACTACTAAATATCAAGAACATCTGTAATATTCAACAGGAATATTACAAAGTAGAAAAGAGCGTGTGCAAAAAGCATGTAACTATTGCAGTGTTTACAGTGTATTAGATGGAAGAGTTGTACAGGGAGATGGCCACAGACAGGAATGATATCCTGTGTCGTTCAGTGGTGCTTTTTGGTAATCTCAGTCTCGCACTGAACGTGCTCCTGTGACTGGCCACTATGTCATGGAGTGGGTGGGAGGTATCATCCAACATTGTCTTTATCTTGGACAACATTTGCCTCTCCGACTCCACCTTAAGGGAATCCAGCTTCATCCACATAATATTATTGGCATTATTAAGTCTGTTGGCGTCTGCGACGCTCAGCCTGCTCCCCCAGCATGCAACAGCACAGAGGATAGCACTGGTCACAGCAGACTCATAGAAAATCCTGAGCATTGTCGAATAGATGTTGAAGGACCTCAGCCGCCTTAGAATATTGAGACAACTCTGACCTTTCCTGTAAAGTGCAATGGTGTTTTTAACCCAGTCCAGTTTATTGTCTATTTATAGTCCTCCACAATGTCCACGTTGGCCCCCTTGATTGAAACAAGGGTCAAGTGTTTCCTGGTCTTCCCAAAGTCCACAGTCAATTCCTTGGTCTTTGCCACGTTTAGCTGCAGATGATTCTGCTCACACCACGTGACAAAGGAGTCGACCACAGCCCGGTACTCTGTCTCATCATCCCTGCTGATGCATCCAACCACCGCAGAGTCATCAGAAAACTTCTGAAGATGGCAGGTCTCTGTGCAGTGGCTGAAGTCTGTGGTGTAGAGGGTGAAGAGGAAGGGGGAGAGGACAGTCCCCTGTTGTGCCCCTATGTTGATGATTACCTTGTCAGACACACACTGTGGGAGACGCACATATTGTGGTCTTCCTGTCAGGTACTCAACAATCCAGGACACCAGAGAAGCATCCACCTGCATCGCTGCTAACTTATCACCCAGGAGGGTCGGCCTGATGGTGTTGAAAGCACTGGAAAAGTCAAAAAAACATGACCCTCACAGTGCTCGCCGGCTGGTCCAGATGGGTGTAGACACGATTGAGCAGGTAGATGATGGCATCCTCAGCTCCAAGACGGGACTGGTAAGCAAACTGAAGGGGATCCTGATGTGCTCTGACTATGGGTCGCAGCTGGTCCAGGATGAGTCTTTCCAGGGTCTTAATGACGTGGGAGGTCAGTGCCACAGGCCTGTAATCCTGGGGGCCACTGGCATGATGTCTTCCACAGCACTGGGACCCTTTGCAGTCTCAGACTCAACATGAACAGTTTATGAAAGACTCCACAAAGCTGGGGGCCACAGCTGGGTTAAAATGACCTGTTTTTAGCATTCATGCACCTATAACTCCTTATGAAAGTATTTTAATTTCAAAAGCATCTCAATTATAAACACAAAAGCTGAATTATACATGCCTGCCAACCAGCTAGAAATGACTATAGTTTTTTTTCTACATTAGTTTTACTCTTCCGAACATGATTAAGTATATCAGCTTGCAAGCAGCACAAAAAGATCAACCAACACTGGAGCATGGGTAGTGTTAGTAGAGAAAATATGGTATTGTTTTAAATATGACAGCTGAGATCCCTTCACCCTAACAAGGTAATAAGGCAAGTTCCAGCCATCCATTTTCTAATCCAATTCAGGGTTTGGAGTCAAACCCGACTGTCACAGGATGAAAGGCAATGAGGCATGTTTTTTTAAAAAAAACAAAAAACAGCTCTGCTTGTTTCTTCAGTCTTTGTAGTTTAAAATGAATATTGTGGAAACACTGTTGCAGGTTTAATGGAATCACTTTCTTTGCCCCAGTTTTCATTTCTCATTTCTTCATCTTGGCTACTGATACACATCTTTCATGGTTCATCAAAGATACACAGTTTACTTCATGTTGAAACTTCTTAAAGATTGATAAGAGTGCTGAGCTTGGAAGTGTTACCTTGTGTCATCATTTGCTCCAAACTATTTGAAATAAATAAGTGGATCAGCAAATTAACGTGGCTTTTTCCTCAGTTCTTGGCGCTTCATCAACACATATGCTCTCCCGCTCAGCCTAAGGAGATGCATACCGACAGGAAACAGAATCTCTCATGGCCAGGGACACTTTGTTCCCCACTCTGCTCTAATGTACTCACCGATAGACATATGAAATCTGAATCTCGAGCCACTCAGAGTTTAGTGCTGCAAGCCCGGGCCAAGCCAGCTGTTGGAAGTTACGGGGCCAGTTATGTAAGCACGTCCCTCTCTCCCTATGCGGCCAGTCTCCCTACCTCACGGCATGCTGCGCCTAAAGCTCTTTATCAGTAACTGAGATAACACCTGCAGAAGTGCTCCACTTCTCTGTGCCTGTACAGTGGAGCATATTTCCAGTTCACTGGATGACAACAGGATTCAGCTTGTACATTTGACGTACTTTTTCTTCTTTGCCCTTTTTTTTCTTGCAGCTTTTTTGATTTGTGCTTTTCTCCCCGTCTTTAATCTCATCAGTCTTGGCAAACTTGCGCTTGTCTTCCTTTTATTTTGTTCTTCTGCACCCACACTAACTCCCTTTTTCACCCCCTATTCTTCTCTCTTTCTAGAATCGCCCTTTATCCCACTTCTGAATATATGCATTCATTTCTCCATTGAATACAAAAAAATACAATGCCTTATTCTTCAGTTGCTGACCACCAGAATGACCTTTACCTTTTCTTCTCTCTCTGACCTCCCACTGGCTTTTTTTTTTATTTCTTCTTCGCCAAGTCTCCACCCCCAAATTTCATAACACACTGATTTATTTATTTATATATGTAATTTTTCTCATTTTTTATCCTGGCGTTCTGTTGTTTTACACTTCTTCTTCTTCAAACCACAAAATGTGATTTATCAGCCCACTTTCTACCATAATCCCCTACATACACAAACAACCATACATGCACACACTTCCAAATCTTCCAGACCTAATAGCCTTTTTATTCCCAACAGTGAGCTCACACTGGGACCGTGTTTGTCCACTGAAGTCAAACATAGAGCTGCCCTCAATGATTGATTGCTTAGTAATCTCACAGTAACAACACAACATACACTAAAATCACTGTTTGAGCATGTGGTGCACTACACAGGAGGTGAGGAGCCCCCCATAGACAGACCACATGATCTCCCAAAACCAAAAGTTACCCTGACAATCACCATCTTTCAGCAGAGGATATAAGTGCTTCAGTTTTTAGTGTTTAATTGTGGAAGCCATTATTGTTACCCACAAATACACAGCAGCCCTAACTAGAGCTAAACTATCGCTGTGACCCTGCAACCTCAGCCCCCAGCATGCTTTGAAACCTGAGAAAGCAGCCGTGATCTTTGACCTCCAGCCTACCACCTCCCACGGCAAGAGGAGCCCTCTCTTTCTCCCCCTTTGGACAGGATGTGACCTATAAGAGGAGCTCCGTAGGAGGGCCTTTACTCCAGACACTGTCCAGACTTAGTGTCTGGACCCAAATGATCTGAGACTGAAGGCAGCACCTGACAACAAGATGTAAGCAGTTTAGATAAGTGGTAATAGAATAATCGCCATATTTCCTGTATCCTGTAGAAGATGAAAAAAGAAATATAGCATATTTGAACTATGCTGCTCAAAAAAATGAAGGTGAAACTTGAATCACACATAGGCTGTTAACTAAGTTAAAAGCTGAAATGGGTTTTTTTTTAAGTTAAAAAGTTATACTGCTGTTTTTAGCACTATGTTTATATTTTATGAAGTGCTAATCAACCAAAAATTTCAAGTCCTCTGCTGACTTGTCTTGTAACCCATCATCTTGTCTACTGACTTACATCTAGTTCGTGTTCACTTTTTGTCTTTGCAAAAATGCACTATGTAGCAAAAGTGATGTCACAACTGCTGGTGTCCATCATGTTTGTTTTTGGATTGTCATGCATCTCAGTTTTTGTAAACTGGCTTGAGTGGTGGACTACTGTGTCAGTCATTACCACCATTTCACTGATACATCAGTACAGCATCCCTGTGGCTCAAAGATTATACAGAAAGAGATGCTGGAACATCTTGAAAACGTGAGACGTTGTGGGGATCTTCAAAGCCCTTTCACTGTTTTGACTCATGTGAAACTTTTCACAGTACTACAAAGCAATGATAACATATCCTTCACACCAGACAAACATGATGTTGCCCAGTATTGACAGCTGACCTCAGAAGCTTGCATGATTGCTGACCTCAAAAAATGCATCCAAACATCTAAACACCACTGTGGATTGAAAAAAGATAGAATAAGTATGATTTCTGATTTCTGCTATGTAAACTATTCACTTTTTATCCAGTTGTCTAAAATGAGTATGAAAGTTTAAGTTGATTAGTAAATCTGTCTTGATGCAGCATTTAACCCAATCCTACATTTTCCTTCCCATACAATTTATTGAGTTAAAACTTTTAAACTGAACGTCACACCATAGTTTTCTTTTCTGTGAATCCCTCCCTTCTGGCCTTTCTTCGCCCATTCCCATCCTCCACTTGACATTATGAATGTATCCAGTCACTGCCAGTAAAGTTTATAAGAACAAACTCGCTTTTGTGATGCCACAGAGCAACGTGAATCCACATCATCCATTTGCTTTTGTTTCTCTGTTTTTCCAGGGCTTTTCTCAGAGTGCACCACTGAAAGGTAGTCAAATCACCATCCAAGCTTCTCTATTCAGTTCAGAAAATGGCTTTGATGCTTTTGATTGGGGCGTTATTGTCCGATTCCTTTTCACTTTGACCTGCTGATTCATTTCTTTGTTGGTCTACAGAGCGTCAGCCAACAAAAACATCAGGAAGAGCTGAGATGTTAAGTACAGGGAGGGAGTTTGGACACGTTGGGAACAGGGTCATGACGTCTGGTTTGTGTCAGCAGTAAAGCTGCCTTCACCTCTAGAAGAATGAGAGTAAGAAACCTGAAACTGGGTTTTAGTGGGATTAAATTCTTACAGTTCAGTAATGTGACGTGTTGTTCTTGCAAATGAAAAATTACCAGCTTAGTAGGTTAGTTTCATTCTAACTGGCTCTTAGTATGTGTGTTCTGCAGTGCCCTGGCTTCATTCACATTTTATATTTTAGGAAGCTGAAGCTTTCCTGGTAATTTTCTATCAGTGCCTTCTCATATTTTTCTTCTTCGTCATTTTAACACAAACTTATAGTCATTTCAGCAAAAGGTAAATGATCAAATTTAATGTTTAGTTACAAATATGAAATAAAAATCCTTATTAATTGTTATTATATTAATGCAATTAATAGAAACAAGCAGTTTTGCAGTTTGCAGGACTGGTTCCTGATTATTACACATAAACTATCCCATGTGTCCAGGTAATCTTTAACAGGTTATTAACATGGAATTAGATGGAAACAGACACTTTTATATTTTGCAACCAATTTCTGGTTGTTAAACAGAAGCTACCGTTTTCTGGTTATAAGTCACAAAATTAAAGACAACGTTTTTATCATTAGCTTAGAGCAAAGAAAAATGTTACGGACATAAACTAAAAGTAATTCGAGCATTATAATATGTTAACAGTGTGCTAATATTATATTATCATCCAGTATTACCTGGTTATTATGGTGTTATTACCACAAGTCTCACTATAAAAAGACTAACGCAGAGATATTACCATTATATTGCTAACATACTATTATATTGTTATCCTCACTATACTATTATTAATTGGTTTTGCCTCATGGGTATACATTTGTTTCAATATTAGGACCTCCTGTTTCTGGCCCATTATTACTATTCTTACTATACTTTGTATTTCTAATATCTTGCTCGTGTCCACCTTATTACCCCAATAATACCACATTATTACCAAGCTGTAATAGTGCATAAAGTTTAGCCATCCCAGACACACTCACAGTTTGAGGGTTTTGAGGGTTCAATGTCTTCCCCAAGCTAGACTTTGGCACATAGAGTTGAGGAGCCAGGGATTGAACCAGCAACCTTCTGACAGGCAGGTTCTGCATTTTTAGTCCACTTAATTTCACCATATGTTTTGCTCCATTGAAGATGAACTAGTGGTATTATGTTCCAGGCTGTGATGTTCTGTGCCCAATCAGTGTCACTCTTTCAAAAAGCATAGATTGCCCATGACAGTGTTCTTCTGCCAGTTGCTGCTATTGAAGCATAGTGTTGACGCAAGCATTTTCTCTCAACTGGATTGATACCATGCAGACTATGCTATATGTGCACTGTGCCAATAATGAAAATATGTAATTACGGTGTTATAAACAGTTAAAATTAAGTATATTTACTGAATATTCAAATGTCACCTAATAATATGTTGGTATTTTTACGAGGTTAAAGTGAACAGTTGATTAAGAACTAAGAACCTGCATGTGTCCCTTTGTCAAATTACAAACTGTTCCATTTGTACTTCTGTTTGTATGCAGGTTGAACAAACATGATAAAACATGTTCACCACCAAACATTATAGGTGCTAGTAGGCAGATTTTGATAGTTCTTTGGCAGTGTCAGTGTAGCTGATTCCTCACGTGTGTTTTTGTGTATACCCCAAGTGACTCATTCAACTCCTTTAACACATCAGTGTTAGCAATAAAAAGTGCAATGTGTACGATAATAAATTTACTAATGACGGTTTTTTTTTACTTTTTGAACTCCTATTTCTTGAAGATGAATTATTCCTTACCAATCCAATGTTTTTAAAAAAACACTTCACTTACCATGTCACCTCTGCCTGCACTGGTTTATAAAGTGAGTAAGCAGATGTTCATTGCAAGTCAAGGCTGAGCATCTCGCATTGTTATCAGTGGACATATGCTGACCAACCACCATGGGAATCATATTGCGTGTGTGTGTGTGTGTGTGTGTGTGTGTGTGTGAGTGGGAGGAGGACTGTCTGTCATGCAGCTGTGTGAACGGGAGGAAACTGTGCCGGCTGAGCTAGAAACTTACTTCTCTCTCCCTCTGTGTGTGTGTGTGTGTGTGTGTGTGTGTGTGTGTGTGTGTGTGTGTGTGTGTGTGTGTGTGTGTGTGTACATGTGTGGGGGAGTGAACCACACAGAGACAAGAAGGGAGAGAAGGACTGAATGAGCTACACGAGGTCTGGGAAAAACAGAGGGGAGGCAGATCCAGAGAGCAGAGTATACTGTGAGGGAGTGTGATGTGAGTAAAATGAAAGGGTAAAGCAGTCACATTTTGCCTGGCTGTGGGAAAAGAGTCATATGACAGCTGCACCCAACAGTCAAATTCAAGGGAAAGAAAAATCTGCATTTATTGTTTTTAGGTTTTTATAAAAATGGGGATCATTTTCAAGGACAATGTGAGGCTTTATTCCTGGTGGGATTTGAGAGAGGAATGGAGACAAAAAGGGAGGGGGGCAGAGAAAAAGAGGGATTGAATACCTCCTTTGGGCAGCCTTCTAATTGGTCTCATTCCTGTGTAACTTCCTGGTGAGTGCAGGCCGTTCTGACCTTGGCCTTTGAAATATAGACCTATTGCATTTTAAAACTAAGGGCTCTGTGTGTGCCACTCTGCAGGCATGTATGGGATAATATGTGCATGCTCAGAGGCACTCCTGTGTTTTCATGTATATATCAGAATAAATGCCTGCATGTGTGGGAACTAGTGGTGATTCAGCTACTGTATAACTAGACCCGTATATTTTCAAATACTGATAAAAATGTTATATTTATCAAAATTACAATTTTTACAAACTTTTATAAACATGAACAGAAAGTTCTGAATTAACTCCTAACAATGGGTCTGACTTTGTCTTTGGAAGCCCGTAAATACAGGGTATAGCTTCCCCTGGGTATAGACGATGATATGTAGGGCCTTTCAGGTTCTTGAAGGCACCTGATAACTTTCTTTTTGTAGTTGCTTGTGGAGTCTGGTTTTAAGGCTTCATGGGTATTGTTGTCACTGAGGTGTGTCATAATTTTTGTGTGATAATCCATGTGTTTAGAACAACAGCCTTGTTGGCTGGTAATATGGTGATGTTATGGTCTTTGCTTAGTCTGTGAAGGTTCTCAGTCATCCAGGTCATTGTAATCTAAGGAGCTCAGAAAGAAAACCGTCTGGACTTCTTTATGTTTCTATAGTGTATGCTGCACTGTGCAGCTAGGAATGCTCAGACCTCTACATTGGAGAAACCAATGTAACCAATCTGCATCTAAAGGACAAAAGTCACTCTTTAGAGGATGCCGGTGTTCACAATTTGGAAAGAGAAGACGAATTTTAAGAGAAGACGAATTTTAAGAAAAGACGAATTTTAAGAGAAGATGATTTTAAAGAGGAGTGAAAGAAGCCATCTCTGTCCACTGTGAATGACCTTCTATAATCCAGTTTATAGATCCCTTCCCAGACACCTTAATGCCCACTCACATCCTGGACCATTGACCCCAGTAAATGATAGGGTGGGACTAAGACTCACAATGGCTGATTGTGATCCACACCCGTTTTCACACCTTGCTCGTGTGATTAGGCAGAGCATCAATATGGGGTCCACGATCCTCTTAGGCTATGTTCACACTAGCCCGGATAGATTTGAAAACAGCGTTTTCGTCTAAAAACGCACC